>NC_056045.1:8895780-9495780 GCF_004379255.2 Salvia splendens | reverse complement strand
CAGACTCCGGCGTTTCCCATCGACCTGGAGGGAAACATTAGCGGAAATGCGACAACAGTTCCGACAATGTCAGGGATGGGTGGAATGGGTGGGATGATGTCCCCTTATATGTACAATTGGATGAGTGGGATGGGTGGTATGATGCTAGAGATGCCCACCGGTTCCGGTTCCGTTCCGGCGGTTAACCGGCGAACCGGAACCGTGGCGATTTCCTCGAACCGGAACCGTCGCAATTCGGGTCGAGGTCCGGTTCAAGTTCAAGATTTTTCGGACCGGAACCGTCACCTAACCGCCGGTTAACCAGATGAACCGCCGGTTCGGGCGCGGAAACCAAGGCATCGGGGAGGGCAGCTTTTCGAGAGTGAAAACCGGCTGGTTCCGGCGGTTTTTGGACCGGAAACCGGCGGTTAACCGCCGGTTAACCGTGAAATCCGGCGGTTCCGGGGGTTTTCCGCCAAAAACCGTCGGTTTTTCCAAAAATTCAAATTTTTTTTTCAGATTTCAAATTCGAATTCTTCCATTTTCCCCCCATTTTTATCTATAAATACCCCAATCTATCCTCATTTACATTCACCCCACTCGTGTGTTAATAAGAGTTTCTCTCTTCAATCTCTCAATTCTCTCTCTTTGTCTCCAATTTATCATTTATGCTATTGTGCTTCCATTTAATTACTCAAGTGCTACTCTTATTACGCATTGTTATACACTTATACTTGTTCTCGTAGTTCTATAAGTTGTCTTTCTTTCTCAATTGCTTAAACAATAAAATATATATTGTTCCATATTTCTACATTTCTATTATATAATGTTGTATACTTGTATATGTATTGTAAATTGTAATGTATCGTTGTCCGTTACAACTCAAATTCAATAAAATTGATATCATTTTCATCTTATTCGTCTTATTTCAATTTAAATTATTCATTGTCTTGTTCCAATTTATTGTATAAGTCCAAATTTCAAATTTATATTATATTATTGTATGTTGTATACTTGTATATGTATTGTAAATTGTAATGTATCGTTGTCCGTTACAACTCAAATTCAATAAAATTGATATCATTTTCATCTTATTCATCTTATTTCAATTTAAATTATCCATTGTCTTGTTCCAATTTATTGTATAAGTCCAAATTTCAAATTTATATTACATTATTGTATGTTGTATATTTGTATATGTATTGTAAATTGTAATGTATCGTTGTCCGTTACAACTCAAATTCAATAAAATTGATATCATTTTCATCTTATTCGTCTTATTTCAACTTAAATTATCCATTGTCTTGTTCCAATTTATTGTATAAGTCCAAATTTCAAATTTATATTACATTATTGTATGTTGTATACTTGTATATGTATTGTAAATTGCAATGTATCATTGTCCGTTACAACTCAAATTCAATAAAATTGATATCATTTTCATCTTATTCATCTTATTTCAATTTAAATTATCCATTGTCTTGTTCCAATTTATTGTATAAGTCCAAATTTCAAATTTATATTACATTATTGTATGTTGTATACTTGTATATGTATTGTAAATTGTAGTGTATCGTTGTCCGTTACAACTCAAATTCAATAAAATTGATATCATTTTCATCTTATTCGTCTTATTTCAACTTAAATTATCTATTGTCTTGTTCCAATTTATTGTATAAGTCCAAATTTCAAATTTATATTACATTATTGTATGTTGTATACTTGTATATGTATTGTAAATTGCAATGTATCGTTGTCCGTTACAACTCAAATTCAATAAAATTGATATCATTTTCATCTTATTCATCTTATTTCAATTTAAATTATCCATTGTCTTGTTCCAATTTATTGTATAAGTCCAAATTTCAAATTTATATTACATTATTGTATGTTGTATACTTGTATATGTATTGTAAATTGTAATGTATCGTTGTCCATTACAACTCAAATTCAATAAAATTGATATCATTTTCACCTTATTCGTCTTATTTCAATTTAAATTATCCATTGTTTTGTTCCAATTTATTGTATAAGTCCAAATTTCTAATTTTTAAAAAAATCGAACCGCGAAACCGCCGGTTTTCAAACCAGAACCGTGTAAACCGCCAGAAAACCGGCGGTTCCGAATCGGAACCGGAACCGGCGGTTTTCGAACCGGAACTGGAACCGTGAAATAGCCTCACGGTCCGGTTCCGGTTCCGACTTCGACAAAACCGGAACCGGCGGTTCTGAACCGGAACCGACGGTTTTGGAACCGTGGGCAACACTATATGATGCCCAGGGCTGCGGGGATGGGGGGCATGACCCTAAATATGATGATGCCGGGGATGATGGCGGGGATGGGGATGGGGGGCATGACCCCAAATATGATGATGTCGTGGCTGGGGATGGCGATGGGGGGCATGACCCCAAATATGATGGGGGGAGGGGGTGGCAGGGGCCCACAAGCGGACGATGTCTATCGGCCAGTTATCGATATGCTGTCTACTGATACCCCCTCCACTTATGTTCCGGAGACTCAGTTCACCAGCTTGGAAACTTTCTCTTTAGAGGAGTTGGGGCTATCTCCAGTAAGGGAGACTCCAGGCAGGGGGAAGGGACGTGGCAAGGGCAAGGGGAAAGCCCCGGGCTCTTCCTCGCAAACGGTGGCGGAGGAGGAGGATGAGGATGAGACGGGAAAGAGGACGGTTTGGAGCCCGTGGGAAAATGTCGCGCTTGCGAAGGCTTGAGTTTCAGTAGTCGAGGATCCCTATGTCGTTGCCAACTAACATATTGACAGACTGTGGTATCGCATCGCTGAAGCCTACTACACACACAAACCGGCTGGGGCGAAGCATCGCGTTCCCGAACAGTGCCGGAAATAGTGGGAGCGGTTGAGGCCTAAGCTTAGTCGATTTGCGGGCCTCTACCAAAACAATCTCCGCCAGGAAAGCAGCGGTATGTCCGAGGAGGATGTCCGGAACCGTGCCTTTGCTCAGTACCCCGACAGAGCCTTGAAGTTCAAACAATTCGATCAGTGGGAGGCCTTTCTCGTGGTGAAGGATTCCCCAAAGTTTTGTGGGGGAGTCGAATCGGGCTGGGCGAAGCGGATGAAGATCAACGCTTCAGGTGAATACAGCAGCAATGCTGGTTCGCACGAGCTCCCAGAAGCCGACGAAGTGTCCCCGCTACCTCAATCAGACTCTCGCCGCTGTCGTCGCCCGGTTGGGCAAAAGGCTGCGCAGCGGAGGGCTAGGGGAAGCAGCAACGGGTCGTTCGAGGTCCAATCGGAGGCCCCTGCTCTCCCAGAAGATATCGACCGACGGGGGCGACACGGGCGACGAGGACAGCGCGGAGTGAGCCGGGGATATTGGACTATGTATTTTTCTTTTTTTGAATGACTATGTATTTTGTTTTTTTTCTAACTATGTTTTTTTTATGTTTTATGACTATATATTTTTGCCCGTATTTTGCTTTCCCGTATTCCGTGTCAAAATTATAATTCCGTTTTTACGTAATTACATTATTGTAATTTTTTTTTATTGCGGGGAAGTCCTAGTGGGAAAGGCAATGGGAAGGGCGGATTGTGCAGGGGATGTCCTAGTGACGTGGCAGTGGGATGGGAAGTCCTAGTGACGTGGCAGGAGGTGTTTTTGGGATGTCCTAGTGGATGTCCGAGTGGGACATCCGCTCACTGGAGATGCTCTAAGCAGAGGTATAACAGTTGCGTGTAGATGTAGAATTTGGGAGTTGTTGCCGAAATCCTTCAATTTATCAACATTAGCAAACTAACATAGAATCAACTCGTAAGTAGAGTTTATAAAGGTTGAATTTTGTTTAAAGAATCACGCAAAGGTTGTTCTTTTCATGAAGTACATATGCAAATGGACAAAAATATGAGAAATAGGTAATATTACCACACTCACGGGTTCCTCCAACCATGCATGGAGCTTAACCTAAAATCACATGGAAAATGTGGTTTGAGCTTTTACACATAGGGTTTTCTAGTACCACTCTCAATGGGTTTTCTAGTACCAATTCTTTGTCGTTGTCCACCTTTAAAACCATCCACTTGGCAAATCAAATCACAAACAAAAAATGAGCAGCAACATCCCACGACAAAGAACCTTTTTCTATATGGCCAAATGGTCGGTCGAGGTCGATTCGCTGCGATTGTCCGTCATTGTTCGGGCAAAGAACATAGCCCGATGAAGTGGCACCATCATCCCCATCCCTATCCCCATTCTCGAGGAGCCCCCGTCGAGTCCATTAAATCTGAAATTGGTGTGTCAAACTCATGGCTCAAGCTCTACGATAGGTTCCAGTTTTTTGAGCAGCGCTTCCTTGCATTCAAGCTCAATCGGCATACCCACGACGTCTATTGGGATATGCAATAAACCACAATTAGTTTGCTAGAGACCTGTTAAAGGTAAGTGCATATGATTGTTGAGAAATGTTATATCAATATGTAATTGTCGTGTGATACATTCCAACGATAAACTGTTGACTGAAATTAATCCTCAGAAAAATAAGTTGACCGCAGCGTACTACTACGCAGGTGACATTGATTATCCCAGGATGGCGATGCTATTTGGTATGGAAGAGGTGAAGAACGAGAATAATACCGGAATGGTTGTCATTTCTGATACCATAGTCCCCATATCTAGGCCACGACCATTACCTCAACGTGGAATTGGTCCATCCTCACCTTGTGGTGAAGCTAGTGGGTCGGCCTCATCACCTTTAGCTGAAAATTTGGCAAGCACTCGAAGAAAATTATTCCCTGATGCTTATAAACGATTGGATAATGAGTCTTGTAACACAATGATGCACTTTTTATTAGCATTATAAATACCTGCAAGTATACAGAGTAGGAATAGTATAGCTAAAGGTTAGTACCGATATCGATCACGGGGAAAACAAACACAGACTATCTATATTCTACTAAAACTCAATCACTATTTGGAAAACCAAAAGTTTTGAGAATTTTTGAAAACAAAGAACTTTTAAAAGCAAAGAAACAACTAATTGCAAATAACCACGGAGATAAAAGTATAGAGATAAGAGAATTTCAGGGATATGCTTTCACAATTATAGTTATACAAATTCCAACTACAACACCTTAGCACAGTTAGAACGAGTCACCTAGTTTATGCTCATGCGATACAAACGTTGATTACAAACATTATGGTTGTCAATCCTAAATACGTAACTCGTAAAAGCTCCTACCCTTAAAAAGTCATCACTCTCAATTAACAGTGCCGTTTTAAAGGAAGATAATTGTAGTGTCTATTAAGTGGATCTAACTCGCCAACCTCCTCTCACGATTATGTAGCAAGTTATATTAAATCATCACTGAATGTATCACTCAAGCGTGAAGAACTCTCTTCTAGATGTGTCCATTTGGTCAACCCGAACTCTAAGCTCGGCCAATTCCTTAGCAAAACAACTCTCTTCGGCCTCCTCTATGGCTGCTACTCTCCTTGAGTTGTACCTCTCTTTCGACCACCCTCTGATATTGGTGGCGAACTCCTCTATCACTGCTATGGCATCCGGTCCACTCTTCCTTAAGAATCCCCCATTGGCCCATGAATCCAACATAGCATAAATTATTTTCGTTAAAGCCATTATATAGGATCCCTACCTGATGGTCCACGGTGAAACCGTAGTTGGGGCACTTGCGGAGTAAGCCTTTGAAACGAGAAACCTCCTCATAGAGGGGCTCGTCGTGGCCTTCCATGAATTGGAAGATCTCGCTCTTGAGCTTCAAAATTGTGCCTGGCGGGTAGTAGTTGTCGAGGAAGGCAGTCACTATATCCTTCCACGTAAAGACTTGCTCTGTGGGCAGACACTCAAACCACTCTTTAGCAGAATCAATCAAAGAAAAGGGAAAGAGTCTTACCCTAATGGCGTCATCATTGAAACCATTTAATTTGAGCGTGGTAGCAATCTCTACGAACTTCGAGATGTGGCGGTTGGCATCTTTTGTGGCCGTGCCTGCAAAAGGAAACTGCTTAACCCTTTGAATAAGGGGCATTCGCAGCTCAAAATTGTTAGCATCAATGGAGGGCCTTCGGGAAAAGTAATCATATTCCCGTGATTGAACATGTGCATCACGTGCACTCTCTCCTTATCCTTCTTTTCTTGCGCCTCGCGGGCAGCCCTTTCCGCCTCTCTCTCATCCATCAACAACTTGACTGTGGCTTGAAGCCTCTCTAACTCTGTTCTGTCTCCCATTGATCCTTGCTCACTTCTTATTTTCCTACGGGTTCTTTCAAGTTCGAGATCGAGCGGCTCTAAGATGTTCTTCCTAGAACGCGTTCGCTTACATAACCTGAAAGAAACAAAACTAAAAACAAATTAAACAAAAATTAAAAATAGAAAGCAATTAAAATCCAAAGTAGTAAAATATAGTCCGTTTGAAGATATCAATCCCAAAGTGAATTGTCTTCCCCGGCAACGTAGCCAAAAACTTGATGCACTTTTTATTAGCACTATAAATATCTGCAAGTATACAGAGTAGGAATAGTATAGCTAAAGGTTAGTACCGGATATCGAAAGCAGGGAAAACGAAGCAGGGAAAACCGAAAGTTTTGAGAATTTTTTAAAACAAAGAACTTTTAAAAGCAAAGAAACAACTAATTGCAAATAACCACGGAGATAAAAGCATAGAAATAAGAGAATTCCAGGGATGTGCTTTCACAATTATGGTTATATAAATTCCAACTACAACACCCTAGCACAGTTCTTACTTTGATAGAACGAGTCACCTAGTTTATGCTCATGCGATACAAACGTTGATTACAAACATTAGGGTTGTCAATCCTAAATACGTAACTCCTAAAAGCTCCCAAGACCCTTAAAAAGTCCTCACTCTCAACCTCCTCTCACGATTATGTAGCAAGTTATATTAAATCATCACTGAATGTGTCACTCAAGCGTGAAGCATTATCCATTAACTTAAGGAAGAAACAAAGTAAGAACAAACGGATGCTAAATAGAAATAGGAATTGTATAAACCAATAAAAGTTACAAACACATCCCTAGAATCCTATGAGTTTAGTTACACATGATAGAATAAGCTAAAAACATAGATTGAATGGAAGATAATGAAAATATAAGAACTAAAGCAATAAAACCCAAAGGTTGAATCCTTGTAGCCTTGATGATCTTGATTCCTTCTTCAACTCCTTACACAATGAAGCACTCTAACTTTTAAGCTCTGAAAATATTTGACAAAGAGAAGATCTATTTTTGATGACGCTTTGGGGCTATTTATAGGGGAAAACTCACCCCTCATCATATAAGGAAAAGGGTTGCAAAATATGGTAACTCTTGGAGAGAAAAAGTAGGGCAAATTCTGCTCGCCGCTATTTCCCAACGGTCGCTGTGGGTTGGTCTGAGGCTTCTGTCTCTTGGATGGCGGGTCGCTGCACTTGTTTTAGCGGTCGCTAGCCATCATCCCGTAACTCTCTGGACTCTTGGTAGCGGTCGCCACGCATTCTTCAGCGGTCGCTGGGCGTGTCTTGACTTCATGCACAACTTTCCCGGAGGAGGCCGCTACTGGCTTAGTTGTCGTTGGGCGCCAGCGGTCGCCGGCAGTGTTGCAGCGGACCGCTGGACATGCAGAACAGCTCCGGATTTCCAACTTTGCATTTTGACTCCCTTTTTAGGCTCAAATATGCACAGACGATGAAGATCCTTCGATAGAATAGTACTTGGATGCGACGTGTCTCCATACACGACGTTATCTGCTTTTGACTCTTCCGCTGCAATGTAAAAGTCGAGTTTGCGCTCTTTGTATCGTGCACTCTGATATATTATTTGAGTTATTTCAGTTCAAGTTTCAGTTGTGCCACAGTTTTTCCCCTTTCTTCCCCGCTTCTTTCATCCTCCCCTAGTCGCGATCAACCGGGCTTTCTATCCTTAGAAAGTGCGGTCGTGACAGAGTGGTATCAGAGCAATTTTCTTTCTGCTCTGGACCCAAGAGTCTTCTTTCAGTCTTAGTCTAGAATCGTACCTCTAGACTAACAGGTTAAACGTCGACGGCTCAACACCCCGACTCATCACGCTCAACTAGGAAAGGAGGTGAGTTTACATTTTCAAAAAAAAGGGAGATCAAAAAGTTTTATGTAGTAGAGAAAATATATTCCCTTTGTGGAACAATTTCAGTTTAAAAAGGAGAAAAGTATTTTGTTGTGTTTTTTCAAAAAGTGAGTTTTGAAGTGAGAAAATAGTTTTGTTTTTTCAAAGTGAAAGTCAGAAAGTCTTTCCACGGTGATGTTTACTGTCAGTCAGAAAAAAAAATTTTGAAAGAGAACATGATATATTTTATGAGTTGGGTTTTCAAACAGCGAGACATGTAGAGTAGAGAACTTAGATGCTTCTCACAGAACATAGGGTGCTTTAGGATGCATGCCTTCTAGAACATGGTTCGACCTCGAACTTAATGGAATAATTTCCAAGATCACTATTGCTTTCCCGAGCGATAAAAAGAATGAGAATATCAGAAGGAGTAGAATATGAGAAAGAACTCAAAAGGAAAGGATAAGAAAACCTGATTGGAGCTATGAAGAGAAGCCTGAATTGATTTTAGCCGAGGGGCTCAATAGTTGAGGAATTGGTCGATTCCTTCAGTTAAAGTGTGTTGAGAACACACCGCGATTAAGAAAAGGAAACATGAGGATTGGAATAAGACGAAGGAGAAAATGGAGAACGGTTGTAAAGGACATCAACAAATTTCGGGACGAAACTTTTATTAAGATGGGTAGAATGTAACACCCCGAGTTTTCGTGCTTGGATTTTGGAGTATAAAAAAAATTTTGGACGAAGAGATACTTGGAATCAAAGTACAAATAAATTAATTCAAGGATAAAAGTTAAACATATACTTTATTAGAAAAATACTTAGAGGAGTATTTTTACAAGAATGATGGAATTTGCAAGTAGTATATGAGTACTTTGAAAGGGACTACACAATTGGATGAATGAAGCTACAATCAAGCATAAGAGACCCTTCCAAGGAAGGAAATGAAGTAGTAGCTAATCCCACTCTATTGGAATTGTAGTAGCAAAAACTTAGATAAAAGTTAAGGTTGCTTTGGTCAAAGGAGCTACAATAGGAGATCTTCTACCCCTCCTCAATCTTCTCTCCATCTTTCTCGAAAATATGGCCCCATGAAACTCCAAAAGAGGCAGCCCTAGACCTGCAAATTAACACAAAATGGGGTTAGAAAAATAGACTTATAAGAAAGGGGAAGGAGGGGCAAGCTCGATTAAGCATTGATAGGAGGCAGGTTGAATAATACAGCCGAGAGGCTGCCTCCTTGGGCAGAGAAGCAGTTATTTTTGTCACATTCCCGTCTTACACCAAAATGGAAGCTAATACAAATGAGCATAGTAAAATGAGCTCATTGAACATGCTCAAAAGGAACATGGATCAGATACTCCTTCCCAACACCAAGGCCGGGAATCCAGCCTAAGAACAGCCCCAAGCTTACACCAATATAGTATGATCAACATAATTATGGAGCTCAAAAAGAGAGGTTAGTTGTTAGCTCAAAATAGAAATTGGAGCTCTCCAATGCCTTACACCAATTTAGTAGTGAAGCTTTAAGCCCAAAATCAAAAAGAAGAGAGAATCTTTAACCCAAATTAGACACAAAGTGCCAAGGAGTTTTGGCTATAAATACCAGCCCCACCACCATCTCCTTCCTCACACCTCTCTATATTCACAATACACAAGAAGTGCAGCAAGGGAGGAAGGAGTGGTGAAGACCGAGAGGGCAGTCCGGCGTTCGAAGGAGTCATCGAGAAAGAGGTAAAACACTAGCACACCCTCTGCTTTTGTTTCGAACATCATACTAGGCCCAAGAACATAGAATCATGGCTGTAGCAATCTCATGACAGTAGCAACTCTTAGAACAAGTAGCAGTTGAAGTCCCCATATAATGAACTCATTCCAGTGAGCTAACAATCCTCCCAAAAGTCATAACTTGCTTCACAAGATGCAAATGGAACTCTCAACATGTTACTGCCATAACTCACAATTGAAAAAAAAAGTAGAAGGGAAAGGGGAGAGACTTAGCTTTAGGCCGAGAGGGAAACGGCGACGGCTGGAGCAGCGAAATCTGTCTCCGGGGACGGAGCAGTAATGCGGAAGCTCCTGATGCGCAGCGGCGGTGCTCGCCGACGAACGGGGCCGAGACCAACGACGCCGAGTCACCAAAAGAGATTGACGGCAATTTCGCCGGAGTGAGAGAGCGCAACGGAGTGGAAACCACCGCTGCTCTTCGTTCCAAATTGAAGGATTCTAAATTGGAAATAGAGATGAGAAGTGAAAGTGAGGAATGGGATTAGAGAGAGATTCGAAGTATGGCGGAGGCGGGCGCCGCTGGTTTTCCTCTAAATTGGGAATGATTTTTTGAAGATGAAAGTAGAGTGTGGGGGATGGTTTGACCGAATGAGTGGAGTAAATATCTTGGGTCATTGTTTAGAGTTGGGCCTACTCCACTAATTCTTTTGATGACTGGGGCCAAGGATTTAATTTGAGTTGGGCCTCTTGAGGAGTAATTTGAGGAATTTATATTGTGCCGGAAATGGTGTATGCTTGGGAAGAGAAGTGAAGTTGGGCTGCATTGGTTGGGCCGGAGAATAGGAAATTGAAGATATGCCGAATGGAATTAATTTACGGAGGAGCTTGGGCTTAAATTAATTTGGTCTTGTCCAAGAATTATAATTAAGTTCTTGGGCCATGATTATTTAGGGCATGCATTCTAATTCTAATTAAAGTTTAAGAATTTTCTTAAGTCTTGTTAGTAAGTGGTGCTGTTTTTTAAAAAAAGGTTATCTCCGCGAGCTAAGGTCGGAGTCAGGAAAAATCAAATTAAGGAGTTTTAAGCGAACGAGGTGGGCTTTCGAACTAAAGTATTTTAGTGAGCTTTCTATTTATTATGAGATGTTACGTGGGCTTTCTGTTAAAATCACAGTTTTTACGAAAAATATTTTACGGGCTTTCTATTGTGATATATGATTGTGAGTTTTATGTTTAAAGTGCAGTTTTTATGAAAAGTACTTTATTGGCTTTCTATTTAAGATATAATGTTAAGTGCGAGCTTGCTATTTAATGTGAAGTATCATGAAAAGTGCTATTTACATAAAGTGAAAGTGATGTGATTTATATGATGTTATGTGTTGCCTCATTGGTGCCTATGAAGTGTAGCATTTGTTGAGTTTGAAAGTTATGTGTTTGGCTTGAAGAAAGAAAATGAGTTTTGTTCCAAATATGTTTACGAGGAAATAGAAGTTTTGAAAGATTTGAGTTTGGCTTTGACCGATAGAAAAATGAGTTTATGTTTCAAGAGTGTTTTATGAGGAATGGGATTAGAGAGAGATTCGAAGTATGGCGGAGGCGGGCGCCGCTGGTTTTCCTCTAAATTGGGAATGAATTTTTGAAGATGGAAGTAGAGTGTGGGGGATTGTTTGACCGAATGAGTGGAGTAAATATCTTGGGTCATTGTTTAGAGTTGGGCCTACTCCACTAATTCTTTTGATGACTGGGGCCAAGGATTTAATTTGAGTTGGGCCTCTTGAGGAGTAATTTGAGGAATTTATATTGTGCCGGAAATGGTGTATGCTTGGGAAGAGAAGTGAAGTTGGGCTGCATTGGTTGGGCCGGAGAATAGGAAATTGAAGATATGCCGAATGGAATTAATTTACGGAGGAGCTTGGGCTTAAATTAATTTGGTCTTGTCCAAGAATTATAATTAAGTTCTTGGGCCATGATTATTTAGGGCATGCATTCTAATTCTAATTAAAGTTTAAGAATTTTCTTAAGTCTTGTTAGTAAGTGGTGCTGTTTTTTAAAAAAGGTTATCTCCGCGAGCTAAGGTCGGAGTCAGGAAAAATCAAATTAAGGAGTTTTAAGCGAACGAGGTGGGCTTTCGAACTAAAGTATTTTAGTGAGCTTTCTATTTATTATGAGATGTTACGTGGGCTTTCTGTTAAAATCACAGTTTTTACGAAAAATATTTTACGGGCTTTCTATTGTGATATATGATTGTGAGTTTTATGTTTAAAGTGCAGTTTTTATGAAAAGTACTTTATTGGCTTTCTATTTAAGATATAATGTTAAGTGCGAGCTTGCTATTTAATGTGAAGTATCATGAAAAGTGCTATTTACATAAAGTGAAAGTGATGTGATTTATATGATGCTATGTGTTGCCTCATTGGTGCCTATGAAGTGTAGCATTTATTGAGTTTGAAAGTTATGTGTTTGGCTTGAAGAAAGAAAATGAGTTTTGTTCCAAATATGTTTACGAGGATATAGAAGTTTTGAAAGATTTGAGTTTGGCTTTGACCAATAGAGAAAAATGAGTTTTGATCCAAATATGTTTACGAGGATATAGAAGTTTTGAAAGATTTGAGTTTGGCTTTGACCGATAGAAAAATGAGTTTATGTTTCAAGAGTGTTTTATGAGGAAATGGGAGTATTGAAAGTTTTGAGTTCGGTTTTGACTGATAGAAGTGAGTTTTGTAAGTATGTTTATGAGGAAAAGGAAGTTTCGGAAGTTTTGAGTTCGGCTTTTGATGAAAGAAATATGAGTTATGTTAAAAACAGTTTTATAGAAAAATAAAGTTGCAAAGGTTATGTCAAGCCATGTTTTGTTTTGAACGTTTGCCTATCCGACTGACTAGCAAGGACGATGTCCCTACTAGACCAAAAATTTCAGTTTTTGTGAGTTCGGGTTTGTAAGTGGGGTGAGCCCATATATTCCGTTTCACCGGGAGTTTTAGTTAGTGAATTCGGGTTTGTAAGCGGTTGAAGCCCATACATTCCGTTTCACCGGGAGTTAGTGAATTCGGGTTTGTAAGCGGTTGAAGCCCAAACATTCCGGTTCACCAGGAGTTTCGTGAATTCCGTTTCACTAGGAGGTTAGTGGGCTTCTGTTCCCCAGGAGTTAGTCAAATATGGCATATGTTCCAAAAAAAATAGATCGAAAGATCGCTTTTGAAAAAAAGAAAAGAAAAGAAAATGTTTTAGTGTTCTCGGACTTTTCCTAAAACCCCGAGTTCACTCAAAGAGTGGCTTGACACAACTAGTTTTTCAGTAAAATATATTTCGGCACGTGTCCACTGAGTACACCAAGTACTCAGCCCTGCATATGTTTTAAAAATGTGCAGGTTGAGCAGTGATGACGGCGGGCGGTGTTGAGCATAGACGATGAAGATCCTTCGATAGAATAGTACTCGGATGCGACATGTCTCCATACACGACGTTATCTGCTCTTGACTCTTCCGCTGCAATGTAAAAGTCGAGTTTGCGCTCTTTGTATCGTGCACTCTGATATATATTATTTGAGTTATTTCAGTTCAAGTTTCAGTTGTGCCACAGTTTTTCCCCTTTCTTCCCCGCTTCTTTCATCCTCCCCTAGTCGCGATCAACCGGGCTTTCTATCCTTAGAAAGTGCGGTCGTGACACTACTTCATCAATATCAAACTATGCCGGCCAACAAAAAGAAGGGGACTCACCGCCCACGGTCTCATTCGTACTTCGCTAGAGTGCGGAACACATATGCCACACGATCATCGTCTTGCATACCCAGAAAGAAATCAAGATGCTTAACCTTTTGAAGGATTATTTCACCAATATCAAACTTTTGCTTGCGAGAAAGCCCTAGAAGATGGCCAAGAAGGTGATACACATCTTTACGAGCCTTGCTTAAATCAAATTCATACCATATCCTTAGTGAGAGGGAGTCAAGTCGGGTGTTGGTGTAATTATGCATCTTACCAAGCATCTCAATCAGACCTTCAACGTTGTCATTGCTATTCCGCTTCTTGCTATTCCGCTTCTTGCCATTCCTAGTAGAGGTTGTCCGATGAGTGCTCTATTCAGTGTTGTCACCAAAATCCTCTAGAGTAGCATTCTCTTCTAGAGTGTTGAAAGGCATCTCATTACCTAAGCTCATCGACTGGTCGGGCCTACCACCATTGGAGTTGTTATTGTTTTGCGAGTACAAATTGTTGACAACTTCCATAATTTCCTCAGCAATAGTGTCATCAACCTGATCCTTAAATAACATGTCAATGCTTCCAATATGGCCAACTCTTTCCCTTCATAAATAGAGCATTAGGCTCTGCCTAAGAATATTAAAGCAATGTGTTACTACATAGCCGGAATGTGCATATGTGATTCAAAGTTTAAATGAACAACCACCTTCACAATCGGGTCCCATTGATCATCGTTGCATTCAATCTTGTAGTCATTGTGCACGTTGAAACCCATGCCAGTACGACCAAGAATATCCTTCAAATACGAGTACTTTTTTCCCACACGGTTATCTTTGAATTAATATGCGGACTAATTATGATTTCAAATTTGGGAAATTGTTGTTTCAAAGCATCCTCTAGCTTGAATAGGTACTCTGACCTAAATCTGTTGTCGGATTTCCAGCCATTCACCACCAATTCCTTCAATGCGAGTACCAATGTCTCCTCCTCACGATCAGTCCAGCTCCTACGAGTGTAGTCCCCCTTGGCCCTTCGTCCCCGACCAAGATATTTATTCACCACATATTCATCGTAAACACAGACACATGTCAATAATTGAAACTCACAGAATGTTTTAGGAGGCGAGAATCATGATACATAATATGGAAAACATAAATTGAAAAACCAACATACTGTTAGCTCCCATCATATCATCAGACGAGAACTTCGACGGCCTTGAGTCAGACATTATACTGAACAACAAAAATACAGGCGTAGTAAGCATTTTAAGCGTGAATGTAGTGCCGTGTCATTCATTCAAAGAAGGAGCTAACATTTTTTCAAAGGATGCATACAAAACAAAACAACAAAACAAACATATCGAAATATCACAAAGACAACACCAAAAACACATTTACACAACAAGTCGGTTGGGAAAACAAAATAGGAACAAATCAAACACCAATACGACAACATTATTGACTATTTGCGAGTATAAATCTGTATCGAGCTCACCTCCTTCTGGAAACACGCGGTGCGTTGTGCTGTTGAAGAGGTCAGCTGCTTCGTCAACAAGGTGCGGCAGCTTGTGTGAGAAAAATGGTGAAACGTTCTAAATATATATTAGGTCATTGGATGATATTCTTGTAAATACAAGAAAAGTAAGTGAATACGTAAAAAGGACATTTCTCTCGCTCACTTTGTAGTAACACAGATACCAAACAACAAATACTGAAAATCAAGAAATGTAAAATGAGAAACCAAATAAGCGGTGCAGTTACTGTAACCTAGATAAAGTTTACCATTTCATGCCCACCAAATTTTCTTAAGGAACGCTAACTGCCATACAAAACACACCCTTAGTTGAATGGAAAGATATTCGTTGTGCTTCCTTCTACCAGATTAGGGTTTCCTCTTAAGTTATTCCTTCTAGTTTTTTTTTCGTGCTAGTCTTAAAACTAGTGCCTATAAAAGGCCATCATGTGGAGTACAAAAATTACACAATATTTTATGATATTATTTTGGTAGTTTTATCTGTCTTGAGTTCTTTCTCAAATTTTAATTTATTGAGTTCTCTTTGTTCAACTTATCAAACGATATTTACATAGTCATTCGTAGAGTCAATCATTCCACATCCTAACTTTTTAATGGTTTCTTAATACTCGTTGTGGCGTCCTTCATCCAAGAAAGTTGCTTAAATGTGCAGGAAAAGGGGTACAAGTCAGTAGGAGAGGCATCAGAGGATTCAATTGGAAATTATGGACGCCAAAAGGGTGCAATACTGGTCAGGATGCATAACATAAAGCTCGATATGGAGAAGGAGAGATTGCTAGGAAATGACCAACTATTAAAGAGGGAAAAAACGACATTTCACATGAAGAAGCGGCCCTAAAAATTAGGGCAAACCACCCTATAAATAGGAGATCACATGAAGAAAGAAGGGACTCTCTAGGAAATCCCAAGTTCCAACCACGGAGGCTAGCTCCGACACTTCTCGTTCCCCGCCGTTAGTCAATAATCACTTGAAGACTCTGGTACTTTGCCGGAGGGAGTTCACGGTCGTTCTAGTCAGACATTGTAGTCGGAGGAAGTTAGTTGTTTCATCGCCCGCGGGCCAAACAATCTTTATTGCTTTCCGTAGTTTAAATTGTAGTATTGCTTATGTTATTTGAAGCTCTTTTGTTGATCGTCATTTGATACTTGGATTTGGTACGCCGTGTTTTGGATCTGATCGCAATGAAGTTAAACTTGTTTTTTGTTCATCTTTCGGTTGTAGATGTTTTCTTTCTGCCTAGATTAGTTAGATCTGAGTAGTTTAGCGTTAAATTCCAACTATTTGAGCATGGCTTCATTTGAATAGTTTAGATCTAGTTTTACCGAGTGAAATTCTAAGTGTTTGGTCGTTTGATTTGAAGAAGATGAATGAAATCTGTAATAACGTAGTTTTCGTCACCTGGCATGTTAGTCAATTTGCATGATTTAGGATTACCGCCTTCAATCATCTCAATTTAGATTTTAATTTCAGATCTTAATTGTGGAAAGCGTTAATTTAAGATGTTGTTCATGGAGTTTCTGCTCATCTGCAATTTTTGAAGGGGTTGGCAGCGGAAGCGCATCATGAATCAATTACATAATAATTCTGATATATTTAGCATATTATTTAAATAAATTCTATTCGCGCAATTATCACATGTATCATGCTCATAACTTGAATCATAATTGAAACCTAAAACATGCTTTTTTACGGATTAGCCATTTTACCTTGAAGATTCTCCAAAGAATCGAAGATAGCTCGCCCCTTCTCCACGTGAAGATCTTGAGTACTAAACCACGGATCTACTGACTGGTTCACGGACTGTACGCTAATATCAGTGTGGGCTGATCTCACTAGAATACTACGACTTAAATAAAAAAAGACAGAAATCCCTCACTGAGTAGGAAAGAAGGGGAAAAATCGTCCCCTATGTGTGTGAGGAGAGGGACGAAAATTTTAGGAAAATAATAAGTGTATTTTCTGTCTCCTTAATTCTCCTATTTATATTAAATCACATATTGGGCCCAGTCAGGGATCTATGGAATGCTTTGGATATGACCTCCCCCAATTAGCTTTTAATTAATTAAATTGAACCACAATTTAATACAAGCTTATATTGGAATATTATTAGCAGCCACTACAGAAATAATATTGCACTGCTCATCCAAATTCGAAATTACAAGTAATCCGGGTTTCCATTGTTTGTCGTTCATTTCTCGCGCTTAAGATAGAAATGTCCATTAATTAATTAGTGTCTACTATGAACTTAATTAATTAACATCTTATTAATTTCCAAGAGTAGATTAAGCAATAAACGCTTATTTATTATTCATAGAGTAATCAAACTCCAACTAGCTAGGTTCCGAATAATAAAGCATTGTTTCAAGCTCCTTTGGGGACATTATCAAATGAGACTCACCTCGTGCGCGATTCAACATAGTAGCAATCCTAGCACCGCTAGATATTAATCACCACTACCCAATATACCAGGATTATTGGGTTGCGAAAAACCCGCACCATTTGGTAAGTCAAAGTAGTGAATAATCAATACCTTATGCTCAATGCTAACGTACATTGATTAAGAAATAAATATTTATCAAGACCTCGTCTTTCAGTAGATAGCATAAAGACTTGTCTCGCTGTTAGATCCAATTCAGTATTCTACCACACCAATGTCATCTTATTTCAGTAAGGCTTAGAAATATGTGGACGGACATTGCAACCTTTCACGATAGGTAGTCTAGGCCTATCTGGGTTGTGAAATTCTTATTTTTCTTTGTTTAGAACTAACCGTGTTACCTTAAAGTGGACGTCGCCCACAATTGGTCTACTAAAAAAAAGACTTAGACTTTGTTAAGTTACTTATACATTTAAACATGCAATAAGCATCCATTAAATGTTAAACATAACAACATTATGATAAAAATAATCTGTTTCATTCATTGGAAAATAAAATAAGAGTTTTTACAGTATTCAATCACTCGAAATGTGATTTCTAGTATACAAACTCTAACAATTTCTGCATACTTGTTGGGGAAGATAACATCCAGATCTGATTTGGGGGACCACTTTACACTTTTCAGCCAACTTTACCTTTTGTCCTTCTACTTTTACTAGCTTTCTGTGGATCTGGCAGTTCGTCAGCCAGTTCGGTCGGATATTCGGTTCAGTCACTGTTTGTCCATTTTTAGTAATCTTTCACTTTTCGCATGCACTCAAATAGTTTGATCCCCATTTCACGTACACCATGTCATTCTGATATGAGACCACCTTACCAGTCAAGATAATATAGGTCCCTTTTAGTTCCGTGTCTAGATAAGACTCAACCCAGGCGTGGTAACAAACCAACCCTCTAAAATGTCATCTCGATCGTATTACGCACTCATCATTTCTGTGGGATTCGACCCTTTACTCCATTATACTAGCCAGTAGCAGTGGTTTGAGGTTTTGATACTAGGTTTTAGGTCCTCGTGTTAGCGACACGACTAGGTCTGGGCTCTCCCCTGATCAGTTGATTACACGACCCTGCATAAACCTGATCTTTCAGATTATTAGGGTGCAAAAGAACCAATGTTGAAATTCAATTATTTATTTTTTATTTATATATTTAAAAATACATGTAGGATTATTTGTGTAAATAGGAGCAAATTTGCCAAGTCCGCAGTCGGTCCATTGATGGACCCGCAGAGGGAAATTAGCACCATTTGCAAAGTTTATGATATTTAAAATCACTTTAAAGCTTATAAGAAATACTAGAATCAACCAAGATTTTATGATTTTAAAGTCCGTGTAATGTTGCAACTTAATTTTTCTCGTGACCGTAACTCTTCTTTTTGGTACTTTGCTAGACACTAGTACTTCGCTAGCATACAATTTCAGTGACATAAGATACTTTAGATAAGTAAAAAAACAAAATAAACAATTAGAACTCTCTCTGTCCCTATTAATAGGTACTAATTTTCTCTTTCGTCCGTCCTTAATTAATTGACACCCTTAGTTTATAGTAATGGACCCTATATCTACTAACTCATTTTACTCATATTTTATTATAAATTAATATTCTCTTCATCCCACAAGAATATGCATTCTTTCCTTTTTAGTCCGTCCAATAAGAATATGCACTTTCTAATTTTGGAAATTCTTATATCTCTAATGAGGTGTGACTCATTCTCCACTAACAATACTTTATTTACTTTTTCTCTGTGCATCTCTCTGACCCTACCAATTTTGCATTTAAACTCGTGTCGAACTCAAAGTGCATATTCTTTGGGGACAGAGAAAGTATATAAATATAAAGCTCATATTCTACAAATTTTTTCCACTCACTTTCTACTATATTTCTTAAAATCCATGTCAAGTAAACAATGTCAACTAATGAGAGACGGAGAGAATGGTTAAAATAAATAAAAATTGGTAAAATGAGAAATGATAAAAAAGCAAAAACGTTTAATACTGTAAAAACTAAAAATTTGACACAATAAAGTAGTTCTAGTAAATAAAATGGAGAGAATATAGTAAGAGAGAATGCATAAGAAAAATAAAGTGAATTAATTATCGTTTACTTTGAAAATGACTCAACTAACTTTTCGAAATGGTATAAGGACTCAGTTATGAAGAAATAGAGTGAGTATTAATTAGTGCATTATGATAGTTTAGCATCTAATTATATTAGTTACTATAAAAAAATTATTGACATTTTTAATGCAATTAAGGACGCTAATTTGTGTTTGTAAATATACTACTAGTGCTTTGAAAACGTCCTTATTGGTGATATCCCAACTAAAATTAATGAAGAAGTGTCCTAAAAAGCAAAAGATTAAGTTAATAGTATGTCTCTAATTTAGGAATGCTTTCTTTTAATTCTAAATTATTCTCTCCATTTTATTTACTAGAACTACTTGATCGTGTCAAATTTTTAGTTTTTACACTATTAAACGTTTTTGCTTTTTTTTATCATTTCTCCTTTTACCAATTTTTATTTATTTTAACCATTTCCCCGTCCCTCATTAGTTGACATTATTTACTTGACACAGATTTTAAGAAATATAGTAGAAAGTGAGTGGAAAAAATTTGTAGAATATGAGTCCTATATTTATATACTCCCTCCGTCCCCAAAATATTAGTATTATTTAAAAAATAAATTCAACGCAAGTAATTGCATCTTGTGTCTTTAGTAAACATCTAATTAGATCCTAATCTCGTTGGAATAAATGAAAAAAAAAATTAGGAAAAAAATTTGAAACATAGATGAATCTGATTAAAAAACCTAAAAATCTAATTAAACCGTTGAAATTTAAAAAAAAACAACTACAATTAAGTAAAAGTAGAAAGGGTAGTAGTATAAAATTATTTTTGCATTGAATAAGTCAATTATATTAATAATATCTATACATTTATATTTGTTAAAACGTAATTTTATAATTGGCTATATTATGACTGCATAGAATTATTGATATTCAAATGATCGTAATATTGTTATTTAGCGTTACTCAAGTGAAACAATTAAAAGACTATGCGAACAATTTGGATAATCAAGATAAATTAATAAGATTGGGTATACTAAATTACGAGACTTGGTTTTTTAAGTGATTGATCTGTTGTCTACTCCAACTAATCGAATTCGAGTTGGTTAATAAATTTGAAATGGTGTTATCTTTATCACTCAACAACTTCCAGCTGCATAGGGTTGTTATTCATTCAATTTTGTCAGAAATAATAAAGGCGCATTATATGCACCTCGCTCATTTAACATACGTCACACCAAAACTATGCATTATTTTTACTTCCATTTCTCACTCTTTTAACTAACCTATCCTTTTGATTTATACTTTCTCAATCGAGTGCTGCTGTGTTACAATTGATAAATAGGAGTACTACTTCATGAGTATAAATTGAAATGCGTGTTTCCTTGCACTTGCATTGATATATATTCAGTATGAAACATTTGGCTTTCAGCAGGGGAATTGATATAGTATTATTATGTACGTTAAGGGCACCCACAATGGGGCGCCCGATGGCACGCCCTATGGCGTCCATCGTCCTCGGGCGCGGACAATGCCCCCATTGTGGGTGCCCGCCATCGTCCGTTCCCTTCGTCCGCGGCCGATCCATAGGGCGAGCCCTATGGCGCGGACGATGGCCTATCGTCCGCGCCATCGTCCGCGTCATTGTGGGATCGGCGGACGATGGCGCGGACGATAGGTCATCGTCCGCGCCATCAGGCGACCAATTGCGGGATCGGCGGACGATGGCACGCGTTTTTAATGGCTATTTAAACCTCGTTTCTCATTCACTTGTTCATACGAACATCTCACCTCTCTCATTTCGCTCATCTCTCACATTTCTACCTCTCTCAAATACCAAAATGAACAACGACGATTAACGTCATCAACTCATCCACCCTCTTCACCGAGCAATGCAATGGCAACGGCCCGGCCATCGAGTTCACTGCCAACATGCGCCAACACCACATGGGGTACTACTTGGCCGATGGCATATACCCACGGTGGCCTATTTTTCTAAAGATGATTAGCTGCCCAATTGATGAGAAGAGGGCTTTATTTGCCCAAAAGCAGGAGTCGGCGCGGAAGGATGTCGAGTGGGCATTTGGTGTGCTCCAAGCACGGTGGGAAATTGTGAAAGGGCCGACTCGTCTCTGGTTCAAGAAAGTCATCGCCGATGTCATGTACGCGTGCATAATCATGCACAACATGATAGTCGAGCATGAGGGTGGGAGCATCACCGACTGGAACGATGATGACGGTGCATCTAGCTTGTCCAGCACTGCGACCGAGCCCCCCGCTAGAGGATTACCGCCGGGCTTCAATGAGGTTCTAGCTAGCCAGGTCTCAATGCGCAACCAACAAGACCATGTTCAGCTCATGAACGACATGATTGAAGAAGTGTGGGCCCGTAACCGCCGTCGCTGAGTTTGCGTATTTTTTTAATTCGGATTGTAATGTATTAATTTCTATAAATGAAATGAAGTTTTTTCCCAATTTTGTGTGTTATTTAAATTTTTTATAAATGAAATGAAATGAAAATTCATAGGGCGCGCCTTAGGGCGCCCCATTGCAGGTGGGGGGTAGGAGGATAAAACTGATGACGTGGCGCGCCTTAAGGCGCCCCATTGCTAATGGCCTAATGAAAAGACACAAAATAATGTAAGAGATAGTTATTTTCGTTTTTAGAAACGTTTCATCTTTAATAAGACAATTCAAATATGAAAACGTTTCATTTTTAATGGGACAGATGGAGTATATTGACATTTGGCAGTCATTTTTAGGTTTTATACTCTCTCCGTTTCTTCATAGTTGAGACACTTCTTTTTACCACGGAATTTAAGAAATATTGTTTAGTGTGTTAGATAAAAAAAATAGATAAGTAGGAGAAAGAAAAAAAAAAGTGTATTCTAGAAAAGTAAATAAAGTACAAGAGAGAATGGATTAGGAAAGAATACCATATATGGAAATCACTATAAAAAAAAACTTTCCAAAATAGAAAAATGACACAACTATATGCAATTCCATGTTTTAAAATGATTTTCACTAGGTTAATCTCACAAAGAATTGTTGTATTTTGCCGGCAATTAAACCCAATTATTTCATGTTATTCAGGAAAGTAATTGCTAAATATTTTAATGATTTAAAAGCTACTGTTACTATTACAATGAGTTAAGTAACTTCATATTTTTTTTCCATTCTCATCTTATCTTACCAAGGAAGAAAAAGGTCGGAACTGCAAAATTAACATTCGACTTGCCGTTGAGCCAAAGGCAGGCAATGAGTGAGTGGTAGGTAGCCAACTAAAATCATGTGCATGTATTAAATGTGCATTTATGGCTATTACTTAGAGCATCCTTAACCCCGGCCCGGATTCAGGTCCCAAGTCCCCTCTACGTTATCATTCCTAAAATTTGAGTCTCAGGCCACAACTGCTCTAACCCTGCAGGCCCCATCCCGGTCCACAACTATTAAATTGCACTATTCACAACTCCAGCCTATATTACTTGTAAAAAGTGAAAACGTTGAGCAATTATAACACGAGAAATTCATTTTTAATACAAAAATAATAAATTATAAACTAAAAAATATAAAAAAATAGAATATTAAAAAAAGTGCAAAAAAATTTAAAAAGTTTTAAAAAAGTGCAAAAAAATCTCGCCCCTCTCCCTCTCCATCTTCTTCCTCTTCCTCCTTCTTCTTCCTCTCCACCTCCCTCTTCTTCCTCTTCCAAATGCATAAAAATTCAGAACTTGGGGCACATGAGCGGCCCGAACCCCCTCCAACCGGAAGCTCCATCGCCCGCCAGGCCAGACCCTGGGCGAGTCCCTGGGCCGCGACTGAGTCCCCGGGACCGGCCTGGGCCGCAAATTCGTCACCTCCATCGCGCGGGGCCGCGGGCCGGGACCCAGGTGCGGTCCTGCCCGTGGCGTTAAGGATGCTCTTATGGATTCAAGCCCATGAAATCATATGCATACCTTTTTATAATCAAGACAAAATAGCATCTTATAACTCAAACATTTGAGCTCCCCTAAAAAGAATTAACGAACCTAGGAGTAACTAAAAAGGGATTAATTATTAGGGACAAATTGTGGAAACTCTACTCTTGTAATTAAATACACTACATATTGATAAATTTCAAATTGACCCATAATTTTCTTAATTGTAACCTAATTAACCATCTTTAATTAGGGGCTTATAAGACCAAAAAGTAATTCAAGGGTGATCAGATAGGTAAATTGTACTACTTGTGCGAAAACTAGAAATTCTAATTTTCTTAGGAGATAAATTCAAATATTAACTAAAAATCTTCTTGAAGCTTTCCAAAAGATAATCTTGTTGTAGCTAGAAAATTTATAGCGTAACGACTCTATAATTATTGCATTCAATGGCATATACTAAGACTGAAAGTAACTAGTAGAGGAGGAGTAGACATCTCTCTATTTGTTCCAAGTTTAATTTTAGTGTACAGCTGTGTAATTTAACCGCCCCTAAGTAATTGCACTTCTATGTATAATTAAGTTTAATAATTTCGGAGAAGTTATTGAACAATTAAGTTGTTTGATATGCCACCGGCTCGCTTGATATAACGTAGTACTCTCTCCGTTTTTATGTAATATTAATATTTTTTTTGGGGGGAAAATTGTACTACTAGTTCTATTCACTTAAGATATTCACTTTCCTTTTTAGTTTATCTCATTCAAAATATCCGCTTTCTATATTTCAAAATAAATACATCTCTCCTCTCTTCTCATTTTCAACTACTACATTTTTCTCTCTACTTACTCTATCTAATAACTCCTCGTAAAATCTCGTGCCGCTTAATAATGTAGACATCTTGAGTGTTAAGGGGGGAGTATTTGAGTTAAATGGACAAAAAATAAAATAGAAAATTGAATAAAGTAGAAAAATGAAAAAAGAATAAAGTAAGAGAAAGAAGATGTGTTGATTGAAACAAAGTAAAAAGGAATACGACTCAGCTTTAGAGCGACGAAGTCACGAAGGGAGTGCATTAATATGTCCACATGTGTGTTGGATGTGAAGTTATTATATGGAATACATCATAAGCATACATATCATACTCTTATATTTGAAATCTAGTGCATTAATATGTCCACATGTGTGTTGGATGTGAAGTTATTATATGGAATACATCATAAGCATACATATCATACTCTTATATTTGAAATCTAGTAGTACAAATAATAGAGTAAGTGAACTATATGTACAGTACATGCATGAGAAAAAGAGTAAACACATAAATTTGCTATTAATGTTCACTCATTCAATATTCCCAACTGCTCACTCTTTCATCCCCTATATAACAAACCCTACTCCACACTTGTTTAACCATCAAACTAATAAGTTTCCAAAACCTTTCAAATCCACAATCTGCAATGGCAAAGTTGTGTTTGATGCTTTTCATTTGCCTTGTAACAGCTCATCAGATCACAGCTAGGGTTTTGCCAGGCGATGCAGACCAGAAGAACTTCGCCTCTTTCGGCGGCCTAGGCGGCTACTCCGGCATCGGTGGGGGCGGCCTTCCCTTCGGAGGCGTCGGCGGCGGGATAGGCTCCGGAGCAGGGCTCGGTGGCGGCATTGGCGGTGGCATCGGCACTCTGCCCGCTGGCGGCCTTGGAGTTGGAGGCATTGGAGGCGGAATCGGCAACCTTGGCGGCCTCGGCCTCGGGGCTGGTGGCGGAGTTGGTGCTGGAGTCGGTGGCGGTGATGGTGATGGTGCCGCCGCTTTGCCGTACCCTTGAATTTCTCATTATATCTATGCATGTGTTTAGATTGATTGTTTGCGTTTAGTTCGTTTTTTTTTATCATAGTTTGTCTTATCTCAGTCATTCGACATCGATGGTCCATATTAGTTTATTAATATGTGTAACGTTAAGACCGCGTTTATTTTCTTTGTTATGTATGGATTGCCAGTAAATTGAGATTATATTTCTGCATTTTTACATTGAAAACTAGAAGATTGTTGAAATTTGTCATATTCTATGTATCGATGAATTTGATTAGGAATGGTGAGCATTATTTTATGGTATCCTAATTCCTAAGACCAAGCTTAAGTCAATATTTGGTTCAAGGGTATTGAT
This sequence comes from Salvia splendens, assembly GCF_004379255.2. Taxonomy (NCBI): domain Eukaryota; kingdom Viridiplantae; phylum Streptophyta; class Magnoliopsida; order Lamiales; family Lamiaceae; genus Salvia; species Salvia splendens. The sequence goes on along the minus strand of NC_056045.1, from coordinate 9,470,195 downwards.
CAAATCAAAACCCTATTTATATCAAAACAAAGTCAAATTTAGTTTATTGGAATATATATCTTGATCAACCATCAAGATTTGGCCATGTGGCAGATCATTTCCCAATTTAATTAAGCTGTAAAAGGTAATTATATCATTCAAATACAGTTGGCAATATTTAATTATTCACCTTTTTCAATTTAAAGAAATTAAGATAACAAAATAAAATGCAAACTACTTATTGGTATCTAAAAAATATAAAAAAATTTTAAAAAAAATCATAATCATAAAAAATCTATTAAGAATAGAATTAAGCAGCTAGCTACCCAAAATGGAGTTGGGGTGTTGTCGGATTGGAGCTCAAATTGTGTAGTGCATAAATATATGGTAGATTTGAGTATATGATAGGATATGGTGGAATTGAATCCTTCGAGATAAGAGATTCAATTCGCTTACCTTTCGAAATATGGGTCCGAGACATGCGAATTTTTCGGAATAAGGATTTTACACCTTTTTATATTTATTCTCTTCATTTTTCTTATTATTTCCTTTTCAATAATTATAGATTAACTAAACTATCCTTTAACCAATCACACAGCGCCATGTCACCCTGCTCTTCGGCACGGCGATGCTCGATGGTAAGAGCACGTCCGTGCCATCGGCATGAGCACAGCGGCGAGCAAGGTACTCGCCGCGCCGACGACACGGCGCTTGCTCGTTCCAACGAGTACCACTGCGGATGCTCTTAATACGTATGTTGATTTTGTCGGGCCTAGGTCGGGCTTTGAGTTGGCCTGGGATCTGGCCGGTCCTTGGTTTATAAAAAGGCCTAATTAGAGCCCGATTAATCTACTCAGCTCAGCCCAAGCCCGCTCCATTTTGTTGGTGGGTCGGTCCTGGGCAGGCCCATCTGACATCTCTACATGGATGTCCGAGTTAGATGTAGTGGCATCGGGTATCCACCGTGGAAGGCGTTTGTTACCACCGGTGAAGGGGGTTGGACTTGACGGCCCCGTTTCAATTTTTGTTTATGTACTTTTAATTGTTGTTTTCATACTAAATAGACTATGCTCATGATACTTATACAAAGATTTGAAACACTTGTTATTTCATTTGCCACAAAATTATTTGTGATAGTAACGGTATAGTGCAAATCAACAAAAAAAAGGAAGCACATTAACATTGCAAATTGTATGATACAGGTAGAAAGTAGAAAACATAAATTAATTAAAGAGAGTGGGTTCATGCTACGGCTTCCACTTCATCCAAAGCATAGTTGTTTGTAGATACATTTGCGTAGTTCACTTTGTTGAACCTCACCACCACTGGGTACCGAGTCTTGGGGTCCTGATCCACGCATTCATTTCAAGATATATCAATTCTCTCAATATATTATTCTCAATTTCTAAATTACTATAAACCCTCCTATAATTTATTATTATGGGTTGTTTGGTATGCAAAATAGATAAGACAAATATGATAAGATGGATGTGATAGAACGTAAACTCTATATATTGTAAAAACTCCAAATTATGATCTGGACTATTAGAAAATGTCAACAGCTGACAAAATTACAGCAACAAAAAATGTCAACACAACATCAACCATTGTCACTGTGTTCACATTTTTTGTTGCAGTAATTTTGTCAGCTGTTGACATTTTCTAATAGTCCAGATCATAATTTGGAGTTTTTACAATATTTAGTATTTGCATTTGATTACATATCTATGATAAGAACACACATTTTAAGCTAGATAACTCACGCCCCTGTACCAAGAGAGAGGAATTATGTATACTATTGATTGGGTTTTCTCACCTGGTCAACAGCAACAACTGAACCGACACCCTTGTACCAGTACGATTCTTTTCGAAGGATTCTTACCTGCAATCAAAATATTGTTTGATTACTCACTAGCTATTACAAAACACTAATTTAATTATACTAAAAAATAAATTCCAAATATACGATTTAAAATGAAAAGTACAAGTAACATGAGACCAAGGGAATAGTACCTTGGAGCCTCTTGGGGGGCCAATTGGTGGTGGCTTGGCTGCTTTAGGAGGCGCTGCTTCAACTGGCTTGTCGGCGGGCTCTTCGGCGGCCCGTACGACGACCCTAGAGGCTCGGTTGTTCCTGGAAGAGAAGCATAGCATGTTGGTCTTAAGAGTGGTTGTGTTTGATGTCACATTTTGTGCCAACACAAATCCACATGCAGCAGATGCCAAGCTGCTCGTTGCCATTTAATTTTATCTCTCTCGCTTGATTCAAAGCTATGCTCTTCAAACCAGTTTTTGATATTATTTGATTTACACAAAATAGATAAAATTAGGGAGATTTGAGTTGGGAGGATATCATTTTCCTGGACTGGGATTATTGGGAGAGAGCTGTGCTGTTCCTTTAGCCACTCGGGCTCTGCCACTTGGCCACCATATCCCCTTCTTTGGATAATCTCATCTATCTCTACAATCTTTTTCTATCATTATTTTCTTTTTTTTTCTTTTTTACTTCTATTTGTTGATTTTGGTTATTAAAACTACTTGTATTTTTATGTACAAGTGTAACACACACACTGCAGCATCGATTAATACCCATTTTTTAAAAGATTAATTTTGGATTGGAATATTCTACGGGCCAATTAATTGATCTAGTTTTCAATTAGAGCATGCACAACGGTTCCGTGTCAGCGGCACGGAAGACGTCGTCCGCCGCTGCACTCGCGTAGCTGGCACGGCGCTGCTCGATGCATCGAGCAGCTGATGTGGCGTGCTACGATTGGGAAACGGCATAGCCGTTGCCTTTGAATATTTTTATTTTTTTTAAAAAAAATCGGTATTTAATTATAAAACTGATAAAAAAATATTTTCCAAATCCAAAAAATATGGCCGTTTTTTGCCCGTTTTTTTGTATTTTTTTGAATTTTTTCCCCCCAAAATCATCTATAAATACACACATTCATCATCCATTTATCACATCAACCCATCTCTCATTCATAATTTTCATACAACCTATCTTCACCTTCATCTCTCACTCGAAACCTCAAATGGATTTCACCCATCTTATGGCGGAAGCGGAGCGCGAAGAACAAGAATACTACGAACAACATCGTGCCGCTTATGAAGCATATGTCGCGGCGAATACCCCCGCTCCTCCTCCTCAACGAACTAGATCAACTCGCCGCTACATCCATCGTGACCGGGAGGGAGCCCACGAAAGGCTCGTTGCCGACTATTTTGCCGACCACCCGCGGTTTCCGGCAGATTACTTCAGGCGCCGTTTTCGCATGTCAAAGCGCTTGTTTATGAGAATTGCCAACACATTGTCTGCCCGTGTTGAATTCTTCCAAACAGGTCCAGATGCAGCCGGCCGACAAAGTATCACGCCGTTGCAGAAGTGTACGTGTGCCATCCGACAACTCGCTACTGGGCAAACGGCCGACCTCTTCGACGAGTATTTGCATGTCGGTGAGTCCACTGGAATCCTTTGTCTAAAAAAGTTTTGCGAGGGCATTCGTACAGCTTTCGGTGATGAATTCCTTCGTGTACCCACCACCGATGATTGCCAACGGTTGCTTCGTCTTCACGAATCAGTCCATGGCTTTCCCGGAATGCTTGGCAGCATTGACTGAATGCATTGGAGGTGGAAGAATTGCCCGACTGCTTGGAGGGGGCAACACTTAAGCGGTCACAAAGGCGGCGGCCCAACACTTATCCTTGAGGCGGTCGCCGACTACCGCCTATGGATTTGGCATGCATATTTCGGCGTTGCCGGATTCAACAACGACTTGAACGTGCTCTATTCTTCACCACTCTTCAATGATGTGATGAATGGTGTAGCACCGGCGATCGACTTCACCATTAACGGAAATACATACCACATGGTTACTATCTCGCCGATGGTATCTACCCAAGGTGGTCGACTTTCGTGAAGACGCTCAGCAACTCGCAAGACCCGAGACGGGTTCTTTTTGCGCAGCGTCAAGAGTCCGCGCGGAAAGACGTCGAAAGAGCCTTTGGGGTCCTTCAAGCCCGATTCAACATTGTGAAGGCCCCGGCTCGGCTCTGGTACGTGAATAATATCACCGACATCATGTACACGTGTATTATCTTACACAACATGATTATAGCCGACGAAGGACCGAGAGCGGTTAGCTTCTACAACGAGGATGAAGCCAGAAGCTCAACATGATTATAGCCCACGCCGAGGTCGGCATACAACGGTGGGGGAGAGGCTCGAAACAAGGCACACAATGCGCGATATTCGAACCCACATTGAGCTACAAGAAGACTTAATCAAACACATGTGGGAGAAATTCGGCAACGAGTAGTGTTTTTTTTTTAATTTTACGAATTTAATTATGTAATTTTTATTTTTTAGGATTTTAATTATGTATTTTTAATTTTTAGGATTTTAATTATGTCTTTTTTATTTTATTTGTAATTTGTAGTATTATTTCGGTTATTTAATGAATTTTAATATTATGGAAATGTTTTTATTTAATTGAATTGTGCTCGTCCTTGCGGATGAGCACAACTGTGGGTGTTGTGCTCTTGCCGAAGAGCAGACAGAAAAAGTGGGGTCGGGCCCACAACCGTGCTCGCTGGCAAGAGCACGGTTGTGGGTGCTCTTAGAGTTTATAACTTTTAGTTAAATTTTTTAATATCCAATAATAATTTATTAATTATTAATAAGATTTACTAAAAGTGATAGTATCTATTCGCCTTGGTACAATACGAAGACGATGCATCGTGTAGTTTCACCTTTACAATCAACCCACATTTTGTTGGGTATAAAATGGCACATGGATCACCGATTAGAATTTGATAAATTATGCAATAAATACTCTTTCATGTTTGACAAAAGAGGGTTTTTCTTGCCCTTCACCAGCCTCAGGAAGTACATAAAGATCAAGAATATGTGCTACATCAAAGCGAAGACATGACAAAATGATGCATATGTTTAGATTTAGAATGTTACCCTCCATCCCTTAACTATATACACTTTGAATAATAGAATTTTAATACAAAATTAATAAACTATGATAGATAAAAAAAATTGAATTTGTGTTAATTGATAGTGAGACTTTGGTGCAACATGTAATGAAAAAATTTCCAAAACTAAAAATTAATTAATTGGTGGATGGGCCAAAATAAAATATAATAATATTTTATTTTTAAGGACAACACAATATAAAATAAATCAACATTGGCATTTTATTCGTATAAAATTAAATAAATATCTGGGCACCAAGTCACCAATGTGATGACTTAATTTATTATACCAATTTCCAACATTATTAAGCTTTAAAATATTTCGCAGTAATACTAAATCGTTATTCATAGGTCATATGGTAGGTATCGTCTACATTTACTGACATATATATAGTTGCCACTTGATTGCGTAATTAAGTAAAATAAATGCTATTCTTTAGGTAGTATACTTAATTACATTTATATAACTAATCATCATTCTAAATTTCAAATTAATATTAAGGTATTAAGCATGCAAGCATATATTTTAGTGAATATATTAAGCAAGGTCCAAAAGCATGCAAGCACATAATATAATGAATATAAAATCGCAATAATTTCATTAAATCTTTTACAAATAAGTTTTGATACAATTGCTTCTCATTATAATTATAATCAAGTACATATAATTAATAAAATTAATATCCTCGATAAATACAATATCTTCGATAAATACAAGATTGAGTTGTTTTAACGAAAATCTTCATTTATGCTTAAAGCAAGTTATGTCTGTTTATAAAAGGAATGTCGATTATATTCCATTACAATATCAGTAATTCATTCTTCTCCTTTATTGTTGTTCCCAAGATGATGAAATTCACAATGTTCTTATTCTTCATTTATGCTATTTTATCAGGTATGTTTAAATTGATTTTATTTAATTGTATATTAAATAAAATCATTTGGAATGGAAGAATTTTCCATATATTTTGACAAACGGGTCTAGGTTCATCATAGTTAATAGGTGTACATAATTAAAGGAGATTTTTTAATAATTGAAATTTAAATCATGTAAAATTTTAATTAAGTAGTAGTATAAAACACTTCTGTCATTCTTAGAAAAGCACATGAAAATTTCAAAAACAAAACTAATTATCTATTATCATAACTACAATATAAAATTTTGTTTTATATGACTCAACTGGTTTAAAAATCAAATTTTGTTTATATATCGCTCAATTGGTCTAAAAATCAAACGTTCGTCATTTTTATATTTACAATAATTGTATAAGTTAGTCAATATTTAACAAGGTTATACTCCCTCCGTCCCACAATAAGAGTCACATTTATTACAATAAACTTGGATCGTATATAGATAGCGTCATGTCGGACACGTAAATTGGATCGACGTTGCAATTGTAAAAAAATGAAAGTTATATTATTGCCTTAATTACATATAAACTTTGCATGTGATAAATTCACATATATTTATAATATTTTAGTTCAATCAAATAATATTTGTGCTTAAAAATGTTTTGTTTAGTTAACGGATGGGGCGTTGATAAGAAGATGTGCACTGTTATACCATTTCCGGAGGTGTCGTGCAGTAGAGATACATCGGCTAAATTTCAACCATGCTTAAGTTTTTGTCAGCAAAAATTCGGATCTGCGGCCGTTGCAGAGTGTGTTCATAAGACTATAAAGGGAAATCTTTTTTGTTTGTGTGTTGATTGCAAAGATTCATGAGAAATCTTATCTTATGATATATCTCAAATGATACACATTTTTTATTTATTTCCTTTTAATTAAATTTTAATTGTATGTGGGTGGAATTATTAGTATACATATATGGTCTATGTCAATTTGTGAATTTCTCAAGTTTGTTAAGAGGGACTCTATTTTCAATTTTGGCTTAGGACATTTTAAATTTTGAAAGTCGTTTATATCAGCACTTTTATGATCGTTCAAGAAACATTTTCAACTGAGGTTATCTTCTTATAAGTTCCAAATTCATGAATCGCTTGATTAAATATGAAAATTTTCATCGTAAAAGTAAAACGACAAGAATTGATGTTTTGTTGGAACAATAATAATTCTTCCGTTTTATTAAAATATGAACTTTGGAAATAGCATGAGTTTTAATGCAAAGTTAGTAAGATAAGAAAGAAAAAGAGGAAAAATAGATAAAGTAAATGAGAGGAGGAGAAAACAATAGTGGAATTAGTGTTAGTGGATTGTAAGATCCATTTTAAAAAATGGTAAGTTTTTACTTTTAGGAAATGACAAAAAAAAATGAAAGAATTTTTATTATTAGGAAACAGAAAAAATAGAAAATAAAAATGAAAATCAGTCAAACATGCACCTAGAAGCTGTTATTTTCATCCATTGTTCTAGGGACGTCAATGCAACATAAAATTCTTGGATCGCCTCAATAATCTACTAAATTTATAGGATTAGGAATGCAAATTTATAGCAAAAAAAAAAACAATTTGATAAGTCCATCCCCAGTTAATCTGCAATTCGAGCAATGCTAACCCAACTCCAACGGATTTTGCTCAATTGGTTCACTCCAAATATAACTATTGCATAGTATTTCGTATGATTGACAATTGATTTAGAACTTTCTCCAAATCACAGATAAAAAATTTAAAACGTCGCACAAAATTGCATAGTAGTATTTCGTATGATTTTCAATTGATTTAGAACTTTCTCCAAATCACAGATGAAAAAAAATTAAAAAGTAGCACAAATTTGGGCCTTAGAATGTCACTTCATCCCACCCTTTACTAATTCTTATTTAATCTAGTTTAAATACATAATACATGACATATTTAAATTAATTTAACATTTTTTTACCTCCCCCCCTCAATGCTTTTTTTCCGAAATACACGGCATTCCGTCTCCCCACACCTAAATATGTGTTGAATAGATGATGCATTTCCTTTTTGTTGTTTTTATAAAAAGAAGAAAAAATAATGGAAAAAAAGGAAAGCTAGAAAGTGGATAATAAATTGATTTAAGTATTAAGACTAATTTTATTGGTTAAACTAAAATAAAAATATGAAAGTGTTTCCTTATTAAGTGTCGTCTTATTATACTTAAAGTTCTGCTTTAATTACTCATATTTAAATTTAAACTGTTAAAATAAAAAGTGCAAATAATATTGACTATTTGAATACACACTCAGAATTAAAAGTATAATTAAAAATAGAAAAGAACTTGATAGAACAACAACGCAACTAATTAAGCGGATAATAATATGAATATTGATATCTAAAATTAGGAACTTTGGTCAAATTTTGGTATTTCGTATGAACTTTAAAATTGATCTAAAAAATCACAAACTTTACATTTTGTTTGTTATTTCCAATGACATGTTAATCACCATAACCAACCAACTTCCGTGCATATTTTATCCTACTTGGCACTACTAAATCAACGTGATTTTCCACATGACATTTTATTCTATTTGTCACGAACTTAAAAAATAATATAAAATATTGTAAACATTTTACGATTTCCCACATATAAGAAGATTTTTTCCGAAAGTATTGTATCTTATTTGGTTGCCATGAGAAATAACAAACAAAATGTAAAGTTTGATTTTTTAGACTAATTTTAAAGTTCGTGGTAAATACCAAAATTTGATCAAAATTCATAATCTTAAGGACAAAAATCTCATAATAATAATATACATACAAACAAAAATATTTTAAAATAGTGAAGTAATAAAATGTTTTGAATTTATTAAAATGATAGTACAGCATAATTTCATTGCTATCGGCGCCTGTGAATTTGTGTATCTCATTTTCCTCCAATGGCTACTCAAGGTCAAGTCATTACTTGCAAAGGTATCCATGTTTTCGATTTCCTTGTGTTTCTCTGCCTATCAATTCAGTGTTTTGTTGATTACTTTTTCCCCTAATTTTTTAATTTTTGTAGCGGCGGTGGCCTGGGAACCCAATAAACCCCTGGTGATCGAAGAGGTGCAGGTGGCGCCGCCGCAAGCCGGAGAAGTCAGGATCAAAATCCTCTTCACCGCTCTCTGCCACACAGATGCCTACACCTGGAGTGGCAAGGTAATCCCTACTGTTCACACAAAATGCTACTCAATTACACTTTCATTTTACAAGGATTCATAAGGAGTTTATTCAATTTAATCCAAAATGTGAAATTTATGAGTGTATTCTATTCATATGTGTGAATATGTGTTTTCTGTGAAGTAAAGAGGAAGTTGAACTTTCTCAATAGGTATATGCAATCCAAATTTGGATCTAGCTACAAGGAAGAGGCTTTATTTTTAAATATCGAACGAAAAAATGGAATTCAAAATAATAATTCAAAAAGAGTTTTGTTTTTGAATGAAGTTACACGATCCATAGTGAAGTATCTTTTGTGTTCTCACAATTTGGGTGTATTTAGTCGTACTCCCTCTATCCCACCGCATGTGATTGATTTCTTTTCAACACGAGACTAAAGAAATGATAGATAAGTGGAGAGAATAAAGTAAGAGAGAGGATAAAGTAGGAGAGAGGATAAAGTAGGAGAGATAATGAGAGAGTTGGGACGGAGGGAGTACTATTTAATGGTGTTTGGATCGTTATCAGTGTTTGAATACAATAAATTACCAGCACAATCCTACCAACAGCAAACCTGATCTTTTTATTATCTTCGTTGCAGGATCCTGAAGGTCTCTTCCCATGCATTCTTGGTCATGAAGCTGCTGGGTATGTTGTTAAATGCTAAATGTATTAAGATCTATTAGCTTTTCTGACTTTGCACCCTTATGTCATAGATAGAGCAATATTGACTTAGCATTGGATACATTTTGCTTTTGGGATCTCAGGATAGTTGAGAGTGTTGGTGAAGGTGTGACTGAAGTTCAACCGGGCGATCATGTTATTCCCTGTTATCAGGCTGAGTGTAAGGAATGCAAGTTTTGCAAATCTGGTAAGACAAATCTCTGTGGGAAAGTCAGGGTAGCTACTGGAGTTGGAGTTATGTTGACTGACCGCAAAAGCCGCTTTTCAATCAATGGAAAACCTATCTATCATTTCATGGGCACATCAACATTTAGTCAGTACACTGTTGTTCATGATGTTAGCGTTGCCAAGATTGATCCTGTAGCACCATTGGAGAAAGTGTGTCTGCTTGGTTGTGGTGTTCCAACAGGCAAGCATTTTTCACGTAACCTGGTGGTTGAATATCAATAAGTTATCCTGGTGTCTTCATCCACATAAAGTTCAAACTCTGCACAATCAGGATAAACGAGTTTTGTTGGTCTTTAGTGCTAAAATGTCACAGTTATTTACAATTTTGGTTTTCGGATTTAGTACGGACTGAATAGCACCACTTTGCTCTTTGAACCAATAGGATACATGGCATAAGGTATATGGAAGTCCAACTCATTCTGAACTCGAATTGTTTTTGTTGACTTCTTTGGATTTTTTGAAGTATTACCTGGCAAAGTATTATAGTTTTCCCCAATTTATAAATCCAAGGACTATTGCAGCCCATTTTGCATGGATAAATTTAGTATCCAGTCAACCTTGGCTTATCGATGTAAAGTGTCAGACAATCAGTTTGATTGCTTGCGTTACACTCTTGACCCTACCTGATTAATTTAGTACTCATGATTCATGAAGTCTTTCTTCTGGCATACTTAACAAACTCTCATGTGTATCATACCTCAGCCATCAAAATTTAATCTCTGTGCATAATTAATTTTTTATAGGTCTTGGAGCTGTTTGGAATACTGCAAAAGTCGAACAAGGTTCCATAGTTGCTGTATTTGGTCTCGGTACTGTTGGACTTGCTGTGAGTTTTCTTTAGTATGATTGACTTCTTGGCTTGATCATACAAAGAATATGATGAATACTTCTGATTCAGGTGGCAGAGGGTGCAAAAGCTGCTGGAGCTTCCCGTATCATAGGGATAGATATTGACACGAAAAAGTTTGATAGAGGTACTCCACCTTCTTCACCATCCCAATAAATACATATAGTACCATACCACTAGTTTCTTATGGAATCAATTAGATTTCTGCTGCATGATATTTATTGATGCTAAGAGTGTTCTGCTCTTGTTGTAGACATGTGCTTGGCGTGTAAAAAATTCATGTAAAACTGAGAATTCAGGTCTTTATTTTCTTCTTAGCAAAGATGTAGTAAATGTTACTTCAGATTTTTCTCATGCTATAAGCGAAGTTCATATCTAGAGACATGCGGGACATGAAACCGACCTGTTTTTATAATCAAAATATGTAATCTGAAAATCTTGTGTGCCTTTGTAGCTTTAACATGTTAAGTCATCGTGTGCTTGAAGAGCAAACTAATGATGTCCTACAGAGTTCTTCCAATGTAAAACTATCTTCCATTAAAAAAAGATACAAATATAAATCCTTGTTGTTTGGTCTAGAGTCTCATAGTTCTAGCTCTAGAATACAAAAAAAAAGGTATTGAGGGGACATGTTTGTGTCTCAATTCTAATAATTACTACTAGGAAACTAAACCATTGCTAACAAAAGTGCTAACTTTTTTATTCCTGATCTTGCTGTAAATTGCGATGCACAGCAAAGGACTTTGGTGTGACCGAGTTCATCAACCCAAAGGATCACGAGAAACCAATCCAGCAGGTCATTGTGGATCTAACAGATGGTGGTGTTGACTATAGTTTTGAATGCATTGGCAATGTTGATGTAATGAGGGCTGCTTTAGAATGCTGCCATAAGGTAGGTAACTAGGTATTATAACACCAAAAAATTATATGTTATCATATAAAGATGCACGAATTACTGATCGTTTGTAAAAAACTTTTAGGGTTGGGGAACATCAGTTATCGTGGGCGTTGCAGCTTCTGGCCAAGAGATCTCCACGCGTCCTTTTCAACTGGTGACTGGCCGTGTCTGGAAGGGCACAGCATTTGGTGGTTTCAAAAGTCGCTCACAAGTGCCTTTGCTTGTCGACAAGTATCTAAAGAAAGTGAGTGCATTCTCCGCTCTCCTTAATCTGTCAGATAATTTAATCTACTCAGCCTTTCCCACCTTCTGCTTGCTCTTCTTTCAGGAAATCAAGGTTGATGAGTACATCACCCACAATTCTACACTGCCTGAGATCAACAAAGCCTTCGATATGATGCACGAAGGAATGTGCCTTCGTGTTGTGCTTGACATGTTCGTATAATGGTTCAACGTGCTGTAGTTAAAACATGGCACCTGCCTTCAGTACGAGCTGTCGTTTATTTGAGTGTCTCCTATTACTTTGCTTTCTGTTTTTACCCTATGCTTTCTAAGACACTGTTTTCACCATAAAAAACTGAATGCTGGCAATTATGCAATAAAGCTTTGGATTTTCATGCACATATTGTCTATGGCTCTGTAAGTTTGAACATTAAGTAGAATGGTGAAGTTTAACATTTTACAATTATGATATTATTCTACTCTTAGGTTCCATTGAGATTATTGTTAAACTGGAAATGTAGTAAATTTGACAAGCTATAAACCTAGTGGGATAACAAATGAAAAATACCCAAATATGCTGAGATAATAACTCATCAATGTATAATCTCAAATGCGAAATACCATTTCTTAGCAAAAATAAACTTGCAAGGGGCCACGGCAGAATATATATAGCAAGCTCTTGATCTCGATGAGATTCCAAGAAACTGCCCAAGTGAATAACCCAATAATCCTTAGCCAACTTCATTTCAAGACTATCCTCTCATCAGAGATAAAAAAACAGTTGACTACAATTCTATGAAATATTAAAATAAAACTAAAGCGGGACGGACAAAATTCCTACTATACAGAAAGCCTGGTGTGCTTAATTTACATGAAGAGAATGCCAAAGAATCGAGCAGACTATACTAACATCATCAGAAAAAAAATATAATTCCATTTTGGTCAGCAATGGATTATGAAAACTTCAAAAATCAAACAGCGTACCTGTATCTGCAAAAGCAGTTTCAGGTGAGTATACATTAGGTGAAGCGGCAGCTTCCACAGCCCCTATAACTGATTGCTTTCCGAACATCGAACTGCCAAGAAATTGAAGTTGGAATGAGTCAGGTTCTCTACTTTCAGGAAACTGGTAGTCAGCAACATCTATTGTGGAGGTATAAGCAGCTACTTCAGCATTCTGTTGAGGGGGATTGTCCACACCCAAGGGCGGCGTCATGCTTGGCCAATCATGTTGTATAGTTTGTACTTGTGATGTCTCAGCCGCCACATGACTCTGCATATTGCCATGGCCGACAGAGGAATCACGAAAGAGGACAAACTCTGCTGGACTTGAACCAATACCGCTTTGAGTATGATACTGATGCTGGACATCATTTTGGCCACATGTGAACATGGAAGTTGGATTGTTTTGCTTTTGCAGTTGAGCGGATATTGTGGATCTTGAATGCAATTGATCCGGCAAAGTATTGCCAGCATCCAACTGCCAGAGACCAACAGTCTGATAAGGTGCATGGTTGTCGAGTGCATATGCAATATAGGGTTGTAGGGCAGTGGACTTCCTGACAAATCCCAAACTTGGCTCGGTACATTGGCAGGGTTGCAATGGTGGTGACCCCAGAGAGCTTCCACTCACAGATGGTTGAGAAGGCATTTGAGATTGGTGTGGTAGGAAAGTACGATTTCGATGGCTGAGAATTGGCTGGGAGATTATCTGAGCTTCAGAAGGCAAGTAGCGAGAAGGTAATCCAGCAGCCGGACTTCCATACATAAGCTGATTTGAGCCATGGTGGCCATTGGTGACAGGAGCCAGGAACGCAGGGTGCCTGTTTAGAGGTGGGTCTCTAGATAATTGAGACCCATGCACGTGATTATTATTTGTGAAAGACCCACTTAGCCCGTTCCGCTTGAAGACCGGATGATGGGAGGACAGAGGATTTTGTCCTCCTACATGGTGGTGTTTGTTCATAAGAGCAACCCTTGGAGAAACAGTGTTAATACTTCTAGGGCATGACCGCACTGGGGCTACCAGTGACTGAGGGTTATATTCAGGAGCATGATACCGAGGTACGTGGCTTCTTTCTCGATTCATGGCATTTGGCAACCCAAATGTGGATGACAGAACACAAGGGCGGATTGTGACAAGCTTTTGACCCTGATGCTGAGGCAAAGAGTTTGGCTGTGATGGAGGACATCCCGGCCTAGTACTAGTACTAGTCGTACTTTGCACAGCCAAAGGCTTATAACTTTTCTTTGCACGCTTCCGCTCTGCTCTCCAATATTCGTCTTTATCACTAGCATGGCAATGTTCAGTGCTGCTAGTGCCAGTGCCCCAATGGAGACACGGAGCCAGTGAGTCACACACATAACAGTGACACTGAAATTAAGGAAATCATAAATCAAAGATGGAAGCTATATAATCCGCACTAAACAGATCAAAATTTTAAAGTAAAAGAAATTACCAGGCCACAATGGACTTCATGCGCAGTAGAAGCAAAGAGATACTTAGCACAAAGATGCCTGGAGTGAGGAAAGTCCCTGCATGCCACCTATAGACGCAACGATAAGAAAAACCATTTATTATCTGAACAAATGAAGCTAAAGGAACAACATAGTACTCCATCTTCTAAGAGTCTAAGACAAGATAAGATTCGTAAACCATTAGCATATATGCCAGAGACCTTATAATGTACCAAACAAATAGCCATTAATTCATTCGTTTATCGTTCCCATAGCTTTAACCAAGTCCAAAGTAAATTAAAAAGTGAGCCAGAAATCTATTTATTTGATTAACAACTTGAGAACTACAGTACACGTCAAAAAGCTGTAGTTACAAAATTTTCAGACTCATTGCCTGTAGTCGAGGGTATTTCGTGATATACTAAATTTGCAATTACTGTGGTTCACTAGAAACTAAACATGATGTTCAATTATACATAAACTTCATCAGCAAACACGGCATAAAAAAGATATCTCAATAAAAATATGAACAAAAATATCTGCAAATTAAATATGATAATAAAGATAGCCCTACTTAACTATCACAAATGCAAATAACCAAAAACCACACAAACAAAAGAAAATGAATAAATGATATGTGAATTTCAAGAGCAACAATTATCTCACTTACTTTCAGAATTGGAGTAATCTCAGTAGAGAGTAAGCAAAAATAAGTAAATTATGCAAAAAAAAAGAGAGAAAAAAAAGGCATACCTCACCCTTCTCACCAACAATCTCGAGTTCATCGGAATCACCACCGTCAGCCTTATCATTGACGGCGACCACCGGTTTGTCAGGGTCACCATCCAAAACCATACAATCATCATCACCTTCGCCATCAACAACAGCCTTAGCCAGCGCCTGCACAGAATCAGATCGGATTTTGGGGAACAGCTCACTTACAAAAACGACGTCGTCGGAATCATCATCTGCATTCAGGCCGGCCTCAACCAGTAGCTTGGACAACCAATCACCGTCTTCCTTATCGCCGAATGCCGCCTCCTCGTCGGAGCTTATATCCAGCACCGACGGAGCCTGGTTTCCCATGGAGAAAAGCCTCGGATTCTCAGACTGAAATTCGAAAATGCTCATTTCACTCAACCAGCAAAGTAAAGCACCAATTCAGTGGTTTGAACAAAAATTGGGCGATTCAAATCTGCTGTAGTTTATGAAAACAGAGAATATCAGTGACGAAATTCAATCGAGAGTGATTGATTTGGGAAATTATATAGAATTATTATGTATGAGAGAGAGAGAGAAATGCAGTTATTTGCATGAATGTGGAGGGAAAATTGGTGGGAAGAAACCCTAAGTAACTCCCCGACCAAGACTCGTTTACTTATTCCCGAAGACTCCATCACTTTAGGTCTAATTAATTTTCCAACTATAAATAATTTAGGTGAAGTGCAGTTGAGATAGTATCATAATTAATACTATTACGATTAATAAGTGGAGGGAAAATACAGGGAAATTTCGTAAGGAAAAGAAATCGTTCCATTTTTAAAAAATCAACCTGAAAATATGTCTCCACACCATTAATAAGTGGAAGAAAATACAGGGAAATTTCGTAAGGAAAAAAATCATTCCATTTTAAAAAAGAGTGATAGATTTAGAGACATAATGTCTCCAAGCCATAATACCCTTATGTCACTTTGCCATAAGCCAAATTACTATATAGACTAATATACCCTTATTTTAAATTATAAAAGGAAAGGCAATTCATTTACTATATCATTTATCTAAGTAATCAATCAAATTCATATCAAAAGTCAAGTCACCATATTACACTCTTTTATCAAAATATACTCAATCATCTAAATATACTCAATCAAAACTAACGAGATTGAACAATTGCATAAATCTCAAATATATTAATTTCTCAATCAAAACTAATGAGATTGAACTATTGCATAAATCTCAAATATATTAAATTCTCACTCCATAAATCATAAAAATGACTACATGCATATACATATTTAATTTCTTATTATTATCATCCAACGAAATAGTAATAATCATTCGAATTAAATTATTTTATTAGTATTAAATAATTACTAAAATTCTAAGTCATAAAAATGACTACATGTGTATACACACTTAATTTTTAATTGTTATCATCCAACGAAATAGTAATAATTATTCACATCAAATTATTTTCTTAGTGGTATTAAATAATTATTAAAATTCTAAGTCGTAAAAATGACTACATAAACATACATACTTAATTTCTTAGTCTTATTATCCAATGGTATAGTAATAGTCATTCACATCAAATTATACTATTAGTATTAAATAATTATTAATATTCTAAGTCTTAAAAATGACGAAATGCACATACATACTTAATTTCTTAGTATTATCGTCCAACGGAATAGTTATAGTCATTCGCATCAAATTATTTTATTAGTACTCTATTAAATAATTATTTTTTAAATAAAGTATTAAATAATTATTAAATTCTAAGTTATAAAAACAACTACCATGTACATACACTTCATTTTTAATTGTTATCATCTAACGAAATAATAATAGTCATTCACATCAAATTATTTTATTAGTTGTACTATAAAATAACTATTAAAATTCTTAGTCATAAAAATGACTACATGCATATACATACTTAATTTCTTAGTGTTATCGTCCAACGAAATAGTAATAGTCATTCACATCTAATTATTTTATTAGTACTAAATAATTATTAAAATTATAAGTCATAAAAATGACTACATGCATATACATACTTTATTGCTTAGTGTTATTACCCAATGTAATAGTAATAATCATTCGCATCTAATTATCTTATTAGTATTAATAATTATTAAAATTCCAAGTCATAAAAATGACTACATGTGTATATACACTTGATTTCTAATTGTTATCATCCAACGACACATCTAATTATTTTATTAGTACTAAATAATTATTAAAATTATAAGTCATAAAAATGACTACATGCATATACATACTTTATTGCTTAGTGTTATTACCCAATGTAATAGTAATAATCATTCGCATCTAATTATCTTATTAGTATTAATAATTATTAAAATTCCAAGTCATAAAAATGACTACATGTGTATATACACTTGATTTCTATTTGTTATCATCCAACGAAATAGTATAATTATTCGCATCAAATTATTTTATTTGTAGTATTAAATAATTATTGAAATTCTAAGTCATAAAAATGACTACATGCACATACATACTTAATTTCTTAGTGTTATCGTCCAACGGAATAGTTATAGTCATTCACATCAAATTATTTTATTAATATTAAATAATTATTAAAATTTTAAGTCAAAAAAATGAATACATGCATTTATATACTTATTTTCTTAGTGTTATCGTCAAACGAAATAGTATAGTCATTCACATCAAATTATTTTTATATTAAATAATATTTAAAATTCTAAATTGTAAAATACTAGTAGTATACCTATGTTATATATTGTACTTTTTATCATCTAATGAAAGGATAATAGTCATTGGCATCAAACTGTTTTATTAGTAATTATTAAAATTCGAACTCATAAAAACGACTACATGTGTATATATACTTAATTTTTTAGTGTTATTACCCAATGAAATAGTAGTATTCATCCGCATCCAATTATTTTGTTCTTAAATAATCGTTAAAGTTCTAAATTGTAAAAGACTAGTATATATACGTGCATATGTATATCTATATATATTTAATTGTTATCATTCGACGAACTAGTAATAGTCATTCTCATCAAATTATTTTAATAATATTAAATAATTATTATAATTTTGAATCATAAATATAACTATATATATATATATATATATATATATATATATATATAGGGATGTGATCATATGATAACCCATATTTATGGTGATAACCTAATAACCTATCATTCTATGGACGAAATATATCATTTTATAAAACAGAATATCATTTTATGGATTAAAAGTATCATTTTATGCATGCTGAAAAAATATCATTTTATAGTGTATAGATATCATTTTTAGTAAAAATGATATTTTTTACCCATAAAATGATAGGTAATATATTAGGTTATCACCATAAATATAATTATCATTCTAAAGCACCCATATATATATATATATGGTAGTGATCAAGATATAACTATTTTTAAGGGTATAACTAGAGAACAAATCTCAGCCACACATCTTAATGGAACAAATATTATTAATTTTAATAAAATAAAATATGCTGAGGGTATTTTTGGAAATTACTTTCTGAATTAAAACATGCAATCAAATTACGCGAAATCTTCCAAATCTGCGATCCTTTCTTCTTCCAAATCGTAATTCTGAGCTGGGGGTGGCGCCGGAGAGGATACTGGCGGCGGTGGGGGAGCTGGCAAAGGCGATCGGGGCGGAGGGGCTGTTGGCGGATTCAATCGTCGCGCCAATGCTGAAAAAACCCCAAATCAAAACCTACCTCTACGTCGGACTCACCGGAATCAGCGTCGGCGGGTAAGGAGACGCAACGATGAGCTGCCGTAGAAGAGAAGCGGAGTTTCGGAACAAGAGCGGGGCGCGGTGGCTGTAGGCTCTAAGATTCGTCTTCGATATAGTTAGTTTCCGTCTACGTTTAATGTTACTGATGTATCTTGTGATTTTACTTCACTCTTGTTTACAAAACATCACTCTTGTTCTGATTTTACTTCACTCTTGTTCACAAAACACATCACTCTTGTTCTGATTTCACTTCACTCTTGTTCACAAAACACATCACTCTTGTTCTGATTTCACTTCACTCTTGTTCACAAAACACATCACTCTTGTTCTGTTTTCACTTCACTCTTGTTCTGATTTTACTTCACTCTTGTTCACAAAACACATCACTCTTGTTCTGATTTCACTTCACTCTTGTTCACAAAACACATCACTCTTGTTCTGATTTCACTTCACTCTTGTTCACAGAACACATCACTCTTGTTCTGATTTCACTTCACTCTTGTTCTGATTTTACTTCACTCTTGTTCACAAAACACATCACTCTTGTTCTGATTTTACTTCACTCTTGTTTACAAAACATCACTATTGTTCTGATTTTACTTCACTCTTGTTCACAAAACACATCACTCTTGTTCTGATTTCACTTCACTCTTGTTCACAAAACACATCACTCTTATTATGATTTTACTTCATTCTTGTTCACAAAACACATCACTCTTATTGTGATTTTACTTCACTCTTGTTTACAAAACATCACTCTTGTTCTGATTTTACTTCACTCTTGTTCACAAAACACATCACTCTTGTTCTGATTTCACTTCACTCTTGTTCACAAAACACATCACTCTTGTTCTGATTTCACTTCACTCTTGTTCTGATTTTACTTCACTCTTGTTCACAAAACACATCACTCTTGTTCTGATTTTACTCCACTCTTGTTTACAAAACACATCACTCTTAGCATGATTTTACTTCACTCTTCACTCTTAGCATGATTATTTTTGGGACAATTCAACATTGATATTATAATTAGATCAGAGCAAGAAGAAACAGAAAGGGGCTACATCTGAAATGCATAGCTAAAATCTCACAAAATTCAAATACTACACTACATCCCATCATAAAAATTGCAACGATAGCTTATCACCTAATGTTAATTCCCTAATTAAAGGAAATCAAAACTAAGAAAAACAGAAGATAAATTGGGAAATGCAGGCTAAATTATATCATAGATCTGTGTGTTCCCGCTCGGGGTCTGATTCCACGATCATGTGCGACAAGATGTCGTAGAGCGGCCCGCCCTTGGCCATCGCCTCCTTCTTCTCCTTGATCACCGCGATGAGCTCCTTCCGGAGCGCCGCCGCCGCCTTGTTGACGGTGGCGGTGTTGTTGGCCGCTGGAAGAGTGATGATTGGAGACACCGATGCAGATTCCTTCGTCGGGGAAAGAGAGTCACTTGAATCGCGAAAATATTGATAATTTCCAATCGAATTCCTCTTCAATCGGACGAATCGACGGTAGGAGAGTTGAGAACTATTTTGCAGAAGAAGGAAGAGGAGGAGAAGAGAAGAATGCGGTTTCTTTTTCAAATGCCAATGATGTAATCTAATTTTGGATGTGCAATGACCATTATACCCCCGCCTTATTATTGTGGAGTAAATTTGTGATTGAGGGAACTAATATCTCATTAAATTCAAAAATTAATACTAGCCCTTGATTTTTTTGATCTTGTGGCTATTATTTGTTCTCTAGTTATATGGTTAAGAGGTGTTTGCCATAGATCATGACCCTATATATATATATATATATATATATTCTTATTTTCTGAGTGTTATTATGCAAGCGAAATAGTAATAGTCATTCACATCCAATGAAAGTAAGAGTTGTGAATAAAAAAAAGAAATTTCTTTATTGTTAAACATGACTATTAATTTTCTAATAGTTAAAAAAAAAATATCTTGACACCATGCAAGAATTTAATTTCAGTATACAAATTCAAATCATTGTTCCCTAACATTTTGTCCATTAATAAAATAAAAGATGTAAAAATTTCAAATCTTAATTTTGATGCTCTAAGAACTCATGCAATTAAATTGATTTGTTACTTTTATAAATATAAATTCCAGATTCAATAATGTTTTGTAAAAATAAAATTAAGATCGAGTATTAAATCTATTAAGTACCTATAAGTTTAGAATTTAAAAAATATTGCATAAAGTATTATTTAAATAAAGGTTAATTCATTATATTAAATTAAATTTAAATAAACTAATATTACGTGATTGAAGTTAGAAAGAATAATTCAAAATTTAGCATTATTGGAGTAATTAAAATTTGGAAATTTATGTACAGTTCCTTAACAAAAAATAGAATTAAAGTCAATACTTTTGTTTGAAGAAATATCTACTGCAAATCTGCAATTGGGATGGAATTTGGAACGTTTGGGTAGGGATGAGAGATTGGTGAGAAGATTTGAGTATATATATGCTTAAATCAAGCCATCCATAAATATACCCACAATTTTCCTAAGCAAGTAATTCTTAAATACATTATTTTTTTATATGCATAAGGGTAATATGGTATATATACAAAACATAAATTTAAATAAAAATCTAAAACAATCTAAAATGACTATTTTAACCTCATTATGTCTTAGACATTATGTCTCCAAAACATTTTTCTTAAAAAAATCAACATGAAAATATGTCTAATAACTTTTTATGGAAGACAGCATATCACGGGTAAATATATATTCCAGAAATAATTAAACAATAGTTTTGTGAGTAGTGATATGGGCAAGTGCCCATTAAGTATATATAACTAGATAACAAATATCAGCCACAAGATTTAGAAAATTAATGATTGATATTCATCTATGTAATTTTCAGAATTCATCCAGATTATACATTACTATATGAACGGATTACTTCACTGTAAGAAGGCGGGGTAAAATAGTCATTTAACAAATGAAAATAGGGTTAAAATTCGAAAAACATTCCATTTTTCAAAATTCACCCTCAGGCGACTCTTTTCCTTCTCTTCTCCTCATTCCACAATTCTCCAATAGAAAATATAGGATTAAATCGTTCGTCGTCGTCGATCGCCGTCGCCTCCTTCCGGTGTGTTCACTTCCGTTGTCGCCTTAATTCTATATACCATAATGGTTTCAAATAAAAAACGTAAGTTCATCGGTCGATTTCTAGAGTTAATCTAATGATTTATTTTATTTACACGAAAATTGAGCATATTGTCAAGTATATTTTATTTGGTATTGAGTATATTCTGTTGATTTATAGTGTAATGTTTTGATATTTCAGTGATGTATATTGTGAAGTATATTTTGCATGCTTATAGTGTAATGTTTTGACATTTCAATATTGAGTATATAGTGAAGTATAATGAACATCTTGTAAAATAAATTAAGTACTACTCCCTCCGTCCCACAATAATTGTCACTCTTATTGTGGCCACAAGTTTTAAGAAATGTAAAGAAAAATTGGTTGGAAAAGTTAGTGGAATGTGAGACCCACTTTTTATATTGGCTTTATAATAAAATATGAGTGAAGTGAGTTAGTGGAATGTATGACCTACTTACCATTTACGGTAAAAATGAAGTGTACGTCCCACAATGTATGTTAAGAACCACTTTTTAAATTGTAGCGTACGTGTTTTGTAAATTGCTCAGCATGATTAGTTCTAAAATTACTTATTTTAAGTTCGAGTGGATTATTTATCGTTTACAGTAAAGTGAATATTTCATATAGTGTAGTATATTTAGTGTGAAGCAAATATTCTCTATAGTGTATTAAATATACTTTATAGTGAAGTAAATATTGTTTATAGTGAAGTAAATTTGATGTTTATACTATGTTTGAAAAGTTAGCAACTTAAGAAAAGATGTACGTGTACGTCCCACAATTGTAGTGTACGTGTTTTGAAAAGAAGGGACCTACAATTTTAAGACCCAGAAGAAGTGATCCATTGCTAACTTTTCTTAAGTTGCTAACTTGCTAACTCATCAATGCAATATATTAAAAATGTCAATATGATGATACTGAAATGTCAAATTGATATTTTAATACATTATGTTGATATTGATATTTAAATGTCAACACAAATATGTGTTGACATTTTAATGTGATTGTATTGACATTTTTAATACACTACGTTGATGAGTTAGCAAGTTAGCAATTTAAGAAAAGTTAGCATTTTAACGCACCCCATTATACTATTTGTACAATATTATTATCTGGCCTATATATAATACTATTATTGATATACTATTTGTACAATATTATTATCTGGCCTATATATAATACTATTATTGATAATTTAGGTATACATATGTCTTCCGTTCCGTTCCGTTCCGTTCCTAGCTAATTGGAGAGATATAAATCAAATTATATATTTCAGTTCCTAGCTAATTGGAGAGATATAAATCAAATTATATATTTCAGTTCCTAGCTAATTGGAGAGATATAAATCAAATTATATATTTACATCTATATAACCAAAGGGGTCTTTAAGAATTAATTATAATATAAATGTTAAAGTTATAATAAAATCATATCATAGTTTTTATAGTAATTTTGAATATATAAAATGAAAAGTTTATTAGTTTTAAACTAAGGGTAGTTGAAAGGTTTTCTTAGTCTTAAAATTAGTGGAGCAAGTAAATGGTTTTGTGATAAATTCATAAGTTTTTTATTTATATATTTACGAATCAATGCACTACATTTTTTTACATATTTGATAAACACCAACAATTAAAATAAATTAATCGTATTTGTGAATTTATTTGCTTGGCAAGGGCATTGGCTAGCCTATTGCTAGGCTATTATTGGGCTGTGGAAAGTCCTTGATGATGTGACAGGAGGAGTTTTTGTCTAGGCTATTGCTAGACTATTGGCTAGTCCTAACCTATTGCGGATGCTCTAATATCCACTCAATCACTACGTTATTTTTTATTTCATTCTTCACTAATTTTCGGGTAAAACTTATCCTATCTTCTGCGATCGTTTCAATAAATTTTTAGCTGAGTATATTTCTTTTGCATGTGAAATTAATCACTTAGAGCATCTCCAAGGAAAGAAGGTATATAGAAAGGGTATATTATGTATTTACCTTTTTAAAAAGTGAAATATACCCTTCTAAAAAGTAAAATATTCCAAAGGGAAAAGATATATAGAAAGGTAAATTATTTTATAAAAATAAAATAATAGTACAAAATATATTAAAAAACAATATATTAAAAAACAATACATCCTTAAATACCTTTCCTCTTGGAGAATAGTTTTTCATGAAAAGAAGACAAATATAGTAGTTATAAGATTTTACATCTCCATTGATGGGGCGCTAAAGATACCTCTTCAAAATGGGAAAAAATATAATACCTTCTCAAATATCTCTCCCCTTGAAGAATGATTTTTCATGAAAAAAAGGTAAATATGGTAGTTATATTAATTTACCTCTCCATTTACCTCTCCACTTGGATTAGAATACTTTTGTGCAAGGGAATATGGGATATTAGGTTGCCACATAACATGCAAAAACTCTGGTATGGTGAAATATGAGAGAGAAGTACTTTATAATTTCATTAACATATTTTTAAGAGAAAATTGAAGGAACCATATCAAAAGTTCTTATAGTATGAAGAAAAATTAATAAAAAAGCGTTTTGCTCTTAATTTATGAATTAAGATGTTGATAGTTTGGTATTATGATTAGTTTTAGGGAATACACATTTTAAAACTGGTTTATTTTTTAGCTACTCTATTTATATTTAATTATAAAATTATTTTTTGGCTACTCTATTATATTTGAAATTGTGATTCAAATGTTTTTATAAAAAATGTGCACTTCAGACTATAGACAATTTTCTCTTTCGGAAAAACTTTTTTGTACATGCATTTTTAGTTGTTGTATTAAATATTCAAAAGATTTTAATCAATACTTATGTTCCATTTCAAAGAATGATTTTTTATTTTCTGTTTCGATACATAATAATTTGATATTATACATATTTAAAGGAAATACAAATCGATATTGCGTTGTGTTGACATCGCACGAGTGTGATAATTACTTATTAAAATTTGAGATTACACAAATCGATATTGCGTTGTGTCTTAATAGTAGAAACGAATAAAATTCAAGAGGCAGATTTATTTCCCGTTTTTACACTAGAGAATACTATAGTGAAATTAATATTGCATGCAGATTACTCTTCTTTTTATTTTCTTGGAAGCCGAGGTTGCTCTTAAAAATGGATATTTGTTGGCCTCGTAAGAGCATCCGCACCGGTGCTACGGTGAGACACTGTTGCAGGTGTCTCTTCCCGTCGAGCATTGCGCAGTGGGAGGCTTTATCAATTCCACGCGCCACCCCCCTTATAATATTCGATTTTATCAAATATTAATATAGTGTTTAATTTAAATTAACTAAAATTGATTGAAAAAAATAAATTAGTAGGAGTAATGAATAGTTAAGAGAAGAGATGGTAAAGATATATTGTAGGTATTGTAGATGGCTTAAACATGGAATTACCTGTAAAGTTGATTGGGGAACAATATATTCACTAAAATGGAATAAAGAATTAGTTATTCAATTCGTTTGTACGAAACTACCTCTACAAACGACTATATCTGAAGGAACGTTTGCTGCAAAACTACGTTGAAACAATCAGAGTCCCCGTAATCGAACCATTTCGATGACTCTGTTTAGACAAAAAGCTTATCTTTGTACTAATTTTTCGTTTTTCCATTGATTTTAGAATGTAAAAATGATGTGTATTTTATATATTTACGAACTAAAATTATTGTCTATATTAATACTACAACGACCGTAAGAATACGGTTATAATTATGGCACTAAGAACCACACACGGAGATGTAAAGTTATTTAATTGAGCTAAAGCAATATATTTGGCTGATGATAAATAAGTTCAACTAAAATTGAATGCACAATAAATGAAACATAAAGTTGAAAGGCTTTTTTATTTTCATTCTAACTTGTTAATCTCTTTGATGTACACTCCTTAATATAGGATATAGACTATACACAATTAAGGTAAAGATTTACCCTAGCCTCAATCACCTATTACATGGTAAGAATCAATTACGGTATCAATTTCGTATTCCCTTGATTTGCCTTGATTTGTTTCCTTGTGACTTGAAATCTTTCCAACACTCCCCCTCAAGTTAAGTGAGGGGATCGTCCATACTTAACTTGTCCAATACTTCATGAAAACTTCTTGAGTCCACAACCTTGGTCAGAATATCGGCTAACTGATCTTCGGATCTGACAAACGGCAGCTCTACGATCTTTGCCTCTATGTTGTCTTTGATAGAGTGTCGATCTACTTCAACGTGTTTTGTTCAATCATGCTGCACTGGGTTCTCGGATATACTGATGGCTGCCTTATTATCGCAGAACAGTTTGCAGGGTCCTAAGGGAAGTAACTCCAACTCGGTCATTAGTCGCTTTAGCCACAGGATCTCTGTCAGTCCGCTTTTGATCCCTTGAAATTCCGCCTCTGCGCTTGACAAGGCTACCACCTTTTGTTTCTTGCTTCGCCAAGTAACCAGGTTACCTCCAACAAATGTAAAGTATCCTGCAGTTGATTTTCGATCATTCGGGTTTCCTACCCAATCTGCATCTGTGTACCCACATATGTCCATGTGTCCGTGCTTCTTAAACATTACTCCATGTCCTGGTGTTCCCTTCAAGTACCGGACGATTCGCATTGCTGCTTCCCAATGGGCTGCCTGAGGCTTATGCATAAACTGACTCACTACTCCGACTGCATATGCTATGTCGGGTCTAGTGTGGGACAGGTAGATCAGCTTTCCAACTAAGCGTTGGTATCTTGTACGGTGAGTGGATTCAGCTCCTTCAACTATCTGCAAACCATGATTTTGGACCATAGGGGTGTCTGCTGGCTTGCAGTCCAACATTCCAGTTTCTGCCAACAAGTCAAGGACATACTTTCTCTGATTTATGAAGATTCCCTGTCGAGACCTTAGTACTTCTATACCTAGAAAATACTTTAGCAGACCAAGGTCCTTCATCTCAAACTCTGAGAAAAGATTCTGTCTCAATCGTTTAATTTTCTCTTCATCATCACCAGTGAGGATCATATCATCCACATAGATAATAAGACATGTAATCTTTCCTTCCCTCTTTTTCAGAAACAGAGTGTGATCGGAGTTACTTTGTTTATATCCGTACTTCTTCATTACCTCGGTGAATCTCCCAAACCAGGCACGAGGCGATTGTTTCAACCCATACAACGTTTTCTTAAGCTTGCATATCCTACCTCCTTCAAACTCCGCAGAGAAACCTGGTGGGGCCTCCATATAGATTGGTTTAGAGAGTTCACCATGCAGGAAGGCATTAGTGACATCGAACTGGTGTAAAGGCCAATTCTTGTTTGCTGCTACGGAAAAAAGGACTCTGATCGTGTTCATCTTGGCAACTGGAGAAAAAGTTTCGGCATAATCGACTCCATAAGTTTGAGTGTACCCTTTTGCAACCAGCCTGGCCTTATATCGCTCAATCGATCCATCTGGTCTCCTTTTGATGGTGAAGACCCACCTGCACCCCACGGCTCGCACGCCGTCTGGTCTAGCACATACTTCCCATGTTTTGCTCTTCGTCAGTGCTTTTATTTTTACCATCATCGCCTTTCTCCAATGAGGTATTTGCATTGCCTCCTCAGCTGTTTGAGGGATCTCTTCTTCTTTTTCATACAAGGCTGTTGTGAAAGCTCTAGCCATTTCTGTGAGGTTGGCTTTAGCGAGATTTGCCATCGAGTATCTACTTTTACTTCTGATCCTTTCTGGACTGTATCTTTTAGGTGGGACCCCTCGAGTGCTTCGTGGGGGGAGAATGTAACGGCCAGTGTCCCCATCAATAGCCGTGACCTCATCTGTCTCAGGAAGGTTAGGAGTTACCTCGGATATCACTGGAGGAGGATTGGTCTGAGGCGTGGCTTGCTGAGGGGGGTCCATAGTGGACGTGACCTGCTCGGCGGTGGCGCTAGCTCGTTCTGTTGGTTCCACTTCGGAGTTGCTTGATTGAGGCACCAACCAACTTGGGGGTCCACTTATATCCCTACTACTCCTACTACTCTCCCCCTGACCGCTAAGTTGGGTTTGATAGAAGTATTCACACTCAAGGAAGTTAAATTCATAGTAGTGACTATTTTCCTAGAAGACGGATCATAACATCTATACCCTTTTTGATTAATCTCATATCCCAAGAAGACACATTTCACGGCGCACGCAGAAAACTTAGTGC
This sequence comes from Salvia splendens, assembly GCF_004379255.2. Lineage (NCBI taxonomy): Eukaryota > Viridiplantae > Streptophyta > Magnoliopsida > Lamiales > Lamiaceae > Salvia > Salvia splendens. Next base: position 9,442,043 of record NC_056045.1, on the reverse strand, counting down.
GTTCATGTTTTGGTACATGCACATAGACAGAGAACCCAAAAATCTTAAGTGGAAGAGTAAATGGTTCGGGGACTTTTGTTAAGTTTGAGAGAACTTGAAGAGGTGTTTTCATACTAAGAATTTTTGTAGGAAGACGGTTGACCAAGTACACCGAGGTAGCTACTGCTTCAGGCCAAAGAAATTTCGGAATATTGGAATCAAAAAACAAAGCTCGAGTTATTTCAAGAAGAATTCTATTTTTTCTTTCTGCTACCCCATTTTGTTCTGGTGTATACGGACAAGTGGTTTGGTGAATTAACCCATTTTCCTTAAAAAATTCTTCCATATCTCGATTAACAAATTCCCTCTCATTATCTGACCTAAGAATCGAGATAGTTTTGTGAAACTGTGTCTGAATCATTTTGAAAAAAAGTGGTAAATTTTTCTAAAACTTCATATTTATGTCTCAAAAAATATACCCACGTCATTCTAGTGCAATCATCGACAAACAGAAGAAAGTATTTAAAACCATGATCACCAGTAATAGGCGCAGGGCCCCACACATCAGCATGAACAATGGAAAAAATATCTTTAACACGCGTATTACTGGATTTAAAAGATTGTCTATGATTCTTAGCCAAAACACACGACTCACAAGAAATGTCTTTAAGATGGGAAAACTTTGGAAAAAGTAATTTGAAATAACCCGCGGAAGGATGACCCATTCGACGGTGCCACAACCAAGCTTCTCTATTAGCAGATCCGAGAGCAAGCATTGCGGTGCCCCCTTGGTGAGCTATCTCATCCACATAATAGAGTCCCTGACGCTCAGTGTCACGCCCAATTATCCTCCTCGTCCTGATATCCTGTAAAACACAGAAATTTGGATGCATCAATAAAGTGCAATTTAGTTCCTTCGTCACGTGACTAATAGACATCAATTTGTGAGACAGTTTTGGCACATAGAGGCAATTTTTAAGTTTCAGACTTGGGGATATTTCAATAGTTCCACTCCCATTCACAGATGTCAATTCCCCATCATCGGTTTGAATTTGGCTTTTCGTTGCATCGTTAAAAGTGGTAAAGTCACTCTTATCATAGGTGATAGTATCTGTAGCCCCACAATCAAATATCCACTCACTCCCAGTATTACCCTGTAATTTTTCTACCACGCATGCAATATGGGTATTTTCAAGAGGTGCAAAATAATTGGGGTCAACAAACGATTTTTCTAAAGCTGGGGGTAAGTTTTTGTGTTTTTAACTCTAAGGGGACTCAATTGCACATTAGGTTCAGCATTGGGTGTTTTATGTAATAGTCCAGAATTGGGGGGTAAAAAACATGATTTATCAATTTCGGGGGGCTTAATAGCAATTGACAAAGTAGGGTTAAGGTTTTTAACCCTTAACCCTTTACCTCCACAAGACCCGCCGCCAAACGACCCTCCGGCTCGTCTGAAATGGCGATCGCCGCTTCCCCGACTGCACTACCCTTGTTTTCCTGCCGACCGTGAGCGTCGGCAGCCTCCTGGTTGCCCGCTCCGGTTGCCGGAAATAACCCTCCTCAATTTTCGGATATTCCGATCGCCAGCTTCGCCTTGGCTTTCTGGTTTTCGTCCCACCATTCCGAGAAGCCGACAAGGAGGAAGCACGTCTCCTTGGTGTGTTTGTGTTTCCCACAGTGCGAGCACCATAGCTTCGATTTGTCCGGTCTGAAGAGTCGGTGATTTTGGGGGTTGGGTGCACCGGTTCGATGCGGTGGTGGTACACCCCGCTGCTGACTCCGAGCCGCGAATCTAAGTCCGATACTGCCAGATGATGCAACGTCGTTGGTTATGCCGGCAGATTCGGTGGAGATTGTCGGCATGATTTTAAGCCGGGCGGTCTCCCTCTTAATCCAGCCGTATGCGACCTCGGCTGAAGGCCATGGTCGTTCCTTGAGCAATTCCCGCTTCATCTGGTCGTATCTCGGGTTGAGTTAGGTTAGGAACTTGAATAATGATGTGTAATTTTGGGTCTATCCAAACAAAATGGTTTTGCACTCAAGTTTAATTAATTAACCCAAATATTACCACTACACTGCAAGATTACAGCTTCGTGTGTAGTAATTTGAGGTGTCGAACCACAGGGAGGCGTATGATTATTTAACAAGGTTTGATAATATTAATAAACAAATTTAAATCTAAAGAATGAAAACGGGGAAACTCGAGAGATGAAGAACATTGCTCCTAACAACATTCGGATGAATCACTATTGTATTGATTCTATATTAAAGTTCATAAGCTATTGAGAACGATGATCAATTTTACACTCTAAAAGTACTGAACATACTTTAAGAATTATAGTACTAGTGCTAGCTGAACACATAGCCAAAAGTACCTACTCATTAGACTATTATTTCCGCGGAAGCGCAGTATACTAGACTAACTTCTCAAGCCGACAACAATTATGGTTAGCTGAACACTTAACACATAATCTTCTTCTCATCAAACTAAACTCCCACGGATTTGTAGTAAGTATTAATTCAACTTCAAAGACTTATTTACATCAACATTCACTTATGCATTTATCTCTGAACAAGGTAAAATTCACAAGCTTTTCATCTATGTTTTCATCCAATTTCCAAGTTAAAGAGACATTAGAAACAGGCAAATAATATACTACATTAGATGCATCATAACATAGCATACATAAAATGCAAATCATAGACGAAAACCAAAGCAAATGATTAAATATATAAGCTCTACGATAAATTCATCCTACTAGTGTTAGGAGCAATGAAGAAAAACTAGCCACACATGCTAAAGAAGAAAAACCGTAAGACTAATGGTATTCTCCGATAGTCGGCGGTAGTCCGTCTCCAAGATGATGAAGATTGGATGCCGGAACCTCCTCTTCCCCTCTTTTCTTCTTTCCTCTTTTTCCTCTCCCTGTTTTTTTCTCCAAGTCGTCTCCCGCTTCTCACGTCCTTTTTTTCCTTTTAATTCCTCCAACTCCACAACAAAACTGACAAGAAAACTGCCCATTTGCGGTTCGGGGGCCAAATGCCCGACCGGGCGAATTAAAAACACAAAATCGCCCGACCGGGTGAAGAAACTGGAATCACTACGCATTACGAAATCGCCCGACCGGGCGAAAATAGAGGAGCACATCGCCCGACCGGGCAAAAGGCTCTGGATGGCTCGCGGGGAAACGCTCGACCGGGCGTTTTGTGTCGTAAAGAATCGCCCGACCGGGCGAACTTTCTGGACTCCTCAAGTGAGCACTTCCGACGAACTTCCAGCTTCTAACATCCTAAACTACAACAAAAGCACGATTTGATGAGTTATAGTTTACATAAAAATGTGTAGTCTAAGGGGAAAAATATAGGAAATATGTTTCGCATCAAATAACCGCCGGGTTTCGATGTATTTCCGAAATTGGCTGACCCCTTTGTCACAACATGTAACTGGTTGTTCTTGGCATCGATCCACATCTATCCACGTCCCATGTAAGTGCCGCCAATATGTCTCCAAGCTTTGTTCTCCTTGCTTGACATTTTCTGCCTTTTCTTCCAGATCGAAAAGTAAGAATGGATCGGATGTGCTTTCGAAAGTCACGGCTAGGCTTTTCCACAGAGCCTCTGCCGTTTGATGATGGAAAAAATCAATGACAATATCGGTTTCGATGTTGTCTAGAATCCACGAGAAGACGATTAAGTCTGTCTCCTCCCACTCCGTGTAATCAGCCGCCCCTGGTTCGGGTGGTGGCGGATTGCCGTTGATGTGTCGGAGTACCCTTCTACTCCCGATCTAGATTTTCATTAGCCGCGCCCATATCGAATAGTTGGTTCCATTGAGCTTCACGGCAATGGTAACATTCTTGCTAACTCTCAGTTTGTTATCATCTGAGAGTTTGGGTTTGGTTCTGTCTTCGTCGTCGGCCATGTCTTAATTTCTGCCCTAGGTTGAGAAACGGTAAATCTAGGCTATGATGAGTTTATTTTTGAGCCGCTCTGATGCCATGTTGAAAGGCTTTTTTATTTTCATTCAACTTGTTAATCTCTATGATTTACACTCCTTTATATAGGATATAGACTATACACAATTAAGGTAAAGATTTACCCTAGGCTCAATCACCTATTACATGGTAAGAATCAATTACGGTATCAATTTCATATTCCCTTGATTTTCCTTGATTTGTTTCCTTGTGACTTGAAATCTTTTCAACAATAAAAGTAGATAAATCACACAAAAACGATCAAGGGCTTGTGGAGATCAAGTTATGACTAGTCTTCCAATTAATTCAAACTTTAAAGGCTACAAATATATGTTACACTAAACAAAACACCCTCTTTTAGAATGTAGGATCATCAAATCATGGCTAGTGTAAAAAATCATGGATTAAATATGCTCGGTCAATGAATTTTGACCAAATATTAAATGTGACAAGACATTTAATTTTGTGAAATTAAATGACATAGCGTCGATCTACATTTTAAGTAGATAAATGTAGTATATTCACTTTCTCAAATCCGATTTCCAGTGAGTGAGAAATAGAGGATTAAAGTTGAGCATAATTAGCTTTTAATTAAAGCTTGGAGTTTGAGCTTAGGGAATAATTAACTAGTGTTAATTATCCCACATTGGAGGATTAACACATATTTTAATGTGTTTAAATTAAGTGACTTTATGTTACTTAATAATTATAGTGGACCAAGATGGGTGAAAGAGCCCACACGCGCGCACACGCGCGCGCCGCCGCCGCCCGCCCGTGCTCGTGCTCGCGGACCGCGGGCCCGCAGCCCGGGCCCGATCCCGATCCCGATCCCGATCCCGATCTTGGACTTGGACTTGGACTTGGACTTGGCAATTGGTCTTTGGGTGGTCTTTGGGCTTGGTGCTTGGCCCAAACTAATCTTTTTAGACCACCACCGAGTCAGCAGTCCAAGTGGCTTGACACATCGTCAATGGCTTGGTTGACCCTACATTCATAAGCTCTCTCCCTCTCTCTGCATTGTTTTTTCTGTCGAAAGCTCTGCCCTCTCCTCCATCCAGTTCGCCGGAGCTCTGTTGATTGCGATGCTGCTTCACCAGAGACGTAGCCGTTTCACCTTTGGGGACAACACGCCAAACCGAGAGCACTACCGGGGCGTATCTCGCCTTGCGGGAAGAGGCCTCCTCGACTCGGCTAATTCACAGTTTAGTTGTTTCGATTTTCCGTTGTAATTTTTAAGTTCAGTTTCTCCTTTTGTATTCTTTCTTTTGGGTTGTATTACGCCCGGTTGTATCTCTTGTAATCCCCAGAAACCAACAATCGCAAGACGAGATATAACTTGCTTTTGAAGGAATTTGGACACTAAACTGAACCTAAAAACTTTTGAAACATTTAACACATTTGCTGGAGATGTCGACTGAATCCAACACCGCTGCTACCACCACCACCGCCGCCATTTCCTCCACCATGGCGACCACTGAACCGGTCAACACTTCATCGATCCCCTCGATGATGCCACCCCTGGCTTCCCAGCCGCCTCTTCAACTGTCTCATGGGTTTGGGAAAACCCTTTCGGGGCGTCCACTGGTTCCACCTTTGGTGGTTCGGTTGGTTCCACTTTTAGTGGTTCCTTCGGATCCTTTAATGGATCGAGTGCTGGGGCCTTCGGGTCTCACACGAATGCTGGGGCCTTCGGGTCTCATGCGGGTGCTAGTCCCTTCGGGGCTGGTACGACCATGGCGGGCTCTATGCCCAACATGAATGGTGGGGGCTTTATGCCTAACCATGTTGTTGGCTCCTTCGGGGCAACGGAATTGGTTCCTTCCATGGACCAAGTGCGGCACCTTTGGCACCAAGAATGATGCCACCTGCCGAGAAACCACCAAAGTTTGGAGGATCTGACTTCAAGCGGTGGTACCAAAAGATGTTGTTCTACTTGACAACATTGGGCATCGCCAACTTCCTCACGGAAAACGAGCCGCTTGTGCCAAGCGACCAAGAGACTAGGCTCGAAGTCATGGCGGACTATGAAGCTTGGAGAAAATGGGATTATCTATGTAAAAATTTTATTTTAAGTGCATTAGATGATAGCCTCTACAATGTATACTCCAATGTAACCACATCTAAACAAATGTGGGAAAACCTAGAAAAGAAGTATAGCATAGATAATGCTGCAGGGACTGAACAACTTCCAAATTTATGGACTACAAGATGGTCGATTCTTGACCTGTCATGGAGCAAGTCCAAGAGCTCCAAATGATCATCCACGCACTAGTGGTTGAAGGGATGACCTTGCCCGACAAATTCCTAAGGTGCACGATCATTGACAAGCTTCCTCCTAGTTGGAAGGACTTCAAGAGCTATCTCAAGCACAAGCGAAAGCAGATAACCCTTGAAGACTTGATCGTGAAGTTGCGCATTGAGGCTGATGTGCGCAAAAACGACCAAAAGGCTAAGGGTTTCACCCCACTTGAAGCCAAAGCCAATCTGTTGGAGCGGGGCGGTCCCTCCAACAAACGCCCTCGCCCAAATCGTCCAAGTGACAAAGGGAAGGGAAAGCAGCCTACAAAGAAGTTTGAAGGCGATTGCTACAAATGTGGCAAACCGGGCCACGTTGCAAAAGACTGCCGCAGCAAGAAGAAGCCGGTTGCCCACGTCATTGAGAAGGAGTTCAAGGACTGGGATGAAACGACCTCATTGCTGTGGTCACTGAAGAGGTTAACCTTGTTGATAACAAGGGTGGCTGGTATATCGACACCGGCGCTACTGCTCATGTCTGCTCAGATATGAGCAAGTTTGCCTCCTACACGGCTGTTGAAGGGAGGAAAATCAACATGGGGAATCAAGCATCGTCCGAAATCCTCGGCGTTGGCAACGTGATTCTCATGATGACGTCTGGCGTCACAATCACTTTGAAGGATGTGCTGCATGTCCCGGACATCCGCAAGAACCTAGTGTCAGGATCAATACTAGTTAATAAGGGGTTTAAACTTGTATTTGAGTCTGATAGGTTTGCTTTGTATAAGTTTGGAAAATCCCTCGGAAAAGGTTATGTAACCGATGGGCTTTTCAAGCTTAGTGTGGCAACTCGCAGTGTTGCAAAGCCATTGGCGAATAATAATAAAGCATCTACTTCCTCTTATTTGACTGAGTCTTCAATTTTATAGCATTGTAGATTGAGACATGTAAATTCAAAAGCCATTAAAAGATTAGTGGATTTAGATTTACTAAAGGCTAATGAAGTAGATACCCAAGATAAATGTGAAATTTGTCTTGAAGCAAAAATGACTAAGTTGCCGTTTCACTCAGTTGAACGAAGCACAAAACCCCTTGAATTAATTCACACGGATGTATGTGATTTAAAGATGGTGCAAACTAGAGGTGGTAAAAAGTACTTTATCACTTTCATAGATGATTGCACAAGGTATTGCTATATTTATCTTTTAAGAAGTAAAGATGAAGCAATAGAAGCGTTTAAAAATTATAAGAACGAAGTTGAGAATCAACTTGGTTGTAAAATCAAAACGATTCGAAGCGATAAAGGAGGCGAATATGTAGCCCCGTTTGAGGAGTTATGCAACGCAAGTGTTATAATTCATCAAACAACTGCTCCATATTCACCACAATCTAACGGTGTTGCAGAACGCAAAAATCGAACTCTAAAAGAGATGATGAATGCACTGCTTCTGACTTTAGGATTACCACATAACATGTGGGGGGAAGCTGTTTTGACCGCCAACTATATCTTGAATAAGATTCCTCTAAAAGGAAAAGATGTTACTCCTTATGAGCTGTGGAAGGGAAGGAAGCCATCCTACAAATACCTCAAAGTGTGGGGGTGTTTGGCAAAGGTGATGGTTCCTCCGCCCAAAGAAGTTACAATCGGACCTAAAACAGTTGATTGCATCTTCATTGGATATGCACTTAACAGTAGTGCATATCGATTTGTTGTTCACAAGTCTGAAATATCGACTATCACAGTAGGAACAACAATTGAGTCGAGGAATGCTGTATTTCTCGAAAATACATTTCCTTGCAAAGACAAGAAAAAAGTCTCAACCAATTCTGAGACAAGAATTAAAGAAGCCACTAGTTCTAAACCAGTGGAAGAAGAAGCCACTAGTTCTAAATCAGCGGATGAGGAACCTGAATCGCGCATGCGTGCAAGGCCCGATCCAAAGGATACAGTACTAAGACGTGGTAATAGAGTCAGAACACAAAAAACGTTTGGTCCTGACTACATTGCTTTTATGTTAGATGAAGAACCGACATCTATAAAAGTAGCATTCGATGGCCCAGACAGATTACATTGGAGAGAAGCTGTTCAAAGCGAAATTGATCCAATTGCTAAACCACATGTGGGTGTTGGTTGATTTTCCCGAAGGTGCTAAACCTTTAGGATGCAAATGGGTCCTTAAAAGAAAGTTTAAGGCCGATGGAACAGTTGATAAGTATAAAGCCCGATTAGTAGTAAAGGGTTTTAAACAAAAGGAAGGACATGACTTCTTCGATACATATTCACCTGTAATAGGATTACATCTATCCGAGTGCTTCTCGCTATTGCTGCATTGCACAATCTTGAGATTCATCAAATGGATGTAAAGACCGCGTTTCTAAATGATGAATTAGAGGATGAAATATATATGGAGCAACCCGAAGGGTTTGTAGTACCTGGACAAGAGAAAAAGGTATGCAAGCTCGTAAAGTCTCTATATGGATTAAAACAAGCGTCATTGCAATGACACTTGAAGTTTAATAATGTGATGTTATCAAATGGGTTTAAAATCAACGAGTGCGACAAATGTGTCTACATCAAGAGCACTAATAATGACCATGTTATAGTGTGTCTATACATTGACGATATGTTAATCTTGGGTAGCAACACTCAAGTAATTAACGATACAAAGGCCATGTTAAAGAGAAACTTTGACATGAAAGACATGGGTCTAGCCGATGTAATTCTTGGAATGAAGATTCTAAGAACGTCTAATGGAATCATCTTAACACAATCACATTATGTTGAGAAGATATTTAATAAATTCAAGGCCTGTGATGGCACGCCGATTAAGACTCCAATTGAACTCGACGTTCACTTGAGCAAAAACAAAGGCGAGCCCGTTGCACAAGAAGAGTATGTATGGTTCATCGGGTGCATTATGTACTTGACTAATTGCACTCGACCTGACATTGCTTGTGTCGTGAACAAGTTGAGTCGTTACACGAGCAACCCTAGCAAAGAGCATTGGAGAGCTCTTGTGAGGGTTTTGAGATATTTAAAACATACTCAAAATCATGGGCTACACTTCTCGAGATACCCCCCGGTACTTGAAGGGTACTGTGATGCGAACTGGATATCCGATAATAGAGACTCGCTTTCAACAAGTGGATACGTCTTTACTATTGGGGGTGGTGCTGTATCGTGGAAATCCACAAAACAGACATGTATAGCCCGATCAACAATGAAATCGGAGTTCATTGCCTTAGATAAGGCTGGTGAGGAAGCCGAGTGGCTTAAGAACTTCCTTGAAGATATTCCATGTTGGTCTAAGTCAGTGCCACCAGTGCTGATCCACTGCGATAGCCAAGCGGCTATTGGAAGGGCAAACAATGGTTTCTATAATGGTAAGTCTCGACATATACGTCGACGACATAACACCGTGAGACATTTGATCACAACAGAGGTGATTACAATTGACTATGTGAAGTCAATAGATAATCTAGCTGATCCGCTAACCAAAGGGTTAAACCGTGATCAAATGAATAAGTTGCTAGAGGGAATGAGTTTGAAATCCACAAACTAAAGAATTATCATAGTGGTAACGCAATTGGTCTTTGGGTGGTCTTTGGGCTTGGTGCATGGCCAAAACTAATCTTTTTAGACCACCGCCGAGTCAGCAGTCCAAGTGGCTTGACACATCGTCAAGCGAGGCACAGTCACGGCTGCCACATAAGAAATCCACACGCTCCACACGCGGAAGGCACACTCCTGCCACACGCCTGTAACCGACGACGATTACGAATCTGCCATGATGAGCCTTCAATGGCTTGGTTGACCCTGCATGGTGGCTTGGCCTATAAATAGGCTAGCCATACCACTGCATTACTACACACAAACAAGCATTCTCTGCATTCATAAGCTCTCTCCCTCTCTCTGCATTATTTTTTTCTGTAGAAAGCTCTGCATGCCCTCTCCTCCATCCAGTTCGCCGGAGCTCTGTTGATTGCGGTGCTGCTTCACCAGAGACGTAGCCGTTTTACCTTTGGGGATGACACGCCAAACGAGAGCACTACCGGGGCGTATCTCATCTTGCGGGAAGAGGCCTCCTCGACTCGGCTAATTCACGGTTTAGTTGTTTCGATTTTCCGTTGTAATTTTTAAGTTCAGTTTCTCCTTTTGTATTCTTTCTTTTGGGTTGTATTACGCCCGGTTGTATCTCTTGTAATCCTCAGAAACCAACAGCTAGTTGGACATTATGAAGAGAAGTATGTAATGGGGCAAATGGGAAAGAAGACCAAGACTTGTTCACTTATTCTAGAAGATCCATCTCTTTAGATCTCTTTACTTTTCCAATCATAAATACTAGTACTCTCTCCGTCCCATAGTAAATGCCACACTTTCTTTTTTAGTTTGTCCTACAAAGGATGTCATATTTCCTCTTGTGAAAAAAGTTTCCTCTCACATCAATTATAAAATTATATTTTCTCTCACCACTTGATACACAAAACAACATCTCCTAAAATTTCATGACATCTCCCAAGTGTGTCATCTTCTTTGAGACGGAAGGATTATAATTTAAACCCCTCTAAAAGGAAAGAGAATTTGAGATATGTCATTATAGAATGCTTAGTTATTTGCTTTATATTTTTTTGCCTTATTTTTATTTTTGGTAATTACCAAGGATATCCATCGGCGGGCCCAGTAACTATTCCCTGCGCTGATTTGTAAGCACCCCAAAGGATGGGACAGTTGGCCCAAGGATTTAAAGTTGCTCCATACACCTTATTTTTAACACACAATGTATTCATAATTTGGATATCCCCAAATGAACCATTTTCTTGATGCTACAAATCAGATACATGTGTGATAAAATCTAGTACTACTACAATAGAACATCACCAGTAATAGCCTCATTACAAGTTATTTCTCGTCATCCTCTGAATCCGACTTGGCAAAGATGGTTTCAGGCTGCGTCTGCTGGCGCGATGTATTTAGGATCTTTGACAACAACATCGGCATATTTGAGGATTGCTTCTCTGGGATAATCATCCATCCATGTTTCCTTAATCATATCTCCCTGCTGCAACAGAATGTGAAACATGTGACCACTTGTCTCTGACTTCGTTTGAGTATGAGAGTAAAGCAACGTTACCTTAAGAAGGTACTGCGTTAGCAGACTTCCCGTTGTTGAACCAACTCTTCTGCCATGGCCTGGCCCAGTCATGGGTAGCTCCGGTTTGTGGGCCTTGAGTGGGTCCTTCAGTGTCTTCTCGCACTGACGTTTTCGGCTAAGCTGATCTCTGAATAGCGGCAGAGCATGCGGATTGTGAATTATAGGTTGTGCCTGAAAATCATCCAGAGACTTCTTCCGTGGTGCACGTGCAACGCATACTAGTGCACCCCTCTCGCTGATGGTTGGATCATATAGTATGTGAGTTCCTCCTCCGTTGCGGAGATCTGCAGAGTTTGAGATCCAAGGTTTAGTATGGATGGATTAGTGCATACAGACTAGAAGTGATGTGAATCCGGGAAGCGCCAAACAAAGGGAATGAGAAGTAAAGCCATACGATGAGCCAAATCGGAGTTGGGGTCTGTTTCAAACATCAATATACCTATCAAGATGGTGTCCAAATGCTCTTCAAGACCACCATTATCTTCATCGTCGAAAGAGCTTCGCGTGAGTACCTTACACGCCTCAATCGGAGCCCAGATGGGGAAATTATGGTCATTTTACGAAAGCCGCGCAGTCCAACAAGCAAAACGCCCGACTCCAGAGAGTTTTCCCGACTTGGGCGAGGAAAACGCCCGACCTAGGCGTTTTATGCGACATGCAATTTTGAGCTCCTTTTGCCTCTTTTATTTAGCACTTTTAACCTCTAGCATAAATACTCATGTCTAGGGTTTTTGCCATTAGACTTTGAATGATATTGTAAGAACAAAGACTCCATTTGTGAGCACCCATCTTCATTTTTGAAGATTTATCAAAATCCCTTGTGGTTGCATTCCAATCTATTGACGGCTTAGGTTGAATGTTAAGGTATGCTTTACTAGTTCTTGTGTTGCTAGTCTTGTGGAGCCAATAGGTTGTTGTTTGTGAAAGTAGTCGTTGGGTTTTCTTTCTTGAACCTTAATCTAAATCATAACACTTATCATCTTCCTCTTCTTTTCCATCTTTTTAATTGTCCTATTTATTGTTTGGGTTATTGGGTAGTTTTACAAGAACAAATTCGGGCACATATGTTTCTTGAATCAACAAGATTCACATTAAAAAGTGCAAGATGAGAAGAAAAATAACAGTACGAGATGAATCCAGCAATCGGATTTTCTGTAACTAATATGAAGTCTGAAGTTTTTGGATTCTCAAATCTTAGTATCGATAAGGCATGGTGACACAGTTGCTGCAGACTGCAGTGAAACAGTCAAGCACTATAAAGTACAATTGGATTACCAGGTTTATCCTTGGATGCCATGCACACTGAACGACACTATATGTCGGAGTTATTCCGACTCTTGAAACCAGTTCCATTTTTGCTCTGTCGTAAAAACATAGCAGACCCCTGTTGTGTTGTTCTTTTCAACTGATGTTCCTGTCAGGAAGAGTTCTTTGTTAGGGCTGAATGCAACATTCGTCTGAGCGTAACTGTTCGGAAGATCATCAAATACATGAAGAGCCTTCTTCATTTGACGTAAATCCCAGACCTAGTACACATGGTAGGCATGGATATTACTTGGTATATTAGGCTAACCTTCAAAATAACAGGCTTCATTCGATATATTTCTTCAACTCCTATGAAGATTAAAAACGAAAACTAAAGAAAAAACATAATAACAGGCTTCATTCGATATATTTCTTCAACTCCTAGGCACATGTTGTTACAGGAATACGTCCAGGCCTAGAAAGCTTGGGCTTGATAACCTGATAATTAAGAGGCAATCAAGACCAAAGAGAACTAAATAAATTACATCTATAGAAATTGTAGATGGCAGTTTTCTACCAAGCCATCAAACATTGTTCACATTAGGAAAGAGTAACATCTAGGCAAAGATTTAGTGACTGAATGAAGAAACCATAAACCATGTAACAACACATTAAAGTATAAGTATTAAGCACTAAATATATTCTTTTGAAACTACAAAGTATCGTCAAATTTGAGATATTTGCGGTCATGGAATGTTATCTTTCAAGAAACCGGTACTGTATTTCTATGAGTAAGTGCGATTTCAGTCACTTAAAAAGTATAACATATCTATCTTAACTTACTACTCAATGGTGATCCATTTTCCTGCCTCTCTCTACCCAGTGAAAATGTGGGAATATCATAAAATAAGAAGCCTATCAAATGAACATTAATATTAGCAATTCCTTAAAAACCAGAAAACAATTTTTAGATGGTGTGCTTACATATGCTATAAGCCTATGAATGACTTCTTTTTTCTAGTACTTCACTAGTAATCAAAACCAACCATGATGAGAGTGAAATTTGCCTGGGAATAGATGGTAGAATGATGCGGATGCATAATGTATACTCAAGGTTTACCACTGTTAATATATTATTTGTATTATGTCACACATCGGTGATGTGACATAGCCTAGCTTAGTCCCTTGTACTATATATATGTGGCCTATGTTGAATAATAATATAGACTACTACTTTCTCCACTATATCTCTATTCTACATGGTACCAGAGCGGGTTCGAATCCATCACTAGGTTAGTCTGAGAAGAAGAAAAAGAAAAAAAAATGAACTAAATTAGGGTTTCTGCCGCTGCCCGCTCTACTATCCCCGCTCTGCTCTTCCATCGCTACCATACTCTACCCGAAATTATGTTTTGTTCTGCTCTACTGCGCTATTATCTGTCTGAGCTCTTGCTTGCTTTTTATCTACCTCCGCTCTTGTCAGCAGTTATTATTCTACTCCTCCTACAGTTGCTACTCTGCTACAACTGTCACTACTATCCTGCATCTACTACTTTTGCTCTACAGTTGCTACTCTGCTACAACTGTCTACTGCTCTGCAATTATCTGTCTACTGCTCTGCATGTTGTTCTGCACTACTGCTTTTATCTTCATCTGCCTGCTACTCTACTGCTGCATCTGCCTACTGCTCTGTTCTACTGCTACAACTTTTATTCTACTCCTCCTACAGCTGTGCTTCTGCTATAGCTATTATCATATCCTACTCCTGCTACAGTCCCTTTTTATCATGTCTGATTTTAGACCGCCTATCGAAACCACCATTAAGGCGCCAAGTTCTTCATCTACTACTAATGTCTCTACCTCTGTAGCTGCGTTTGCTGTGTCTCCTGGTAAGTCTTGGATGTTGGATTCGAGTGCATCTACCCATATAACTGGTACAAAATCCATTTTCACATCTCTTTCTCCATCTTCTCTTCCAATCTGTTCATCTTGCTGATGGAAACTATTCTCCAGTAACCGGCACTGGTGTTGTCAAACCCACTACTCAAATCACTCTTGATAATGTTTTATTTGCCCCAAATTTTCCAGTCAGCTTAATATCTATTGGTCAGCTAACAAAAACTCACAATTATTCTGTCACTTTTTATCATTCATATTGTATCTTTCAGGATCTGCAGACGAAGAGGACGATTGGTAGAGGACATGAGCGTGGCGGTCTGTACTACTTGGATCATATTTCACATATCTCTGCTAGTGCTCTCTTTGTTGTTGCGTCTCCATATCAGTGGCATTGTCGTCTTGGTCACCCGTCTTCTTCCAGCCTTCGTAGTCTAGTTCCAGTTGCGTCTGCTGATTTTAATTGTGAGTCATGTGAGTTGGGTAAGCACCATCTCACTTCCTTTCCTTTTCGAGTCGAGGCTCGTAGCTCTTCTGCTTTTGATCTAGTTCATTGTGATGTTTGGGGTCCTAGTAGGATTGAGTCTAGAGGGGGTTTCAAGTATTTTCTAATTCTTGTTGATGATTATTCTCGTATGACATGGTTATATTTGCTTAAACAAAAAAGTGAAGTCCCAAATGTTCTCAAATCCTAAGTATTGTGTATGTTGATGATATACTCAGATCTGGAAGTGATGTTCGTGGAATTGAGGAAACTAAGAAATATTTGCATCAACATTTTGTTATCAAGGATCTGGGGCATCCTAAGTATTTCTTGGGAATTGAAATTGCACACGGAAATTCTGGAGTGTCTCTATCTCAGCAAAAGTATGCTACAGATTTATTGAAAGAAATTGGACTACTTGGAACAAAACCTGTTGATACTTCTATGGAGGTTGATTCAAGTGTTTGGGATGATAGTGCAGAATTCTTGGAGGATAAAGCTAAGTATAGACGTCTAGTTGGAAAACTTATCTACTTGATAGTAACAAGGCTTGATATTTCCTTTGCTGTTGGTTTAGTCAGTCGTTTTCTGGATAAGCCTAAGCAAGTTCACTGGGATGCTGCTATTCAAATTCTTCAATATATCAAGAAATCTCCTGGTAAAGGATTGTTGTTTAAAAAGAATGGTCATCTAAAAATTGAAGGATATTCAGATGCTGATTATGCTGGTTCTAAGTCTGATAGAAAGTCTACTTCTGAATATTGCACCTACTTGGGAGGAAACCCGGTAACTTGGCGAAGTAAGAAACAACATACTATTGCGAGATCGTCTGCCGCGGCCGATATAGAACTATAGCTCATACTGCTACCAAGATGATTGGAGTCAAGAATCTACTTGGAGAATTGGGGTTCACTTTCAATGAACCTTTATCGATGCATTATGATAACCAAGCTACAATCTATATTGCGAATAATCCGGTTTTTCATGAGAGGACTAAACATATTGAAGTTGATTGTCATTTCATTAGAGAGTGTGTTTTGAATCAGACAATTACTACTCCTTTCACTTCATCGTCCAACCAGATTGTTGATATCTTTACAAAACCGTTGCCTATGAAGCGTTTCTCAGAACTTTGTACCAAGCTGGACATGATCAATATATATGATCCAGCTTGAGGGGGAGTGTTAATATATTATTTGTATTCTGTCCCACATCGGTGATGTGATATAGCCTAGCTTAGTCCCTTGTACTATATATATGGCCTATGTTGAATAATAATATAGACTACTACTTTCTTCACTATGTCTCTATATTTTACTGTTCTACAACCACATACATGGGTATATGTTTGTGTTATGCACACAATAAATATGGTCAGTCTTTTGATGTGTGTGTCTTTTAATCCATTCATGTCTTGATTTCTGAAGGTTTGGAGAATTGTGATGGCTGAAAGTATTGTAATGCTATCAGATACGCGACTCAATCTTGTTATCACAACGAGATCGATTCCGGAACGAGAAGAACGAATACTTGATATGAAAATGAATAAGCAAAAACCAATTCTTGGAGAGTCAATGGAAATCTTGTGTTTTATTTGTGTGGAAGATTACAAAACTCATGGACGAAAAATTCTTTTCTTTTTTCACAGCTCGGCTCTATTTAACTAACACTTATCTAACAACTAGTTCAAACCTAACGGCTTTCATTTAAAGCTAACTAACTAGTCGCATCCGACGACGTGCATCAGTTAATAACAACTGTCAACTCCGAACTCGTTTAAGTTCGGCACTCCGAACTCGTTTAAGTTCGGCCAACACCGAGCACCAACACCGAGCACTGAGCACCGAGCTCAACACCGAGCACTGAGCACCGAGCTCAACACCGAACATTGAGCTCGGTTAATCCCTGAGCACGACTACAAACTCGACCAATCACCGAGCATGATTGCAGTTCGTCAGATCACTGAACAGCATATCGGTCCCTAATCGCCGAACAGTATATTGGTAACCGAACTGAACTGATTGTGCAGTTTTGCCCCAATCCTCATAACAAATCTCCACCTTGGGACATAACTGGACAATCCATAGATTTCATCCATCTTCCACAATCACTCCAGCTGAATCAGATTCACCAAATCCATGCAATACTTCAACTTAAGTCCGGGCAACACCTTTGTTAGCATATCAGCTGCATTGTGCTCAGTAGCTACCTTTTCAATCTTCACTGAGCCCATTTCAACTTCATCCCTCACAAAATGAAGCTTAACATCCACATGCTTGCTCCTCTCATGGAATGTCTGATGTTTTGACAAACATATGGCACTATTTGAATCACATAATACAGTCACAGCTCCTTGATCAACTCCAAAATCCGAGCAGATTCCTTTCAGCCACATGCTCTCCTTTACGGCCTCAGCCATGGAAATATATTCTGCCTCAGTTGTTGAGAGTGCCACCACAGATTGCAAACTCGACTTCCAACTTACAGCAGCTCCATACATGCAGAAAACATAGCCGGATTGGGACTTCCTTGTGTCAATGTTAGTAGCAAAATCAGAATCACAATATCCCAATAGAGGCTGTGCATCAAAATTCTTACTTCCATCAAACAGTATGCCATAATCCTGAGTACCATTCAGATACCTTAGTATCCATTTTAAAGCATGCCAATGCTCCATACCTGGATCTGCCATGTATCTGCTCACAACACTTATGGCTTGGCTGATGTCTGGCCTTGTACACACCATGGTGTACATGATGCTTCCCACTATGTTTGCATATGGGATTTTATCCATCTCTCTTCTCTGACTATCATCTTTAGGGCACTGATTTACACTGAGCTTAAACTGCTGGCTCAGGGGCACACTCACTGGTTTGCTTTTATCCATCTGAAATTTCTTGATCACATTCCTGATGTAATCTTTCTGAGTTAGCCATATCCTTTTCTTGTCTCTATCCCTTATGATCTCCATTCCAAGGATCTTCTTTGCATCTCCAAGATCCTTCATATCAAATTCAGATTTCAGATCACCTTTCACTAACTCCACCTCTTCCTTATGCTCTGCAGAGATCAGCATATCATCTACATACAATAGTAGATATGCCACAGCAACTCCACCTCTTCTCTTGATGAAGACACAATGATCATACAAAGACTTTTCAAAACCGATCTTATGCATGAACTCATTGAACCTGAGATACCACTGTCTTGAACTTTGTTTTAGACCATACAAGCTTCTTTTCAGCAAACACACCTTTCCTTCATTTCCTGGTTGGACAAAACCAGGAGGCTGCTCCATGTAAATTCTCTCTTCGAGCTCTCCATGAAGAAAGGCTGTTTTGACATCGAGTTGCTGCAGTTCCCAATTTCTCTGAGCAACAATGGCAAGTAGAATCCTGATGGAGCTATGCTTTACCACAGGGGAGAATATTTCATTATAATCTACTCCCTCCTTTTGTGTAAAGCCTTTGGCCACCAACCTGGCTTTAAATCTGATTTGATTGTTGTTGAAGGCCTCAATTTTCTTCTTAAAAATCCATTTACAACCAACTGTTTTCTGATCAGTTGGCCTCAACACCAAAATCCATGTGTGATTTTTGTACAAGCTATCAATCTCCTCCTGCATGGCTAATAGCCACTGATCCTTCTCCGGACTCCTTATTGCTTCCTTGTAATTTGAAGGCTCATGATAGTCCATCTCCTCAGCTATGGCCAGTGCATAGTGCATCATATCAAAATCCTGAAATCTGGAAGGGAGCTTGATCCTTCTTCTGGTTCTGTCTCTTGCAACCAGTCTCTGTGGAGTCTTGATGTTACTTTCATGTTCAGAGGATCCACCAACACTGGTTTCTTGTGAATTTCTCACAGTATCTGGTGGACTTCTTACAGCATCAGATGAGGATTCCCTCTGACCCTCCACCTCAAACTCAACAGTCTGAACTTGCTTCATGAAGAAAGGCATTTCAGATTCCCTGAAAATAACATCCCTACTGATGACAACCTTCTTATTCCCTTCCTCACAGCACCATAATCTGTAACCTTTAACTCCAACCTGATAGCCTATCATCACACATCTGAGAGCCCTTGGTTCCAGCTTTCCTTGTTTGATGTGAGCATATGCTCTACACCCAAATGGTCTTAATTTTGAATAGTCTCCATAAGATCCATACCATCTACTATCCGGAGTCTGATTTTCAATGGCAGCAGAGGGGCATTTGTTGATTAAAACAACAGCTGTGGAGGCTGCTTCTGCCCAAAATGGTTTTGACATTCCAGATGCTATCAACATGCATCTTACCCTTTCAAGAATGGTTCTATTTATTCTCTCGGCGACCCCATTTTGTTGTGGGTTGTGAGGCACCGTTCTATGCCTTTT
The DNA here is from genome assembly GCF_004379255.2 of Salvia splendens. Taxonomy (NCBI): domain Eukaryota; kingdom Viridiplantae; phylum Streptophyta; class Magnoliopsida; order Lamiales; family Lamiaceae; genus Salvia; species Salvia splendens. Next base: position 9,422,699 of record NC_056045.1, on the reverse strand, counting down.
AATTCCTTTTCTCTTGCAAAACTCATCAAACTCATGGGACAAAAATTCCAGCCCATTGTCAGTTCTTAGGCATCTCAAAGGCTTCCCCTTTTCTAGCTCAACTGCAGTACACCACTCCTGAAATTTCTTGAAGGTCTCTGACTTTTCTTTCATGATCATTATCCAAACCTTTCTTGAAAAATCATCAACAAATGATAAGAAATACCTGCCTCCTCCAATGCTATTTACTGGTGCAGGGCCCCATATGTCACTGTGAACATATTGGAGAGGTTGTGTTGAGTTATGTTTGCCCACTCCATATGGCAGCTTCTTGTTTTTGCCAAGAATGCATTCTTCACACGATCCAATGGCTCTTTGTATCTCTGAATCAGCCATCTGAATAATGCCTTGCTTTACCAGCTGCATCAGCCCAGTGTCCCCCACATGGCCCAGCCTAGCATGCCAATTGATGGTCTTTTGTGTGTTGTTAGCTGTTCCAGCAACTGCCTCAGCTTTCAGATAATAGAGCACATTGTTTCTGACAGCCTTCATGATCATTTGGCCATCCTTTTTGACAAGCATCTCTCCACCAAAGAGAGTCAATTCGTAGCCATTCTTCTCAAGAAGACCCAAGGATATAAGATTCCTTTTAATGGATGGGATGTATCTCACATCAGTGAGAGTTCTGAAAATTCCATTGTCCATCCTCAAACATATGCTCCCAACACCCCTTACATCACACACATGGTCATCTCCCAGCAACACCGAGCCTTCAGATTCCTTTAAATCTTGGAACCAGTCGAGATTGGAGGACATATGGAAACTGCAGCCTGAGTCCATGATCCATAGCCTTGATAATGGGCTATCCTCCACCACATTGAGAGCTCTTGCCTCTTCAATTTCCTCAGTGATAGCTGCTGTGCCATCTCCTTTGTGATTTTCAGATTGCTTTTTCTTCCAAGCAAAACAATTTTGCTTGATGTGTCCTGGTTTCTTACACCAGAAGCAGCTTCTAGATTCCTTTTGATCTCCTTCCTTAGATGATCTTGGCTTCCACTTGTCAGATGGGGGTTTCTTGAATTTGAATTGTTTCTTTGAAGTTGCCTTCACATTGAGGCTTTCAGCAGCTTGATCGATTGGCTTGCTGACACATTTCTGCATTGCCTTCAGCTTTAATGCAGAAAATACCTCCTCCAAAGTCACTTTCGAATCCCTTCCAAGAAGTATTGAGTCTTTGAATTGCTCAAAACTCTGAGGCAGAGCATTCAATAACATCAAAGCTTTATCCTCATCTTTCATGGGATCATCCACACCCTCAAGATCATCTATATACTTTCGAAAATCTTCCAGCTGATCCGCCAGATTCTTGGAGTCAGAAAATCTAAAGTTGAACAATCTTTGCTTGAGATGCAACCTATTGGAGATTGACTTCTCCATATATATTTTCTCCAATTTCTCCCACACTCCCGCGGCATCATCCTCTTTCTGAACCTCCCTCAAGACTCTATCGCTGAGGCACAAGACAATCGAGCTATACGCCTTGTATTCCAGTTCTTGACATTTCGCCGCATCCATCCCTTGAATCTCTTTCTTGTCCGTCTTGGATTTCACATAATCCCAGACGCCTTGCTGCATCAGAACAGCTCTCATCTTCAATCTCCACAGGCCGAAATCATTTTCGCCGGTGAATTTCTCAACGTCGAACTTTGCGGTAGACATTGTTGAATTCGTCGTCCTTCTTCGATTCCCACAGACGGCGCCAATTTGTAATGCTATCAGATACGCGACTCAATCTTGTTATCACAACGAGATCGATTCCGGAACGAGAAGAACGAATACTTGATATGAAAATGAATAAGCAAAAACCAATTCTTGGAGAGTCAATGGAAATCTTGTGTTTTATTTGTGTGGAAGATTACAAAACTCATGGACGAAAAATTCTTTTCTTTTTTCACAGCTCGGCTCTATTTAACTAACACTTATCTAACAACTAGTTCAAACCTAACGGCTTTCATTTAAAGCTAACTAACTAGTCGCATCCGACGACGTGCATCAGTTAATAACAACTGTCAACTCCGAACTCGTTTAAGTTCGGCACTCCGAACTCGTTTAAGTTCGGCCAACACCGAGCACCAACACCGAGCACTGAGCACCGAGCTCAACACCGAGCACTGAGCACCGAGCTCAACACCGAACATTGAGCTCGGTTAATCCCTGAGCACGACTACAAACTCGACCAATCACCGAGCATGATTGCAGTTCGTCAGATCACTGAACAGCATATCGGTCCCTAATCGCCGAACAGTATATTGGTAACCGAACTGAACTGATTGTGCAGTTTTGCCCCAATCCTCATAACAAGTATCTAGCATGATTTTATATCCTTTTACATATATTGCACTCAATTCTTCTAATCAACCCCTCAGGTGCTAGTCAAAGCTCTACAACAAATGAGTGAGCAACTAAAAAGTTAAAACACTTTGGGTGCCATTCTCCACATGTCAACCCAGATATGTGGCCTTTAGTATTCCCAAGATCACGGATATTCATGTCTCCCTTGACAAACTCACCCAATGTAAGTCCATCGTGGTCATAGATCTGCATCAGAGCAGGAAGAACATCAGTTTGATCATAACGTGAAATAACCTAAACAAATAGTGTGAATGGTCATTGAGAATCACCTTAGCCTGGGTCGATCCAGTAACACACATAAATCGATCTGCTGTAGGACTCCAGCTCAACCCACGAATTTGATGACCTTCAAATGGTTCGAGTTGTCTAAATGACTGAATATGGGAATTCATGATTTGAAAATCATACATTGCGAGTCATAGCTGCCAGATAGAACTCGAGATCCCGTGTGATCCACTGCGAGTGCTGAAACTACCTATACAGATTTTCAGTCATGACACTCTTCTAGTCTTGAATCTGAAGAAGACGCAATATAACTTGAGATTCCAAGTATAGAAAGGCATCCCAATGTCCAAAATTTGTTGAATAAGAAAGGAATGTACTCTACCAACTTCTATCTTTTTTCTCAATTCAGCGAGCGTGAAAACTTTGGAAGGAAGATACTGCAATGTAATCAAGGATACGAGTGCCGCATGGTTAATTATGAAGAATATCTGGAGTATGTTTCAAGGAATGTGACTTAGAAATGCTTTATAGTACTGCTTATTCAACTTTGATGTTTATCCTAATCCACTACTGCATGCATACTCCAGTCTCCATGTTCTGATGAAAACAGATCTATCTGTTAGGACTTCATGACAACATATACAGTCCCAAAAATAAGAAGACATTGTGACCAAAATGCAAGCACTCTAGGGATATAAAAGATCGTTGGGGATCGAGAAACTTCATAGTACGACCTAATATGGTACCATGAGAACTTATCCTAATGAAGATACTCTACTACAAGGAGAACAAGGCATAAAAAGGAAGCGCCTATTCCAACACTACACTCTAGTCAACTTTAAGGGAGATCAAACTCAAACAAAAAAGCTCAAGAGAACCATGCTTCTCCTAGAAAAAAGATCAAATATTTCCCATATTGAAGACACTAGGATTTGTATCGTCACATTATTGGAGCACCCAAATGTCATAGGAATTTCACTCAGCCTGCACATACAAAGTTTGAACAAGATGAGTTTGACAAAGAAATTAAATCAATCAGAGGGAGTCTTGTGGGGTTTCGCATCCACAATAGACTTATAAGCTACCTTCCTGAGCTGAGACACCTTATATGACATTAATCTCTTTCTTCAATCTGAGGAAAATAACCAAACCTTGCTCTCCCTTAAACCTCAAAAAACAGAACTTATACAAGAGACATAATTCATGCATTTGTATCTCACTTTGATGAATTCAAGACATAAGAAGATCATGAGGGAACATAAATTGTACATTAAAAAGCATATGAAAAACAGTAGTAAAACCTAAGGGAACAAATCAGCTAAATGTTTCTCCTTTGTATGCCCCTTCAACACAATTTCATTGCTCAATGGAACTCGATAACCAGGATCTTCATCTTCTTCATCAGCATCCTCATCTTCATCATCATCCTCAGCTGTACTAGGAGGAGACCTAGGTGGCCCAATTCGAGAGTCATCGTCCTCATCTGAAACCGCAGGAGGCCTTGGAGGCCGCCCAATCAATGCAGCCACATCGTCGCCCATAATTGAATTTCTAGGGTTTGAGTTTCTGAAAGAGTTTATCGTTGTATCATTGGAAGCAGACGGTGTATCGTTGGTGGAGGTGGATGAAGTCCGACGCGTGGTGTTGTGTATGAGTTCGAGAGGGGTTTGAGATTTGGATTTCTTACCGAACTCAAAGGGAATTGAGCTCTCACTCCTTCGTATATATCAGCTTCATCTTCCATACTGTCAGACTGGTGAATTAAGTTTGGGATTTCGTCGGCAAATTTGAGTTTGAAGAAATTTATAGGCAAAAGCTCCACCGCCTGCGCTACCATGGTCGAGGTGGGGTCGACTTCTAATTCTTTTCGGTTGGACAATTACTATTCATTTTCAGTTTTTTAAAAAAAATCAGGTACTATTTTTATTTTATTTTAGTTTTATTTTTAAATACTCCCCCATCTACGAAATTTTGTCCAAATTTAACTTGGCACGAATTTTAAGAAATATGAAAAAAATTGAATGGAAAAAGTTAGGTGAATGTAAGTCTCACATTTATATATTGTTTTTATAATAAAATGTGAATATAATGAGTTAGTTGAAAGTGAGGTGCACTTACTAAAATGAAAAAAAAAATACAAAGTGGACAACATTTCATGGACGAACCAAAATGACAAAACTGGATGCTCGACAAAAGGAGTATTCTGGGTCGTATATCATCGGGCCTGAATTAGAATAATGAAACTTTAGCCAGAAAGAAAAAGAAAAGTGAGGTAGAATAGGCCATTTATTCGGCCCAAAATAAGATAAATTTATGCAATTAAGTTTGTAATACTTTAAGTATGGTGTATTAAAGTGACTAGATTTTAATTTGTTTCAAAATGAATGGTAATATTATTTAAAATTTAATTTAAATAATTGTAGTAATTAAAATGTCAGATACTCCCTCGGTCCCACAAGTTCATCCCATTTTAATATTTTCATCCGTCCAACAAAGTGTGTCCCACTTGGAATCAACTAAAAATATATATAAATACACCTCTCAATCTCCGCAATATGAGATCCTTATTACACTACATACCTTAATTTAATACAAAATCAAATAATTTATTAAAACCCGCGTCGGGTCAAAATGGGACAAAGTTTGTGGGACGGAGAGAGTAATTTTTTCTATATAGAGTTATTTAATAAATTAATTTTCCAATCGTTCTTTATTTCATAAAGATTTTTCTATTAAATAAAGATATTGATAATTTGTCTCATGTATGTCTCGAAGACTACAACCTTGGCACAGAACAGAGACAATGGAGTCGGCCACGTCAATGCCTGTAGATCCTAGTCGATATATTCAACACCAAGAAACTAGAATTGCAGCATATAAATGGCAAAGAGATTTATGAGGTTCAGTACAAAAACCTACAACCACGAAGAAGACAATCCAATTATATTCACTCACTTTAGAATGTACAATCAAAATGAAGAACAAGATAAACACTTAAGCCTCAATCGGTCGAAATCACATCAGCTTGGAATGGGAAATAATCCTCACATTGATAGTGTGTATCTCTCTAACTAACTTACAATTTGATCAGTTGAAATATATTCATGCGCAAGGGTGTACATCTTCATCCGAGCTCACCTCATTCCATAACTGCTTTAACTAACTTCTTGTTAATGTAATTGCAAGTTGGTGCTTCTTCTTGATTACTTGTTTATTAGTATCCATAATCCCAACAAATATCCACCTTGGATCTATGGAATAATTATTGATCATCCTCCCAATCCCCAATTCTTAGCTTGGAACTGGGAACAACTTTAGTTAGCATTTCTGATGCATTATCTTCAGTTGAGACTATGGTGATCTTAACAATCACTTTACTGCCTTCATCTCTAATAAAATATAGTCTAATATCTACATGCTTGCTCCTCTCATGGAATGTCTGATGCTTACTCAAGCATATGACACTGCTGCTATCTCACCTGACCTCCACACCTCTTGCACCACTCCAAAAACAACCAATATCCCCTTGAGAAATAAACTCTCCTTAAATTGCTTCTGCTAGAGTAATATACTCAGTATCTGTGGTTGAGAGAGCAACTATTGACTGTAGGCAATACTTCCAACTGATCAACGAACCATAGAGGCAGAAGACATAGCCAGATTGTGACTTTCTTATGTCACAACTTATTGCATAGTCAGAATCTTATTCATCTTCTGACTCCGTCCCTGGTCCTTGCTCAATTTGAATTGTTGTGCTAGTGGCATGGTCACTGGCTTGGATGAATCCATCTGATATTTCCTTAGCACCTTTACTATGTAGTTATTTTAAGTGAGTCGCATTCTCTTATTCTCTTTGTTCCTCTCCGTATTTTCCCAAAATTCATTTAGCAACTCCAAGATCTTTAGTAACCCTCATTGAGCAACTCCAAGATCTTTTACTTCAAATTCTGGTTGCAACTATTTTTTTTTATTTTCTAGACTTCTTTTTTGCTTGATGCTACCATAGGCATGTCATCTACATAGAATGTAGGTAACCTAAGACTTTCGTTTGTTATATCTCTTGATGTACACACGATTGTCATAGCTTGACTTATTAAAACCAATAGTTTGCATGTATTCATCAAATCTGAGATACCACTGCCATGAGCTTTGCTTCGGACCATATAAGCTCTTTTTCAATGAGCATACTTTCCTCTCATCTCTTGCCTTTATGAAGCCCTCGGTTTGTTCTATATAAATTGTTTCTTCAAGATTTGCGTGACAAAAGCAATCTTAATATCTAGTTGGTGCAACTACCCATCTCTTTGGACCACAGTTGCCAAAATGATTCTTATTGAGCTATGCTTGACCACTGGGGAAAAACATCATTGTAGTCAATTCCTTCCCTTTCATTGTACCTTTTTGCAAATAATCTTGCTTTGAACCCGACTCTATCATTCTGGAAAGATTCTAATTTGTCTTAAAAATCTACTTACACCCATAGCCCTTTGACTCGATGGTCTCAGAATCAACACTCAAGTCTTATTCTTATACAGTGAGCCAATCTCCTCCTGCATAGCTTTCAAGTACTTGTCCTTTTATGGACTCCTAATTGCTTCCTTATAAGATGATGGTTCATGATACTCTATTTCTTCAGCAATGCTTAGAGAATAATATAGCATGTCATAGTCACTGTACATGTAGGGAAATCTGGTTTGTCTCCAGAGCCTGTTCCTAGCCGCATTTTGGTCAGCAACCCCAGTCTGAGTTCCTTTCTGGTCATCTTTTTGCTCAATTTGTTGAGTTCCAGCTGATTCTACTCAATCATGCATGATCGTCACTATCATTATCAATTTGCTCCACCTCAACATGTGTATCAATAGATTTCTAAGTGAGATATGGCATTTCTTCTTCTTTGGAAATTACACATGTGATCAGTATTTTGTCGTTGCCATTTTCAGTGCACCAGAACTTATATCTTTTTATTCCCTTTTCGTCCGTCCTCCATTAAGTCATATTTTATTTTTATCATAAATGGTAAATAGGTCTTATATTCCATCAACTTATTTCACTCACATTTTATTATAAAATTTATATATATATATATATATATATATATATATATATATATATAGGGTAGTGTTAAACTCATTTTCTCCCCTTAGATTTAAGTTTCTTCGCAATCTCGGTCGTTGGATCTGGAGGATGGACGTTCTAGATTAATAGCATATTTATCATCCTGCGCTTCATTATTTGACCAATTTGGTGCATCATGGGGGTGATTTAGTCATTTTGTGTAATCAAAACCGCTGAAAACGTATTTGGCGAAAATTAAGCGGGATCTTCCACTACTTTCCATCATCACACGCATTTACTCACAATCTCGCTCCCGATTCTCTCTCAATAAGCGTCTTCTCATTTTCCAAATTTAGCAAAAACCCTAGCCGCCGCCCAGTCAAAATCGCGACGATTTCTCGGAGATTCATTTCACTGCACTACAACAGCAGGTAGGGTTTGGTCGTTTATTTTACGTTTTTTAACAAGCGTTCACGATTCAAACGATTTCAATTAAACCGCGAGTATTTGTTGCCAAAATTTTGTAGGTTTTTCATTGTTTGCTGTTAAGCGCAGATTATGTAATGACTAAAAGAGGAAGACCTTCAAATCCCCAACAATCCCAGAAAGAGGGTGAGATTCTGTTCGGCCGTTGCTCTGTTTCTGTGCTTGACATATTTTAAATTTAATTCTTTAAAGATGTAGTCGAGTTTGTAGATTATTTGTTCATAGCGCAGAATGAATTATGTTTACTACTGTTTGTTCATTACCTGATATAATCTATGCATTATTTTCCTATATGATTGCATTATTTGCCTATATGCATGCATTATGTTTACTGCTGTTTTATAGTGTCAAAGAGTAAATGGAATATGTGTATGTGCATTACTTGTTATAATTTCTGCATTATATGCATATACGACTGCATTATGTACCTATATGAATGCCAGTATATTCAGTGCTACAACCTTCAATCAACTGCCGTTGGTCATTGGTGAAATAGTGAATGCAATAGTTTTATGCTCATTAATTGAATGAGTCTGTGCATTATGTGTCTTTTTTTATTCATTATATATCATGTATCGTGCATCATGTCAATGCTGTGTTATATTAGTCAAAGAGTATATGGAATATTTGTTTGTTCATTACCTGATATAATCTATGCATTATTTGTCTATTTGATTGCATTATTTGCCTATATGCATGCATTATGTTTGCTGTTGTTTTATATTGTCAAAGAGTAAATGAAATATGTGTATGTGCATTACTTGTTATAATCTCTGCATTATATGCATATACGACTGCATTACGTAACTATATGAATGCAGTACGACTGCTGTTGGACATTGGTAAAGTAGTGAATGCAAGTTTGATGTTCATTACTTTGAAGTATCTGTACAGTATATATCTATTTTCTATGCATTATATTGCATTTTACTGTTGTTGGACAGGGACGAAGCAGTTAAGGATTGGCATCGGAGACGCAGTCGATGATATCCTGCCTGTGGGAATCGCCCAGAAATTCCGCAAACGACTGTCAGAAGCAATAACTAGTTCAGCTCAAATTAGTTAACTACCACTTTGAGCATCAGTCAAACAAACTTGTACATTATCTATGTTCAGGGATGCATGGTATATTAAAAGTGGATATAAATTCATCGGTAGACAGATATATGCATTATTTGAGTAAAACGTTGCATTATGTAGCGAGAACTTGTCATTATTTTGAATGTTGTAGGGAATACGAACTATCAATGGGCTAATGGGTACTTCACCGAGTTAATTATGCACCTAAGAATTACTTTACTATTTATAATATGTACATTTCATAATACGTTAATTATGTATAACTTCAACACGCGCTATTTTTAAACGTTGGTATTAATGAGTACGTACTATACCCTAGCCCCTATGCTTATTAAACCCTTAGGGGAAACAAGAAACGTGTGCCAAACATCGAAACATGACACATCTTATTCGTATACATTGCAGTTCACATATGGTGCATTATATAGTAAATAATATCCATTATTCGTTACCATTCGGTGCATTATTCGTATCGGTTTGAACATTGTTATTAATGAGTACGTACTATACCCTAGCCTCTAGGCTTATTAAACCCTTAGGAGAAACAAGAAACATGTATCAATCATCGAAACACGACACATGTTAATCGTATACATTGCAGTTCACATATGGTGCATTATATAGTCAATACTATCCATTATTCGTTACCATTCGGTGCATTATTCGTATCGGTTTGAACATTGTTATTAATGAGTACGTACTATACCCTAGCTCCTAGGCTTATTAAACCCTTAGGGGAAACAAGAAACGTGTATCAATCATCGAAACACGACACATGTTACTCGTATACATTGCAATTCACATATGATGCATTATATAGTCACCGCATTATTCGTATCAGTTTAAACGTTGTTATTAATGTGTACGTACTATACCCTAACCCCTAGACTTATTAAACCCTTAGGGGAAACAAGAAACGTGAGACAAACATCGTAACACGGTACATCTTGGTCGTATGTATTGCATTTCACTTATTGTGCATTATATGGTAAATTATACCCATTACTCGTATGCAATGAGAAGTAATTAAGGAAAGAGAATAACTGGCGTGTAATTCGGGAACCAAACATAGACAGCATCCATATGCTCCAATACACCAAATCTGAATCATAAACAACCACATAATGCACAGACAATCCAACAATGCAACAATCAGAGGTAAATTACTCCAGCAATGCAACAATGAAATATAAAATTACTCCAACAATGCAATAATCAGAGTTTATATCCAGCAACCACAAAAAACACTATACACTTTGCACCATATCCAACAATTGAACAAAAATAAAAAAAAATAGAAAGATCTAAATCAACGAGTCGATCTCATCTGACTACAAATCCAAGCAATTCTTCCGTAAAAGTTCGTTCACCGCCAGCCTCAGCCTCAGTTGAATCGCCTTCGCCGTCAGCTACTCCTCCGGGAGCACCGCCTTTGCTGCCACTTACAGAAGAAGGCAAATTGATCTCAATAAACCAATACAGAAGCACACCAACAAGAAACACGAATTTGCTGATCCAAACAGATTGACAGCAAATAAAAATTGACAGCAACCAAATCAATAACCATAGGGAAAATTGGTGACTTACCTTCTTCCATCGGCAACCGAACAAACTTGAAAAATGAAAATCTGTGTGCGATCGAATGTGCGATTGAAAAATGAAAAATTGGTGAATGTCCGATTGAAGTACCGTCGATGAAACAAAATAAACCAGCAGAAATGGAGATTTGATTGGGCGAAAATCTGAGGGGAATAATTCGACAAATTGAAAAAATCGTAAAGGGAGAGAATCATGGAACATACCTTAACCAACTCCATTTGTTATTTCCTATTGTGCCCTTTACACGGTTAAAATGAGTTAAATTTTAATAATTCAACTTAATATGTGAACCGCTAGATCAGTGCAAATCAAGGGTGGAGATTAAGAAGGATATTTGATTTATGAGGTGAAAATGATTTGAATACAATCCTATATATATATATATATATATATATATATATATATATATATATAGGGATGTATTCATTTCCTTTTCCTATATTTCCTCCTTTTTCTTTCTTAATATCAGCCATTAGATTAGAGAAATGGACGGTCAAGATCAACATTGGGTAATTAATCCCGTGTTGCATTATTTGTCCTATTTTGTGCATTATGAGGGTACAATAGTAATCTAATAATGGCTGGAAACCGCTACGAATAATGCACCACATGGTCACGAGTAAAACATATAATTGTCTATATAATGCACAATATGTGAACTGCAATGCATACGAACAAGATGTGCTGTGTTATGATGTTTGACACACGTTTCTTGTTTCCCCTAAGGGTTTAATAAGCTTAGGGGCTAGGGTATAGTACGTAGACATGTATGTAATCTTCACATGGTAACGAGTAATGGATATATTTGACTATATAATGCACAATTTGTGAACTGCAATGCATACGAACAAGATGTGCTGTGTTATGATGTTTGACACACGTTTCTTGTTTCCCCTAAGGGTTTAATAAGCTTAGGGGCTAGGGTATAGTACGTACGCATTAATAACAAATTATAAAACGATACGAATAATTCACCAAATTGTCACGAGTAATGGATGTTATTAACTATATAATGCACAATATGTGAACTGCAATGCATACGAATAAGATGTACCATGTTATGATGTTTGACACACGTTTCTTGTTTCCCCTAAGGGTTTAATAAGCTTAGGGGCTAGGGTATAGTACGTAGACATTACTAACAATGTCTACGTACTATACCCTAGCCCCTAAGCTTATTAAACCCTTAGGGGAAACAAGAAACGTGTGTCAAACATCATAACATGGCACATCTTATTCGTATGCATTGCAGTTCACATATTGTGCATTATATAGTTAATAACATCCATTACTCGTGACAATTTGGTGAATTATTCGTATCGTTTTATAATTTGTTATTAATGCGTACGTACTATACCCTAGCCCCTAAGCTTATTAAACCCTTAGGGGAAACAAGAAACGTGTGTCAAACATCATAACACAGCACATCTTGTTCGTATGCATTGCAGTTCACAAATTGTGCATTATATAGTCAATTATATCCATTACTCGTTACCATGTGAAGATTACATACGTGTCTACGTACTATACCCTAGCCCCTAAGCTTATTAAACCCTTAGGGGAAACAAGAAACGTGTGTCCAAACATCATAACACAGCACATCTTGTTCGTGTGCATTGCAGTTCACATATTGTGCATTATATAGGCAATTATATGCATTACTCGTGACCATGTGGTGCATTATTCGTAGCGGTTTCCAGCCTAGATTAGATTACTATTGTACCCTAATAATGCACAAAATAGGACAAATAATGCAACACGGGATTAATTACCCAATATTGATCTTGACCGTCCATTTCTCTAATCTAATGGCTGATATTAAGAAGGAAAAAAGAGGAAATATAGGAAAAGGAAATGAATTTATCCCTATATATATATATATATATATATAGGTTAGTGATCAAGATATAACTAATATTAAATGTATAACTAGAGAACAAATCTCATCCACACATCATGGCTTAGCTATTTTTACATGTTTTAAATAAAAAAGTAATTAAAAAGGTTATTTTTGGAAACCATATTCAACTCCAACCTTCCAACCGTCTCCTTTCCTTTTGAACCTTTGATTTCAGAAAATCCATCTCGTCTATCACTTTCTGCGGATTCAGTGGCGAATTCGAACTGATTTGGTCGAATCTGGCGTGAATCTGATTTCCTATAAATAAGAAGATATCGTGCGCGATGCGAGGGATCGGCGCCGCCGCCGCTGTGTTCCCGAAGATCGGGCGGTAGTCGGGGCCATTTATGCCTTGTTGTTTGAAGTGTTTCTGGATTCGCAGGGGGCTCCCGTACAAATTTATGTAGATGATGATAGCAACACACGAGAATGATGAACAGAAACAGAGAGAGAAGCCGCACACGATAATTTTATTTTGATTTTAGTTTTTGTTTGAAAAATAGTACTATTGATTAATTTAATGAATAAATTTAACTACTTGCTTCGGCTTGAGGATTTGTTTGTAAAAAAAATAATTCTGCTGAATCTATCAATTCTTACACTATGTTAATTTTAAAACACATTAGTAAAAACATGGTTATAGTGATGTATTTTGTTAACATCAATGAAGTAAAAACATGATTTTACTTCACTCTTATTAACAAAACACATCACTATTAGCATGATTTTACTTCACTCTTGTTAACAAAACGCATCACTATTACCATGATTAACGCATCACTATTAGCATAATTTTACTTCACTCTTGTTAACAAAACGCATCACTATTAGCTTGATTTTACTTCACTCTTGTGAACAAAACGCATCACTATTAGCATGATTTTACTTCACTCTAGTTTACAAAACACATCACTCTTAGTATGATTTTACTTCACTCTTGTTTACAAAATACATCACTCTTAGCATGATTTTACTTCGCTCTTGTTTACAAAACACATCACTCTTAGTATGATTTTACTTCACTCTTGTTTACGAAACACATCACTCTTAGCATGATTTTACTTCACTCTTGTTTATAAAACACATCACTCTTATTATGATTTTACTTCACTCTTGTTCACAAAACACATCACTCTTAGTATGATTTTGCTTCACTCTTGTTTACAAAGCACATCACTCTTAGTATGATTTTACTTCAAGGTTGTTTACAAAACACATCACTCTTAGCATGATTTTACTTCACTCTTGTTTACAAAACACATCACTCTTAATATGATTTAACTTCACTATTATTTAAAAAAACATCACTATTAGAATGACTCAGTTTTTTAAGTAATACTAAATGCTCAAGCTAAAAATTAGTATAAATGCCGTTTATAGTATAAACAACAACAACAAAATAAGTAATGAAATCAATATAATAATAACATCAAAATTGGTAAGAACTTACGGGCAATATGATTTGGAGAAAATGGCAATTTTATACTACTTATCCTAATTAACATCAAATGCACAGTATGAATATCTAATAGTGTGATACACACTGTTAGAAGTCACACATAAAAATGTCGAATGAATATTACAAACCGAAAAAGAATTTCAAAAACCCCAAACACATCAATTCAACTGATCCAAACCCCCAAACACCGCAAATCAATATATATTACATACACACTCCGCCATAGCCTAGAAAGGAAAATAAAAACTCAGGTCCTGAGCGCCGCGTCGACGACGAACGAAGCTACGGCGACGGCGACGGCGACGGCGAGCGACGGAAGCCAGGGCCGGTGCGGGACCTTCCTGTGCGGCTAAGCTACCGATGAGAGCGAAGACGGTTTCGGCAACCGCCATTGTCACACCCAAAACTCTCTTTTGCGACACCGCCAACTGCTAGGAGAAGATGAGAATAGAGAAGAAGAGAAGAAGACGCAACACGGTTTGAATTCAATTTTTGAAATTGGATTTAATTCGCTGTGCAATGACCAAAATACCTCTGACTTGTTATTATGGAGTAAATTTGTGATTGAGGGAGCTAATATCTCATTAAATTTGAAAATTAATATTAGCCCTTGATTTTTTTGATCTTGTGGCTATGATTTGTTCTCTAGTTATTTGCTTAAGGAGTATTTGCCATAGATCACTACCCTATATATATATATATATATATATATAGGGTTTTGATCTATGCAAAACTAGATTTAAATACAGAAACGCAGAACAATATCATAATTAGGACACTTTTAGGTCATAATTAGGTAATTTTTAGGTCATGCTAACAAAGCATGACCTAAAACGATCTTAGCATGACATTAAACCTAAATATTATAATATGACCTAAAATTGCTTAATTATGACCTTCCGTGTTTTTGGTTAATTATTGACCATTAGATCATCTAATCCTAGGGCCAAGATTTGGTCTGCATTTCTGGATTTAAACACATACTTATTTTGATCATCTCCCTATATATATATATATATATATATATATATAAGTGGAACACATATTCCAGTAACTTATACAATCCATTTTTATTTACAATTCTTAAAATCCGTACAAAAACCAAATAAGACTCTTATTAGGGCACGAAAGGAGTAACATATTATTCCAACTAAAAACATAAAATCATTAGGGTAAGTATAAAAAGTACTTATGTAATAAGTAAGAAATAAACACATTTCTGTGGGACGAACTAAAAACATAAAATTATTAGGGTAAATATAAAAAGGTATTTCCTCTGTCCATGAAATATTGTCCAAATTTGACTCGGCGCGGGTTTTAAGAAATGTGAAGAAAAGTGAGTTGAAAAAGTTAGTGGAATGAGTGTCCCACATTATACACTCCCTCCATCCCATAAATATATGTGCACTTTCAATTTTCGTCCGTCCCATAAAAATATGTGCACTTTCCATTTTCGTCCGTCCCACAAAAATATGTGCATTCCATTTTTGAAAAGTTATATCAATTTAATAATGTAGGTCCAACTATCCACTAACACTACTTTAACTACCATTCTCTCCCTCTCTCTTACTTTACTAATTCTGTCTTAATTCCCGTGATATATTCATTGCACATATTTTATGGGATGAAGGGAGTATTAGTTTTATAATAGAATGTGGGTGTACAGAGTAGTGGAAAGTGCGATCCATTTACCAAAAAAAGGAAGAAAAAAAAAGCAAAGTGGACATTTTTTTATGGACGGACTAAAATGACAAAACTGGATAACATTTTAAAGGCAGATAGAGTATTTACTAAGTAAGAAATAAATAAATTTCTATGGGACGAAGGAATACCACTTTAAAAAAATATTATTAGAAAAAATAGCAAACTACAGATTCAAATGAACTTTTAGACCACCAGAATTAGTGATTTAAACCAACAGAATTAGTGATTTGGGGTGGGGGACTGACCACCAAGTTTGAAGAGAAAATTGAGAAAAGAAATACTCCATAAGTTTACTTTAAGTTAGGTGTATAATGAACCCCACTAATTTAATTCTAACATTGGAAAAGCCACTTTCATGGGCCAAAGATTTAGAAATCATGTGCTGAACAAACAGGTGCCATGTTTTGTTACAATCAATGTTATTTTCTAAATTTAAAAAAGAGATATTATCACCTCTATCATGAATTTTGAAAATATTAATTTTTTCACTATAAATTTGGCATATTATAACACCAACGTAAATAGTTATTAAATTTTTTACACAAGCGATAAAATCCGGCTGTATTTCATTTGTTATTACATTACATAAGATATTATTACAGTGAAGAATGATAGTGATGTGATTACAAATTCTCTAAAAGCTAAATATGGTTATCCATTTTATTATAATGTAGTTCGATTTTGTTGCCGGTAAGAAAAAATTTCAACAACTATTTAAATTTGTAATATTATATGTCAAGTTCAAAGTTCGTAGGAACAAAATTAATTTTTGTGGTATTAGGCATCAATAACCCCAAAAAACAGCATCATTATATAAATACATTTAGATGTGTATGATTATTATCTGTAAAAACCTTTTTATATTTAGACTTAGTTTAACTTTGGAGAACGACCCAAAATGATAAAACTAGTTTATTACTCCCTCTGTCCACCATTAGGAGTCTCATTTGAATGACTACCAAGCAAAGTGGGTTAAAAAAATAGTAGAATGTGAAACTCATTTTTATATATTAATTTTTTAATAAAACGTGAGAATAAGTTAGTAAAAATTAGGGCCAACCTATCGTTTATGATAAAAATAAACCAAGATTCTTAATAACGGATGGGACTAAAATGAGCAATCGGAACTTATAATGGTATATGGAGGTAGTATTTTAAAACGAAAGGAAGTAACTTTATAAAGGTGTTCGTCCAAACATCAAACGACAAACTAGTTTTGTCAGTTTTAGAATTTTATCGTTTTTATAACTTGGGTTTGGGGATGCAGAGTTGGAATTCAATTATTTAATTTATGAATATGGCAATAGAATAATGAAGTAGCGGATATACCAATATTGTAGTCAGAATGAATCACGTGATGTGGTATCAAAATCAAATAATAAATTCATATGATATACTATAATATCAATCTAACTCATTCTATCGCTATAATTGAATAGCCTTTTTTGTAATATTGGCCGAATCCAGCCACCTATGACTATATATTAATATTTGTGTGAAATTGAAGATTCTCCCTTAACTACAAATTTCATCATAAAGTTCCGCTGTCACACACAATACTACACCGTCATTACTTTAATTTAATTTATTCATAATGTAACGCTTTTAATATTAACAGCGACCAAAATTATTCTCTTTGCATTCCACACCATAAGCTATTCATATTTTTTGAAACACACCACCTAAATTTGAGTTGGGGAGTATTTTCTTTTTTTAACAAAATATAATAGTAATTTTTTCTAGTTTATTATATTTTTTACCTTATTCTTTTCCATTTGTCTATTCAATTTTTTTAATTCCATTTTACAATTTTTTTTTGTCGAAAACAAGTACTTCCTCTGTCCCACTTAGAGATGCCCACCGGTTCTGGTTCCGAACCGGAACCGTGGCAATTTTCCCGAACCGGAACCGTCGCAATTCGGGTCGCGGTCTGGTTCAGGTTCAAGATATTTCGAACCAGAACCGTCGCCGAACCGGCGGTTCGGGACGGTTCGGAACCGCCGGTTCAGGCGTGTATATCAAGGCATTAGGGATGGGACCGACGGCGGCAGCTTTTCAGCTGCAAAACCGGCCGGTTCCGGCGGTTAACCGTGAAAACCGGCGGTTAACCGCCGGTTCAGTGGCTTCCGGGAGCGGCGCGAGAAACGAGGAGACATGGCGCAGCTTTTGCAGACGGTTTGTTGACCGAACCGGCGGTTTTGTCCCGGAAATCGGCGGTTTTCGACCAGAAACCGGCGGTTCCGGCGATTTTTCCGCCAAAACCGCCGGTTTTCCGAAAATTCAATTTTTTTTTTATTTCAGATTTCAAATTCGAATTCTTCCATTCCCCCCCCCCCCCCATTTTTATCTATAAATACCCCCCCTCTATCCTCATTTACATTCACCCCACTCTTGTGTTAATAAGAGTTTCTCTCTTCAATCTCTCAATTCTCTCTTTGTCTCTAATTTCTCATTTGTGCTATTGTGCTTCCATTTAATTACTCAAGTGCTACTCTTATTATTACGCATTGTTATACACTTATACTTGCTCCCGTAATTCTATAAGTTGTCTTTCTTTCTCAATTGCTAAAACAAAAAAATATATATATTATTCCATATTTCTACATTTCTACATAGCAATATGTCTTCATCTCGAGAAGGTCGTGTTGATAAGGGAAAGGGAAAGTCCAAGAGGCCATCTGGCGATCCGTTATTGATGAAATTTCTCAAATGAACATGGATGCGTGGCAGGTTAATATTTATTATGTGATTTTTTTAGAAGTTGTCCTCATGTTCCTCCTGATTTGATTTTGATACCCGCATGTTGGGACCACAACATGGATTTGTTTCGATTATTCCGCGCTTTTAAAAATGCCACTGTTGAGTTATCCAGTGTTTATTATCCTACTTCTGTGCGCGTTTTGGAGCATTGCATGTATGTGGCAATTGGTTTTAAAACATGTGTGAAAAATACTCAATTCATTGAGTTGAGGGCAATTTTGTTTTATATGGTTGAAAAGTGGTTAAAAAATTTTGCTCGTATTCCAAATTTGTTTTTGATTGCAAAATGCTTGGATCCAAAGTGGAAGTTGCATGGTGTTTATAAAATTTTAGACATGTACTATGGTTGTTTGCACGATTTGGATTTTTCTCAACTCCGCGAAATGGGCTTGACAAGAGGAGAATGCTTCGAACTAAGTATTCCGGATGTTGATGAAATATAGATAGTGCACTTCGTGCTCTCTATGCGGAATGTGAAATGCGCTATAACACCGCTCACCAGGTACGTGCTCCTCCTAGTCCTTCCACATTTGATTTTGGTGGCGGGGAGTTTAGCAATGTCATGATTGATCCAGACGTAGTATCACAATTGCAAAATCTATACGGTACTACAACCAATAGGACTAGAGCGACTAGTGAGTTAGATATATATTTGGAATCGCGCTCTATTTTTCAAGATGCAGGTCCTCCTACTCAACAAATTGACGTCCTTAATTGGTGGGGAACACATGACAAAGAGTTTTCGATACTATCCATCATGGCTAAGGAGATTTTCGCCGTTCCCGCTTCCACCGTCGCTGTTGAGCAAGCTTTTAGTGTCGGCGGTTGTGTCCTAGACGACAAAAGGAGCAATCTCTCCGCCAAGAACATGGAAGCCACTATGCTATTTGATGATTGGGCAAAGGCGGACATGAGAGCACAAGAGCCGGATTTCGACTTCCGTGTAGAGAGTGATGGTGAAGAATTTTCCTCCGATGGCGATGACGAGGTCAGAAGCGAGAGCACTCAACAATAGCAATGACGGGGGGCGGTGAACGGCGAGCACGACCGATCAAATAGGTAAGCAAGGTAAGAGAACTACGTGGGCTTTGATTCCTCAATAAAATTGTGGATACGTATGCAACTCAACTTAAATATGAAAAGTTTAACTTTGAAAGTTTAAGTTGAGCTCAAGCCCTTTACAATTTTTCCCCCCCATTTCATGTTTTTTTTATTTAAGTTCCGAGTCCGACGACACTTGTAAATTATATTACATTGTTGTATGTTGTATACTTATAGTTTTAGTTGTAGATGTATATGTATTGTAAATTGTAATATATTGTTGTCCGTTACAACTCAAACTCAATAAAATTGATATCATTTTCTCCTTATTTGTCGTATTTCTATTTGAATTATACATTGTCTTGTTCCAATTTGTTGTATAAATCCAAATTTTAATTTTAAAAAAAAATAATCGAACCGCGAAACCGCCGGTTCCGAACCGGAACCGCCTAAACCGCCGGAAAAAACGGTTGTTCCGAACCGGAACCGGAACCGCCGGTTTTCGAACCGAAACTGGAACCGTGAAATAGCCTCACGGTCCGGTTCCGGTTCCGCTTTCGACCAAACCGGAACTGGCGGTTCCGAACCGGAACCGTCCGGTTCCGAACCGTGGGCAACACTAGTCCCACTATTAGCGAGTTACTTTCCTTTTGGGATATCCCACCACAAGTGAGTCATTTCCATTTGAAGCAAAAAATCATCTTTCTTACTGTACTACTCCCTCCCTCCGTCCCTTAAGTATTGTCATAGTTTGACTGGACACGGGTTTTAAGAATTGTAATGGAAAGTGAGTTAAAAAGGTTGGTAGAACGTAGGTCCTACTTTTAAAGTATTAGTTTTATAATAAAATGTGAGTGAGAATAAATTAGTGGAATGTGAGGTCCATTACCAAAAATGGTAAAAAGTGAAATATGACAAATTTTGTGGGATGAACGGAAATAGAAAAATGTGACAAAATTTCAGAGACGGAGGAAGTACTTTATTTTCCAACCTACTTTATTCTTTTCACTCTATTTTTCCATCCCTTATACTTTATTCTCTTCATTTTAACTCTTTAAATAGCAATTTCTTAAATCTCGTACCAAAAGAAGTGGATTGCTTATGGCGAAAGGGAGGGAGTACTATATTTGACTATTGACTATTCTTAAAGAGAAAACAATTAAGAGTGTTACATTTAAGACTTGTGTTTTCATAAGAGTGTTACATTTAAGACTTGGTTGGTGAGGCGGGTGAAGTGAGAAATTTGATAAACATGGTTCGTGTGCTTTTTAATTTTGTTGCTGATGTTCTATCATGCATTCATGAAGGAAATGTATATACATCATATATGATCATTTAAACCCAAATATCAACTTCTTTTTTAATAATCACCTTCTATAATTCGAGGCAATTTCGGATTTAATCAAAACTAATTATAGTAGTATAAATTTATATCCTGTTGAATTCATAAAGAAAATGGTTAGTTGGAGATGAATGCGGTTCAAAATATTTTCATTCAACTGAAATTGAAATTGAAATTGAAATTGAAGCCCTAACAACTATACTACTACAAATACAATCTACCTAATTAAACGCTGAGAGATAGTAAATCCAGTTGAGAATCACACTATATTATCTTAAGGGAATCATTTTTTATGGTAACAGACGACACAGATTCGGATTATACTGCACATGTCACTCTAGTTGCTAATCTTTTATTTAATCAGTAATGATTAAAAAAATATGAACATCATTTCATCATAGTATTATTATTTACTACTATTATAAATACACAGTGAGCTCAGAGAAACGCACGCTTAGATCTCTAATCCCTCACTGATTCAGTGATTCTGATTCTGATTCTGATTCACCACCAAAATCCTAGCTGTGGATTGGTGGTGGTGCTGCCACACTCCTTCTCTGTCATCACTCTGTTTTTCAGAAATCTGGCGGCCGATCACCGCAGCGCAGGTCAGTTTTTGCCTTTTTGCTCATTCCGATTGTTTCTGATTTCTAATTCAATTTGTGTGCAATGTATAGAAAAAAAAGGTAGCAGTGAATTGAGGGGGAAGAGAGAGAAGTGGAGGACGAGTTTGAGTTTGATTGTGATTGTGATTGTGATTGTTTTCTTCTGCTTCAGAATCTGCTGCTGTTTTGCTGAATTTGGTTTTGATGACTTTGTTTTGGTGTGCAGATTGTTTTTTGTCTTCGTCTTTGACTTGTCAATACTTTGCGCATTCAATTGCCAGATGGTGAAATGCTCTTACCTCTATTTGATCTCTCACCCGTCTTAACATTACTTCATTCCTAACGCTGGCCTTCTTCTCCAGCTCATAGGCATCGATTTCTATCGGTTTTCTTCTTTGAAGATTGGCCTCTCTAAGGATTATCATGGTTATCGATCTTTTGTTGGTCGCTGTTAGGGAGCTGTCCGTGCTGGACTTAGCCGCAGTTTGCATCAACCTGACGCTGCTTCTTGTGTTTCTGTTCAATTTATCTGCGAGGTATGTTTCCTTGTGTTGTGGCGGGACTCGGCTGTGGAAGGACAACTTGGTTGGGAGTGATGTGGATATTAGGCAGAATGGAGTTGCGGATGGAGAGGAAGTTCGTTACGTTGTGATTGGTAAAAGATACAAAGCTTCTGCGTCGTGCTGCTTTTATGTTTTGTTAGTTTACGTTTTCGTATTGGGGTACGATGGAATTGGTCTGATACGAGATGGTGCACAAGGCAAGAGTGGAAATTCTGCTTGGACTGTCCTATTACTGCCTGCAGCTCTAAGTTTAGCTTGGTCCGTGCTGAGCTTTTCAGTTCTTTACTGTAAATACAAGGCTGCTGAGAAATGTCCATTGTTGTTGAGGGTTTGGTGGATTGCATCTTTTATTTTATGCCTGTGCATGTTGTGTGCTCATGGTAAAGGATTTATTGAAGAAGGATCTGACCAATTGGATTCTCATGTTTTAGCAAACATTATTGTTACTCCAGCTCTTGCTTTTCTGTGTTTTGTTGCTGCTGGGGGTGATACTGGTATCCAAGTCAGTAGTAACTCTGATCTTCAAGAGCCATTGCTGCTCGAAGAAGAAGCAGGGTGTCTTAAGGTTACTCCTTACAGTGAAGCTGGGCTTTTCAGTTTGATCTCACTTTCATGGCTGGACCCACTTCTTTCAATTGGTGCAAAGAGGCCACTGGAGCTGAAGGATATCCCGTTGCTTGCACCAAAAGACCGTTCCAAGGCCAATTACAAGATATTGAACTTAAATTGGGAGAAACTGAAAGCAGAGAATCCCCGGAAACCACCTTCTCTAGCTTGGGCTATTCTCAAGTCTTTCTGGAAAGAAGCTTGGCGCAATGCAATATTTGCTGGGCTGAACACTTTGGTGTCTTATGTCGGACCATATATGATTAGCTACTTTGTGGACTATCTATGTGGAAAGGAGAGTTACCCGAATGAGGGTTATGTTCTTGCTGGAATTTTATTTGCTGCAAAGTTGGTGGAGACTATTACAACCCGACAGTGGTATCTTGGGGTTGATATTATGGGTATGCATATTAGATCAGCCCTCACAGCAATGGTATACCGGAAAGGCCTAAGACTTTCTAGCGCAGCTAGGCAAAATCACACCAGTGGAGAGATTGTCAACTACATGGCTGTGGATGTTCAGAGAGTAGGGGATTTTGCTTGGTATCTGCATGACATATGGATGCTTCCTCTCCAGATTATCCTTGCTCTTGCAATTCTATACAAGAATGTTGGAATTGCTTCACTTGCCACTCTCATTGCCACTGTTGTATCCATTATTGCAACTGTTCCAGTGGCAAGGATTCAGGAAAGCTATCAAGACAAGTTGATGGCAGCCAAGGACGATAGGATGAGAAAGACTTCAGAATGCCTCAGGAACATGAGAATTCTGAAATCGCAGGCTTGGGAGGATAGGTACCGTTTGATTCTAGAAGAAATGCGGACTGTTGAATTCAAGTATCTGCGGAAAGCCCTTTACTCTCAGGCTTTCATCACGTTTATATTCTGGAGCTCCCCTATATTTGTGTCAGCTATTACATTCGCCACGTGCATTTTGTTAGGAGGTCAGCTCACAGCTGGCAGTGTTCTTTCTGCTCTGGCTACTTTCCGGATCCTGCAAGAACCACTTAGAAATTTTCCTGACTTGGTATCTATGATGGCACAGACTAAAGTCTCCCTAGATCGGATCTCTGGATTCCTTCAGGAGGAAGAGCTTCCTGAAGATGCAATCACTACCTTGCCAAGAGGCATTTCAAATGTGGCCATAGAAATAAAAAATGGGGACTTTTGTTGGGATCAGTCTTCGCCTACCTCAACCCTTTCCAATATACATATCAAGGTAGAGAAGGGAATGCGTGTTGCTGTCTGTGGTGTGGTTGGTTCTGGGAAGTCGAGCTTCCTTTCTTGCATCCTCGGAGAGATTCCAAAAATCTCTGGTGAAGTAAGTCTGATATTTTGGCTGCTAACTTCCTTTCCTTTGTGCCTATCCTTCATTCTTATAGTTCTACTCAAGGAACTCGGTTAAATCTGACTTCTCATCTCTGGCTTTATATGTTAGGTTCGAATTTGCGGATCTGCAGCCTATGTCCCTCAGTCTGCTTGGATTCAATCAGGAAACATAGAGGAAAATATCCTCTTCGGAAGTCCCATGGACAAGGCAAAGTACAAGAGCGTTATTCATGAATGTTCGTTGAAGAAAGACCTTGAGTTATTTTCGCATGGTGATCAAACCATTATTGGTGATAGAGGGATAAATCTTAGTGGTGGTCAGAAGCAACGTGTGCAACTTGCTAGGGCACTGTATCAAGATGCTGATATTTATTTGCTTGATGATCCCTTCAGTGCTGTTGATGCACATACAGGCTCAGAATTGTTTAAGGCTTGGAAACCATTTCCTTATTTTATTTGCATTTTGCTGACCTAGAAATTTTTTATCTGGCTGAAAATATTTTCTGGAACTGCAGGAATATATACTCACGGCTCTAGCTGCAAAAACTGTTGTTTTTGTCACCCATCAAGTCGAGTTTTTGCCTGCCGCTGACTTGATTTTGGTATCGCCTTCACTGCATTTGTTTTCGTTGTCACTTGCAGTAGAGTTAATTTGTGAAAATAATCAAGTTAAGAACTAGCAGGACTCCTCCAGATCATACTCTGCAAACAAATTTAGGAGCTAGTGCACATGCTGCAATCCCATTTTAATAAACTAGGAGTACGAGATAAATGATTCAGAGGAACTAAAGATAGTTGTTATCCTTTCGTATTGCCTTTTTTCTGTTTTTTCAGCCCTTCTACCTTGTTGTGTAGGTTATGAAAGAAGGTCAGATTATTCAAGCTGGAATTTATGATGAACTCTTGCAAGCAGGAACGGATTTTAATACATTGGTAGAGGCTCATCATGAAGCGATTGAGGCGATGGATTTTTGCAACCTTGTTTCTGAAGAATCTGATGAAAATGATCATCTTAAGTCTCTTGACACAGTTGAAATGCCCAATTCAGCTAGTAATAGTATTACTGGCTTGGCAAAGGAAGTCCAAGAAGGTGTATCCTCATCAGAACAGAAAGCAATTAAAGAGAAAAAGAAAGCTAAACGTTCAAGGAGAAAGCAGCTCGTGCAGGATGAGGAGCGGGAGCGAGGAAGAGTCAGCATGAAAGTGTATTTGTCATATATGACAGCTGCATATAAGGGTTTATTGATTCCATTGATTATTCTTGCCCAAACAATGTTTCAGGTCCTTCAAATAGCTAGTAGTTGGTGGATGGCTTGGGCAAATCCACAGACTGTTGGCGATGAGCCCAAAACCAGTAGCATTATGCTTATTGGTGTTTATATGGCACTTGCCTTTGGAAGCTCCTGGTTCATATTTATCAGGGCTGTTCTTGTTGCTACATTTGGTCTTGCAGCTTCACAAAAGTTATTTCTGAAAATGCTCAGAACAGTATTTCGGGCGCCAATGTCTTTCTTTGACTCTACTCCTTCTGGACGAATACTGAATCGTGTAAGTCAATGTCTTTCTGTTTCTACATTCAAAATACTTAACATTAGTTCACCTCCTACGGTGCTTCCTGTGATTACCAGGTGTCGATTGATCAAAGTGTTGTTGATCTCGATATTCCATTCAGACTTGGTGGTTTTGCTTCAACAACCATTCAACTTCTTGGCATTATTGGTGTAATGACACAAGTAACCTGGGAAGTTTTGCTTCTTGTTATCCCAATGGCAATTGCTTGCGTGTGGATGCAGGTATGTAATTATTCCAAGAAAATTCTTCCCTCTATGCAAGTTGGTGGTTCTGTTATTCTTAACCATTGTAGCATGCATTTGTTCAGTTCTGCTATAGTATTAATGTGTTAAACTTATTATGAAGTCTGTATAAATAATTTTGCTTATCAAGTTTTATTGAGAAATTAAATTGAGTGTCATTTTTCTTTCACAAATGCAGAAATACTACATGGCTTCATCCAGAGAACTTGTTCGCATAGTTAGTATCCAGAAGTCTCCAATAATTCATCTTTTTGCTGAATCTATTGCTGGGGCAGCTACAATCAGAGGGTTTGGGCAAGAAAAGAGATTCATGAAGAGGAATCTCTATCTTCTTGATTGCTTTGCTCGCCCATTCTTTTGCAGTGTTGCAGCTATTGAATGGCTTTGTTTGCGCATGGAATTGTTGTCCACATTTGTGTTTGCCTTTTGCGTAGTCTTGCTTGTTAGCTTACCAGCCGGAAGTATAGATCCAAGTAAGTAAATGGTGTAACTCACTCTTCTTTGTGTTGATTATTTTTGGTCTGTAGTTTATAGTTTAACTTTTAACTTTTACCTCAACTTGGAGAAGTGTACCATTTTTGTTATTTGTACACATTGGACAAAAGGGATGATGGCTTCTGTCTACGCATATGTTAAACTCTGCTAATTTGCAAAACACTTCATATATGATTGTAGTAATTTCATTTGTAAGCTACACGATAGGGCTGGTGGTTTCTATCTACATAACAGATTTTTTAAGCTATTTGTGAAACGCTTCTCATATATGAGCTGCTTATTGCATTCTTTGAGAAAATAATGGATAAGATGGAGGACAATATGTCACTTTGTTATAATTTTAAAAAATCTTCTTCCTCAGGTATGGCCGGCCTTGCAGTGACATATGGCCTCAATATGAATAACCGCTTATCCCGATGGATACTCAGCTTTTGCAAGCTTGAAAACAAAATCATATCTATCGAGAGGATTCATCAATACTGCCATATACCTAGTGAAGCACCAGCAATTATTGAAGACTCACGACCCCCATCTTCATGGCCTGAAAATGGCACAATTCAACTAATTGATTTAAAGGTATTCCATTTTTGGTGCTTGTTTACTTTCCAATTTATTTATTTTTACATGTCAAGTTTAAAGTTTAACTATATCCTATCAAAGGATGTCAACCCTGTCCACCCTTCTCTACATGTATGTTTATTTGGTTCATATTATATCAATGTGCGCTGCTTCTGTCTCTTTTTTCGATCCTTCTTATTGTATACATTGGAATTTTTAAACTGTTACACCAAAATTAAGCGGACAGTATTTCAATCAAAGTGGGGCTAACAGCAATATGAAGTTAATCTGTTGTTCAAACAGCCTAATCACTTTAATGTTGTATCCTAGAATGCCAGCTTGGACGTCAATGATCACATGCTATCCATCTTGTAATATCATTGTAAATTTGGTTGTATTCTATAAGCAGATTAGGCTCAAGCAGTGAAGCTGGGACATCTATGACTAGCATGTAGATCATTTTTCCCTTGAAGATTACTTTCTGACTATCATGTTCTCTACAGATTCGTTACAAGGAGAGTCTTCCTGTCGTGCTCCATGGTGTCTCCTGCATATTTCCAGGTGGAAAGAAGATTGGAATTGTTGGGCGTACTGGGAGTGGTAAATCTACCTTGATCCAGGCTCTGTTTAGGTTGATTGAGCCGGAAGGGGGTAGAATAATTATAGATAATATTGACATTTCAACAATCGGTCTTCATGACCTCCGGAACAGGCTGAGCATCATTCCCCAGGACCCAACATTATTTGAAGGAACCATCAGAGACAATCTAGACCCACTTGCGGAGCATCCAGATCAAGATATTTGGCAGGTAGATATTTTTTCGTCTTTCTCCATGCCCTCAATATACAGTCTCACCATTGGACCCAAATGCAAAATGTTAAAGAGCTACGGATTTCATAAGATAATACAAAACCATTCATGATTTTCATTCATGCATCAATTTCTGCAGGCACTTGATAAATCACAGCTAGGGGATGTTGTTCGTCAAAAAGAGCAAAAGCTTGACACGCCTGGTAAGCAACTATTCCTAGTACTGTACTTGAATCAGGCTTCTTAAGTGGCGAATGAGCCCAATCTATGGAATTTGAGCAACAAGAAGTGATCTGTTGTATATGATGTTCGCAGTTCTAGAAAATGGAGACAACTGGAGCGTGGGCCAGCGACAGCTGGTATCACTCGGCAGAGCGTTACTCAAACAGGCGAGAATTCTGGTACTTGATGAGGCAACAGCCTCAGTTGACTCTGCGACAGATAACCTAATCCAAAAGATTATAAGATCAGAATTTAAAGACTGCACTGTTTGTACAATTGCTCATCGTATCCCAACTGTAATTGACAGCGACATGGTTTTGGTCCTCAGTTATGGTGCGCCTCTATACCCTTGCAGTTCTTCACTTATACTAAAGCTGTCTATAAAAAATGTTGAAAATTGAAAAGTAAAAGAAACTAATGTATTGGTACGAACCCCATCTTTCTGCACTTGCGATGATTGTGAAGAGCGCAATTCCCATTTTTACTAGCTTCACGTTTCCCTTTCATGCAATTTCTCCAAGTTCTCTTCATAGGAAATCCCCTTTCATCTCCTGTTACTCCACCAATGACTCATGACACTAAGTGCATGCATCTGCCAAGTTTCATTCATGTTTTCACCTTGAAAACCATTATATTTTCTCATGCATTGTGATGTAGACCAACTGTTATAGATGTTCTGTGTGTGATCTCATATTCGGGCTACTAATCTTGCAATTCGCCATAGTTAATCCTATACCTACAATAAAGTTCCAAGCAGAGCACAAATGGAGCTACACTAATCCTTGTGGATATTTGTACGTATGTTTTGCAGGTCGGGTTGCAGAGTATGACACTCCAGCACGACTGTTAGAGGACAAATCGTCCATGTTCCTAAAGCTGGTGTCAGAATACTCATCACGGTCCAGTGGTGTTCCAGATTTCTGATACTTGTCATCCGCTCAAGGTTCCGTCCTGTCTATGAACATGCATTCCCAACTCTGCATGCTTTCTTTCACTCCCAGCTGCTTCTGATGATCCAGCAGGCTGAAGAGCCGGTGGCAGGTGACCTACTATCTGGCGAGTTTCGAAACGAATTGTAGTCTGACTCCAACGAGAACCACATCATTGTTGTTTCGGGACACAGGAAGGGGGTGGGTGGGGGTACGTATCGCCTTCAGAGGCACAAACTGTACCATAGAATAAGTTTTGGAAGGCTGAGGTGAATAGTGATGGCCAAGTAAAAGAAGAGAGCAGCAGCATATTTGTACTTGGAGATAGTTTTTTTTTCATCTTCTTGAAGTGAAGAAACATTTGTATTTTCACTTTTGTAGGTAAGGAAGAAAATTCTTGTCATTTCATTTCATCATTGTGAACTTGTTGAAGATAAGGTTATTCTGAGGAAAGAAGTCAATTCCACTAAAACAATGAGTATTTAAAATATTTTAGGTTGAGTCCCATTATTCACAAATCCACTCTTAAAGACCGAACCATTGAACCATACCAAATTAGAGTTTTTTGATCTAGTTTTTTATGGATGAGAGGCACAAATTTATCATTTATTTTTGCCTTCATCACGAGCCTATTTTAATTCATCCGAAGGTAAATAAGTCATACAAACATGTTACAAAGATTTAACTTTATTCCAGTAGGTTTTTACTTCATTCCAGTAGGATTATTACTTCATTTCAGTACGTAAATGCGGTTTCGCCGTCGCGTGCCGTTCTTTCTCTCTACAATATCTATCATCACCGCCACAACGCTGATATGATGTAATAAACACATGGAATAATGCAATAAATTATTGGAATGAAGTATGTGAAGTCCTACTGGAATGAAGTAAAAACCTTATCCAATGAAGTAATAACGTTTCTGAATGAAGTAATAAACGCAATTGAATAAATTGCATTTTTTAATGTAAATAAAGTAAAAACTCAGGTCAATGAATTCAAATGAAACATATGTTGAATCATTTCAAAACCTACTGGAAGAAAGTAAAAACATGTTGTAGTTTCAAGGTATTACGTACGGAATGAAGTAATAAACCTATACAATGAAGTAAAATGGGCTTGTAATGAAGACCGAAAAATTTACACAGCAGCACATCTCATCAAAAAAACTAGATCTAATGGCCCAGATTTGGTCTCTAGTTCGGTCTTTAAAATTGGTTCGACATTGATCACAACCCATTTTAGGTTACCCCACGAATGTGTATTTATGATTTTGTTTGTTTGGAATGTGGATAGATTGAAAATCTAAAGGATAGGAAATAAATGAAAATTTTTCTCATATTTGTTTTTCATAAAATCCTATAGCCCTTATATTTGTATTTCATAAAATTTTACAACCCTATAACTTAATTATACATCATCATAAAATCGTAAGTGTGAAGTTACAAAATTACAATTTCCTCTCTTCTCTGTTTCTTTTCAAATTACCCAATTTGGTTTTATCAATTTCTTGTTTATTATTTATGTTTAATTACATGAAATAAAAACTACTATAATTCTTATGAATAAAAGTACTAGTTATTTCGGATAAAATCGACGATTCGTTCTAAAAAAAAGCCATAGTTGTTCAATGAAAGGATAAAGTTCCAAATTAAGGCAGTATAGATTTATAATTGAAAGTAATACTAGTTCTCATGGATAAATGAGAATTATACTGAATAACAGTGATACTATATTTCTAATGATTGAAAATTACAATTTTTATGGATAAAAATGACAATTGTTTTGATAGGAGTGGTTCTTATAAGAACTTTTTTCAAAAGAAGAATTTTAAAGTTATTTGATACATTAATTGGCATTATAAAATATACTCTCTTCGTCTTGGTCACTTATGGTTGACTAATAAAGAAGAAGAAAATGTAGTTCAAATTGGTAATGGATGGTGGGGCCCATAAACGATAACGTAAAAGAGGGGTAAAATGTTATCATAAAAGGATATGGACTATTTCTATGGGACAGACGAAAAAAGAAATATGGATTATTTTCATGAAACGGAGGGAGTATCAATTATTGATATTGAGTTTGAAATTGATTATTATAAATTAAAAAATTGATATTGAACCAAAACGGATATATTTTGTGAGGTTAACTGATATCAATTTATTTGCAATTGATATATATCTATGTTCTGACTTTAAGAAAAGTTCTGTCACGATCCATTTTCTTATTTTGATACTTATTCTGAAAAATAACACTAGTTTTCCGGATGAAAAGTGACAGTTCTTAGGCAAAATTCTATTTTTGTGAATGCATGTTAACTTAATTCCAATTTAATGAAGAGCAATAGATGAATTCCCGCACAGTGAGTGACGCATAACATTTGTGCGTCGTTATTAATGAAACGCACAAATGTTATGCGTCTTTACTGAAAGACGCACAAATAATATGCGTCTATAAAAAACGACGCATATAGATTATGCGTCGATAAACGACGCATAACTGTTATGCGTCGTTGCTAAAAGACGCACAATATATGTGCGTCTTTCAGTAAAGACGTATATTATTTGTGCGTCGTTAAATCGGGATTAAGAGGGCAGAATGCTCGTAATTGACAGACGACGCAGCGTGCAGCGAAGGAGGGGCGATTTCAGCGACGATTTCCGGCGATTTGAGGCGTTTTCCGACAGATTTCAACCAAATACCAAACATATTTCGGTAATTATTCATCCATTTGGCTACATAAATCAATAATTGCTGAAGTTATGGAGGTTTTCCCTAATTTAGTAAAGTTAGGGTTTATATGAAATTGCTCAATTTACGGACGATTTCTGTTAGTGTGTTGTTTATTTGTGTTGTTTTGTTGCGTATTTGTGTGTTTCACATGAATTTAGGGTCAATTGTAGAAGTAAGTGGTTCAATTGAAATTATATACACAAAGTGCAGAAAATAGATATATTCTTGTGCAAAAATGTGAAAATTTTAGTTATCTTATGCTATTATATGTTGGGTGAATGTTTTGAAGTAGATGGCATCTGCAAGTTCTGAACAACAGTTATGTTATGGACCTGAGGATCCATCCGTACTGTTTCATCAAAACGAACATATTTCAGCCTCATTGTTGGCGAATGGCACAACAAATGTGTTGAGAGTTCGTAGGACGGAGAGTAAGGTTTGGGCACTGCCAATACATGAAGATGTGATGCATTGGCTTGATGTTTGGGGGTTCAGAGGTGTGATTGAATGTGGAAGGCCAAGAAGGATGGACAATGACCTAATAACTGCATTGATCGAGCGATGGAGGCCTGAGACCCACTGTTTCCACCTTCCAGTTGGTGAGGTAACCGTAACCTTACAGGATGTGCAAAACCTGTGGGGTTTGAGAGCAGCCGGTCGTGTTTTCACTGGCTGTGACTACCCTATTGGATATGAAGATTGGCCCAGCAAGTGTAGAGATGTGTTGGGATGGATACCTGACGCAGAAACAGAAACGAAGCACGGTGGGTTGTTGATGACGTCTCTGATCAACCAAGCGACTATGCCGTTGGGTGATGGGCTGCATGAGTATGCATACGTCCAAAGAGCACGTATACATGCTCTAATCTTGTTAGGGGGGCTTATTTTACCGGACACTACCGGGTGCAAGGTCCCCTTTATGTGGATAAATGCCTTTGACGATCCGGAAGACGATTTTGAAGTCGGATTGTGATTTTTGAGTCCAGAAACTTAGTGACGCATAACGATTATGCGTCACCGGGCGATTTTCGTAGCACACTGAGTCCACAAACTTGTGATTTTTTAACATTTTTGAAAAATTGTCGACTAACATCTCACATATGTTGACACATACACATAGTACCTATTACATCAGCCTCAAACACAGATACATAAACATAGTAGTTTATACATAAACATAACATACCACGACTTTACTGAACGGCACCGGCCGAGCAATTTCTTCGGTCATGCCCCTCTATCCCGCAATTTCTGCAGCGGCGGGGAGCCCTCGGTTCATCTTCCTCCTGGACATCCATTTGATTAAGTATCCTCCTTCTTCTAACGCGGCCACGCGTTCTAGGAATCAACTGCTGAGGGGTGATGCACAATTTCCATGAAGGTGCAACCCAATACTCTTCGTGTCTTGGTGCATCAAATGAAACTTGAGTACAGTACTGTGATCTCCATGTACCTAGGTAGTACTTCTCATCTATGAGGTCCATCATAACATGACCTCTGTCTCTAGCAACCGCACAAGCATGCGAACAAGGGATTCTCCACATCTGCCACTTACCACAACTGCAACTCGATTCCAAATACCTGACTATTTGAACATTGTTGCCCTTTGACACTCCTTTTACGATTCTTCCTCGAGTTCGGACATGGTACTTCCCAACATCTCGGTCAATGACAGTGACGTAATGTTTTCGCCCCTTTGAGTCATTCTTAGCAAGTTTGTCCCTCGCCCATGGGGTTAATTCACCTTCGGTGTGTTCGATTGTTGTCTTCTTCTCCACCCACCATTTCACCGTCCTCCAAAATGTCAAATCAACCAACGCTCTAATCGGCAACTCTCTCACACCCCTCAAGACGTTATTGTAGCACTCCGACATGTTTGTTGTGGCCACCCCCCACCTAAGTCCACCATCGTAGCACAGTGACCAACATTCTTTTGTAATCCTATTTAACATTCGAACCGCACCACTGTTGACATCATATAGTGCTCGACGTCTTCTGGCAAATTTACGTTCCTGAGAACTTACCCCCAACTTCCATATAATGGCCTTCACATTGGGACCCTTGTGCTTCTTCAACACATTTGCCCTAACATGAAGCAAACAAAATTTGTGGTGTATCTGCGGGGCCCTTGTCATGATTTCAGACTCCATTGCATTCAAGAGTCCTTTATGCCTATCTGATATAATGCACACCTCCCGCTCGTATTTCACCACATGAGTTCTGACATGATCCATAAACCACGACCAACTGTCATTGGTTTCTTCATCCACCACCGCATATGCAATAGGCAAGCATGTCTTGTTAGCATCAAAACCACAAGCAACAAGCAACTTACCTTTAAATCTTCCTCGGAGGTGAGTCCCGTCAACTGTTAAAACCGGTGCGGCCTTCTGGAACGCATGTATTGCAGGCCCAAATGCCCAGAAAACATAGTTGAACACCATTGTACGCCTCTGACTCAACAGATCGTTATGCTTCCACTCAACAATTGTGCCCATATTCTGTGACTGGAGTTCAAACATGTAGCTTGGCAACTGCCTAAACGATTCCTCCCATCCACCGTATACAAACTCTATAGCCTTTCTCTTTGCATACCACGCCTTCTTATAACTGATTAACACACCAAATCTGTCTTGAACATCAGCTATTATGGAGAAGACCTTGAAATCGGCACATTGTCGCACATGATGTCGAATCAACAGAGCTATCATTGGGGATGAAAAGTTAGCATGATCTCTATTAGCACGATGGCCTATACAAGTATGTCGATTCTTCCACTTCCTAACTTCCCACATATCGTCATGCGACCTTTGTGTAACCGAAACCTCCCACTTACATTCCCTCGCCTTTTCAGCGTCGGTGGTGCTGATGATGCCTGCCCCTGTTACTGTCGTTCCTGCTGGAAATTTGCATACAGCATGCCACCTTCTTAGTTTGCTCTCGACAACCTTAAACTGTTTTTCATTCCACAAACTCCACATAGTAATAGCAGTCTTCACGTGTAGCTTGGAATCGAATTTTGTTCCCAACACAATCCGATGCGGCTCATTCTCATTCCAATACAAAAGGCTGTGTTCATTACCACCCACATCATCCGATACTCCAGAAGGACGACTTGGTAATTCACGAAAGAATCTAAACCCACTAGGATTGTATTCCGGAAGTGGTTGTTCACCTTGCATAACAGGTTTACATGGTACTATCTCATCATCAGAACTAGCACCGACATCATCAGCACCATCACCATCACTGAGATCGGGGTCTGCCTCTGTCTCAGATAGTGGCCTTGGCTCAGCAAGATCATCTGCAGCATCGACCTCATCATTCAATCCAACCCCAACATCAGCAACATCTACAACATCTACAACATCTCGCTGCTCATTCATACTACGATCAAAGCTCATTTGGTCCACCCTCGCAGATGAACCAATACCACAGTCAAAACTCATTTGTTCAAACCTCGCAGATGCTCCAATACCATAATCAACAACTGGTGGGATTTCTTCACTCCTCACAGGTGAATACTCAACAAATAATTCAATACACCCACTTGAATTTTGAGCATTGTTGAACATAAACATTACACTATCATCATTGCGAATCACAGAACATGTATAACTCATACCGGAACCATAGACTATACATTGTCTCCATAATAATTCAATTGTGTGTTGGTTCATATCTATTCCCATTGCATCACAAATCATTGCTACCAACTCATAATAGGAAACACTTGAATTTAATATAATGGAGCTCCTCGCACGAGGTGGGTCATAACCAATACCCATATGTGGTAGTTGAACTACTCTACCACCCCAATACAAACTCACAAATACTTGCATGATTTCTGCATCAAAAACATATAAACCAACGACAATTAAGGACATTTTTCCTACAAGCCCTAATTTGTATAAATTGGGTCAAACTAACAAATGAAAGCGCAATAAACATGAATAATGTCGAATGTAGCTAAATTGATTAACAAATTACCGGATCTTATGGAGAAATCGCCGGAAATCGCCTGAAAACGCCGGAAATCGCCGAGAGAGGAAATGAAAGTGTGTGAATGTTCGTTCTGTGATCTGTGTCTGCCTGGAGGGGGTTAAAACCCGACTTAACGACGCATAATGTTTGTGCGTCGTTCAATAGCGACGCACAACCCTTATGCGTTGTTAAGCGACGCATAATCTTTGTGCGTCATTATTAAACGACGCATAAGGATTGTGCGTCATTAATAAACGACGCACAAACATTATGCGTCACCCCCTCTAGTAGAATGAATCTATTCTCCTTCATTATTTTGGAATTCCATTAACTTCTTAGCACAAAAGAAGAAAGAGCTCCAGTTCTTATGATAAAATATTATTATTATTATTATTATTATTATTATTATTATTATTATTATTATTATTATTACAACCAATAATTTCTATGACTAAAATGAATTATTTTAAATAAAAGTGACCGTTCTAAAAATATTCTAACTAATTATTTATGACAACGGTTTTCTCTTCTACTTTTAATTTTTATTGACAAAATACTATTTCACCAAAATTGACCTTGCTTAAGAATCAAAAGGATAATGCTCAAAAGATCGTATTGTGCGAGCAAGTGCATAGAAGACCGATTCTAATATTTAAATTATGTTGCAATAATAAATCATGTGTAATCCATCTTACGTTTGTAGGTAAACCTTACCAAGAATTTGAGGGTATCTGATAGAACTTTGTTCTATCGGGATTGAGCACACATGTTTGTAATGAGGATAAAAGGAAGATAAACCCTAATTAAAGTACTATGGACGATTTCCGCCAGAACCAGAAATGTGAATAATTTATTTATTATTTCTCTATGAATCAAAATACTAGAAAATTAATAGAATTCTAAACCCTAAAACATATATCTTGCTAATCAAGCAAGTAAATAAATAAAAAGGTTACAAAAGATATGAAAAATAAATAAAGATAACCGACTAAGATAAAAGATATGTTGAATCAAGACATATGTATTGAAGATGATCTTCGGTGAAATTTGCTAAATCGGGGAGCCTATCAGTGCCAACATGAAGGAAACCATGAGGATGTGCTTTTGTATGGTGATAAAGAAAATACTACTAATAAAATGATGATTTTTGTTTCCATTTCATTATTTGTTTGATATGTCTCTTTCTAAGAAATCACAATTAGATGACACGCTTCAAAGCCTACCAATCACCTAGGACTTTGATTTTGAGTCATTGCACATTGATTTTGAGTTTGAAATTGAGATATCACAACAATTTAATGCTCACAACAATTGTTGGCCTAAGATGGAAATAATGTAAATTTATGGATATTACTAAAATTTATTTCAGTTTGCTAAAAGAATAATAGCAGGTCAGCAGCTACGACTTTCAATTATAGTTTTTTTTTATATATAAATGCCATGTTTTTTGAAAGATTAGAATAGTATGATTTTGATAGGAATAGGATATCAAATATAAATGATTTTATAATTATATATCAACATGAAAATCGCATATAATATGATTGAATTTGAGTTGGCATACTCACTGATGCAATTCAGCCTCTAACATACGCCTATTGCTGACTAAAATACGCCTGCTTCCCTTCCATAATTCCATACAGATATAGAAAGTTATAACTGCTTTTTTCCTTTCTGTTACTCAATATTTTCTCTTAGTATACAGAGTCATAGATTGTGATAAGATTAGATTTTTTTGCTTTCATCTTTTTTCCTTTTAGCTTCAGTTTTGCATCTTCTTCTTCTTCTTCTTCCTGGTTAGTTTACGCTTCTCATGTTTGATTAATTTCTTCTGACTTCTTTTTTTTTCGATTACTGTTGGTGTACAAGTTTGCTTATATCTTGTCTACATCTTGATTTCCTTTTGATATGATATTTGCATTATTTCTAGAGCTGTTTGCAAGTAAAGTTGCGCGTTGATCCGATGGAGAAGAAGCACGGAAAAATTCATCATCCGCGCCTTTGTTTGTTAGTCGCGTTATCAGCGTTCTTTTGGTTATGCCTGTTGTACTTCGATTTTATGGCGATTGGTAATGGCAATGCTAAATCATTTAACACTCTGCCTGTTGATTCGAATCCTAACCGTGTTATCACAAATAACGCGATTCACACGCCTCAACAGGAGAAGCCGATGTATACCTTTGTGAGGGCATTGAGGACTGCAGAGAACAAGAGCGATCCGTGTGGGGGGAGGTATATTTACGTCCATGCCCTTTCTTCGAGGTTCAACGAGGATATGCTTAAGGAGTGTAGTAGCCTTAGCCTGTGGACCGACATGTGCAAGTTCACCACAAATGCCGGTCTAGGTCCTCCACTGGGGAACGCTGAGAGAGTTTTCTCGAGAACAGGGTGGTACGAGACTAATCAGTTTGCAGTGGACGTGATATTCACCAATCAAATGAAGCAATACGAATGCTTGACCAACGACTCTTCTCTCGCTGCTGCTATTTTCGTGCCCTTCTACGCTGGATTTGACATTGCACGGTATCTCTGGGGGCACAACATATCGACTAGGGATGCTTCGTCTCTTGCTTTGGTTGATTGGCTCGCGAAGACGCCAGAATGGCGCGTGATGAGAGGGAAGGACCACTTTCTCGTGGCGGGCAGGATAACGTAGGATTTCAGGCGACTATCTGATCGAGAGTCGGATTGGGGTAACAAGCTTCTGTTGTTGCCGGCTGCCAAGAACATGTCTATGCTTGTTGTCGAATCAAATCCATGGAACGCGAACGATTATGGAATTCCGTATCCAACCTACTTCCATCCTGCTAAGGACGAAGATGTGATTGTTTGGCAGGAGAGGATGAGGAGACTAGCGCCGAAGTATCTGTTCTGTTTCGCTGGAGCGCCACGTCCAGGCAATGCCAAGTTGATCCGTGGGCAAATCATTGAGCAATGCAAGGATTCGTCGTTGTGCAAGTTGTTGGAGTGCGGTTATAAGCCTCGTTCCGCGGCTGATATACGCTGACCCTCGCGCGAAGATGAAGACGTTTAGAGATGCGTTTGATGTGGCGGTTAGCGCGGTCGTTGAGAAGGTGGCGAAGTTGAGGAAGGACATGGTTGAGGGGCGTAGAGATGATGGTTTTGTTGAGGAGCTTGGATGGAAATATGATTTGTTGGATGAAGGTGAAGTGATAGGGCCTCATGAATGGGATCCATATTTTTCAAAACCTAAATAGTCGGATCCCAACACTGTTTTAGCAGAAGCAACTATAAAAGAATGAGTAAAGACAACAATGATGTCGTTTTGGGATATGATATGAATGCAACAATCTAGAATTATTGAGCTTATATTTTGTGTAGAGCATGGTGAGTATGCATACTAGGATTTCAATATCATCAATTATATCATATGTTTAGTTTAATACTCTATTCGTTCATTTTTTGCACCGATTTTGAAAAATGATATTTTCTCCATCCCAACGAGTTGAGTCATAATCATTTCTATGATGTCCCAACTAAATTGAGTAATTATTTAACTACTTCACAATATCATTGGCCTTGTCGGTGGTAAATTAGTAATAGTGATTATTTTGCATGAACGCTAAAATGAGTTAACAAAGATCCGCTTAATTTATAAGAGTAAAATTCAAACTATTGAATGGAAATTTATAAAAAATCAAATGCTAGAAATCAGAATAGAGCGCAGGTGCACAAGCAGCACGTGCCCTAAGAGCCTGCAATGCGCCATTCTACACACTAATATGTGGACTCTTTCTTTCAAAACATAGCAGTATCAGATTTGAGATGTGAATAAAGCTATGCATGAATTTCAGTTTTGTATTTGGAATCTTTATCTTCAACTACTTCATTACATAACTTGACATAAAACTTCATCATTCTTCCGTCACTCACTTACTTTACAAATTTCGCATTAAAATTTATATAAGTTCTTAAATTCTTTATTTTTTATGAGGGGAGTATCAACTAATTTTTTGCTAAAACTGTATAATGAAATGAAATGTGTGATTGATTGATTGATAAGAGGTGAATGCAAGTTCTTGCTATGTTTCATTGGGACAAGGGCAACTAGGCAACTCGAATGGACAAACGTTGTCCAACTACAAAGATTTCAAGAATCCCACATCATAAATAGCTTGCAACATAGATACGTTGACATAAAATATACTTTGTGGGGGTAAAGAAAAGAAATTCAAATAAAAAGTGCAATAAATTGAAGCAACAGTTACTCGTGAAAAATCCTCAAATAAAACCAAAGGCTCTCTCTCTACTCCCTCACTCTCCAAACTCGTGAGCCAAAGAGCTCCTCTCCTTCCCCCCCCCCCCCCCCCCCTTCAAATACCCCTTCCCTTCCCTTCAACATGAGCCATCACTTTCCACATCCACCATGGAACTCATATCTCCACTCTTCTTCGTCTTCGTCTTTCTTCTGTCTCTGTCTCTGTCTCTGTCTCATGCACACGACGATATCCAGACCTACATCGTGCAGCTCCACCCCGACGGCCCTTCCCGTTCCCACTTCCCCTCTAAGCTCCACTGGCACCTCTCCTTCCTCGACAACTCCGTTTCGACGGATGAGGATTCGTCGTCGCGCCTCTTGTATTCCTACGGCCCCGCCATGGAGGGCTTTGCCGCTCGCCTCTCGCCTCCCGAGGTCGAGATGCTCAAGAGGTCGCACGAGGTTGTGGCAGTGCGGCCGGACAGAAAGCTCGAGATTCACACCACTTATTCCTACACCTTCCTCGGGCTGAGCCCCACGAGACAAGGTGGCACGTGGGTCGAGTCCCGCTTCGGCCGGGGCTCAATCATAGGGGTGCTCGACACGGGAGTCTGGCCGGAGAGCCCGAGCTTCGACGACCGGGGTATGCCGCCGGTTCCTCGGAGGTGGAAAGGGATATGCCAACACGGGCAGGGCTTCAATGCTTCGAACTGTAACCGAAAGATTATCGGCGCGAGATACTTAAGCAAAGGCCACCGAGTCGCCTCACTGACGTCCTCGCCTGACGTTGTAGCAGAATATGTGTCGCCCCGCGACTCCCACGGCCACGGCAGCCACACAGCCTCCACCGCCGGCGGAACTCCTGTCTCGATGGCGAGCGTGCTCGGAGGTGGAGGCGGTACGGCTCGAGGAATGGCCCCGGCTGCGCACATTGCTGTGTATAAAGTGTGCTGGTTCAGTGGCTGCTACAGCTCCGACATTCTTGCAGCCATGGATGAAGCCATCAGGGACGGAGTGGACGTGCTTTCTCTCTCGTTGGGAGGCTTCCCGGTACCCCTCTACGAGGACACTATAGCCATCGGTAGTTTCCGAGCTATGGAACATGGCATATCAGTGATATGCGCTGCAGGAAACAACGGTCCGATTCAGAATTCTGTTGCAAATGAGGCTCCTTGGATTGCAACCATCGGAGCAAGCACGCTCGACAGAAGGTTTCCGGCTGTGGTTCGACTAGGTAACCGGAAGCTTCTGTACGGAGAATCCATGTACCCAGGGAAAGGAATTGCAGCGGCTCAGAAAGAGCTCGAGCTGGTATACATCACAGGCGGCAATAAAGGCAGTAACTTCTGCTTGAGAGGGTCTCTTCCAAGGGCAAAGGTACGAGGCAAGATGGTCGTCTGCGACCGCGGTGTTAATGGGAGGTCCGAGAAGGGTCAGATAGTAAAGGAAGCCGGTGGTGCTGCCATGATCCTAACCAACACCGAGATAAACTTGGAAGAAGATTCAGTGGATGTCCATGTCCTCCCAGCAACGCAGATCGGTTCTGACGAAGCGTTTCACCTCAGAAGCTACATAAACTCGACGCAACTGCCTAAAGCAAGAATCATCTTTGGAGGAACGGTCGTAGGGAAGTCCAGAGCACCTGCAGTTGCGCAGTTTTCATCGAGAGGGCCAAGTTACACCGACCCTTCAGTTCTGAAGCCAGACATGATCGCCCCGGGGGTCAACATCATTGCTGCGTGGCCTCAAAACCTCGGCCCCAGCGCCCTTCCAGAAGATTCTAGAAGAGTGAACTTCGCTGTCATGTCAGGAACATCCATGGCATGCCCCCATGTCAGTGGAATCGCAGCTCTGCTTCACTCGGCTCATCCAAAATGGACGCCCGCCGCCATCAAATCTGCACTCATGACGACTGCAGATAGGCACGATCATCAAGGAAAACCAATAATGGATGGAGATAAGCCTGCTGACCTCTTTGCAACCGGAGCAGGGCAAGTGAATCCCGAAAAAGCAATCAATCCGGGATTGATATACGACATCCGACCAGACGACCACATTACTCACCTATGCACTCTCGGATACAGAAGATCAGAGATATTCAGCATCACTCAGAGGAACGTTAGCTGCCACGACCTCTTGCGGAAGAACAGGGGTTTCAGCCTCAATTACCCCACGTTTTCCGTCATCTTCAAAAACGGAGATACAAGAAAGACGATAAAAAGACAAGTAACAAACGTGGGCAGCCCCAATTCCATCTACTCGCTGGAACTGAAGGCACCCGAGGGAGTCACAGTGAGTGTTAGACCACGTCGCCTGACATTCAGACACGTAAACCAAACTCTGAGTTACCGAGTTCGGTTCACA
Source organism: Salvia splendens (assembly GCF_004379255.2). Classification (NCBI taxonomy): domain Eukaryota; kingdom Viridiplantae; phylum Streptophyta; class Magnoliopsida; order Lamiales; family Lamiaceae; genus Salvia; species Salvia splendens. Next base: position 9,380,428 of record NC_056045.1, on the reverse strand, counting down.
TCAAAGAAAAGAATCCAGACAAAGGACACGAGGTTTGCAGAAGGGCACCTGACATGGGTGAATACGAGAAGCTATAACCGGGTTCGCAGCCCAGTTTCAGTGACATGGTCATCAACAAAGTGACATAACATCATGAATGCATTTTCCAGTATCATACGTAGTTTCATTTCCGACTTCGAGAGTTAGGATCGCATATGAGATATCCATCCAATCATGTATTCAAAAGGTAGACTATTTCTCTGTTAGAACAGAAGATAGTTCACAATACACAATTTGAGAATGCAAGTTTTCCCATTGCTACACACGTCACAACTTTGGTCAAGTAGTTCAGTCAATCAAATCCTACTTAATCAACGAGTTAAAACAAACAAACTGATATGCAAGAGAAAGGAACAAAGTAGCAAAACCCTCATATCTTGAGGGGAATCTTATCAAATGACATTTACCTTCTAAATATGTCTCAAATGTATTAGATTTTAACCTAATTACACTATTTGAATGAAGATAAACAGAAAAGTAATTCTTATCAAGATCGCTTTGTATCTTTTTTATTTGAAAAGAAAACTTATGTAGAATCCCCAATATTAAGTATATGTCAAAGTTGCTTCTTTATTATTGAAACAAAATGCATTGAAAACAACTGAGTATCCAAGTTTGTAACTTTGATAGGAAACAAAATGCAAAAAATTGGGTAATTTGATAATTGCTTCGTCTTACTGAACAAAGCAACGAGCTTCAATTGCTACTTACATTTCTAAATCAAGATAAATAGCATTGTGGTTATAAATGAAAATGCAAAAAAAAAAAAGACATTGCAACTCATTTAGCCAAATACCTTTCCACATACACCTTATAAACAAATAGCTAGAGAGAGAGATATATGAAGGGGGCACCTGGAGAGCAGAGCGGTGGTGGGAGCAATGAGAGATAGAAGACAAAGCCAGAGACTGCAGAGCTGCGCCATATTGGTGTCACAGAAGAGGGAGACGATAATATAGGTATCTTATAATTTATTAAATTTATAGAATTTAAAAATTATATAATAGAATTTTATTAAAAATCAAAAAATTTATATTTTATTGAAAATGATAAAATACATAATATAAATTGAAAAGTTGATGTGGCCAAACTTTACCGAATATGTTTGTAAGAGCATCTACAATGGCGGCGAGCGGACCAGCTAGCCAATTCCCGACGCTGGCCGGTCCGCTCACCGAACCATTGCAGCCGGCGAGCGGCAAATCGGCAAGCGCACGCCGATTTGCGGGCGCTAGCTGATGCGCTCGCCGATCGGCTGGCCGCCATTGCAGGCTCCCGATCGGCGAGCGATCGGCCAGCCGATTTTTTATTATTATTTAGTTTTGGCGAGTTTTAAATATTGTAATTTGGTCCTTCAATTATCGGAAATTACATTTCTGGATGAAGATTTATGTATAGCAATTTAATGGAAATAAAAAATTTCCAAGCTGACCTGGACCCCGCCAGGGGCTGCCGCCCCTTCGACCTCGCTCTCGGGGGCGCTACCCCCGAACCCCCGTCCAATCATAACGAATTCAAACAAGTGTGCACTCCGCACTTCCAACTTATTTGATGTCTCATTATGATCATATTGATCAATCAAGTTAATCCAATTATACTAAAATATCCAACACTGGATAGTGGCGACGACGTCGAGGAGTGAGGCGGATGCGGGGGGCCCGTGTGTGGAAGAGGAGTTTTTTTTAATCAATGTACTTTTTAAAATTAATGTACTTTTTTAAATTAATGTACTTTTAAAATTTTAATATTATTATTGATTTTTCCCCTATCTGTGTCGAAAATTTAATTTCGTATTTTGTGTGATTGTTAATTATTTGTTTTTATAATTTTATTTATTATGGCTAGGCTATGACTGTGCTATTGCTTGTCTAGTTGCTTGTCCTGATGATCTAGCAGAAGGAGTTTTTAGGGCTGCTGATGTGGCAGGAGGAGTTTGTGGCTCCAAAACCATTGTGGATGCTCTAAGGCCTTGCCGACACAAAAACGGCAACAGGAGACGTTTGTCCCCCATAAGCACAATAATCTTGAAAGAGCCTTTTCTGCAGCAAGCTATCGATCACGGTGCACGTATTCATGGGTTCTTGGTGCAGGAGCCGGGGAGTGTTCGCATATAACTCATGAACTCGATGTAGATTGTGCATTTTGACATTAAACCTCACAATGTGTACTTCACGATAAGTTCATCCCAAAAAATTTCACATGTTTGGCTTTCAAATATTTCTCAAAAGAAAAGAATAATGCGAGTTTGACTGCAGCCATAGGAATGAACCATAAGCATTTGTTGCTCTTGAATTAATCAATGTATATATAAGTATATAAAGCTAATGCGTGGATATAATTGACTTATGGATTCGAGTTCTAGATTGTGTCTCGTAGATCATGCAGATATCAAACTATGTACATAAATACTTTTGATACTTGCTACTCTTTTGTACCTTTCGAATAGTTCCTTTGAAACCATCTCGTGAAATTATATGCATTTTTTGGGCATATTAATAATTTTATGAAAATCTATGCCAACTCCAATTAGTCCACAATTTGACCTAAATCAAACTCTGAACTAAACTTGAGTTATGTATGCTATGGTATTCAATTGCAATTCTATTTATGGAGGTGAAATTCAATTGTAGTAGAAGAATCTAGTAACACTTGAGAATTGTGGACGAGTTAAAAGCAAGATTAAAGAGAACAAAATTAACCCCAATAACTAGTTGAGTAAGGAGCGTTGCAGGATATGTGATGTTCTGATACACGATTCTATGTAGTGTTAACGATTTAATAACTAACTTTGTAGCTCTAAAACAATTCCACGATCAAGACATATCAATAACATTATGATCAACGTGTATAGTTGACACATTGTCTAAACATTGTACAAATTCTCCTTCCAGCATCTCACACACAGCTCAACAAATGAAATACACGAAAAATAGGAGATAGAAATGAGGGAATAAAGCATCAAACTTCGTGCAAAAGCATATGATATATATATATACTATATTCCTTCTTTAAACCAGGAGGGAATGTAGCAAACTTGCCATTTCCATTCATACAGTGTATCACATGGCAATGCTTGGTATACTTTACCTACAAACAGAAAAGAGGGACGGGGCATCTGCGTTGTGCAGATGCAGATGGCATCCTGGACCGAGGGTGTATGATGTGTCAGAATATTATTAGTAATAAGATGTAAAAGTGACCAAAATTAAACCAAAACGCGATGCTGCCTTGATATTTTTTGTTGGTAACAGATGTCATCAAAGAATTCACAACTTCAAGCTTCATGCTTCTAGACCGAGACTGTCTAGACGAGGTGTGTTCTCTACAAGGGAGCAATTGGTCATCTCCCATTCCTTTCTTGAGATCCCGGAGCTGCAATAATGATGAAATATGAACAATATATTTACGCAAACAGACAAATATATAGTGGCCTCTGAGAATCGGCAATATGACAAGATCAAGATGTGCATACCAAGCCCCTTGGCATCGGTTGTCCTCATGATCCGGAGCCTCTTCACAGAATTCAGAAATATCCTAACAGAAAAGAAGTAATTCGTCACATTTTAGTACGATGTTGATGCGTGGGTATTGCACAAGATAATGCAAATACGCGAGTAGTTAAGGACATACTCCCAAGGAATGTCTCCCACAAGCATCCAATCTCCATCCTTGTCCTCATAGGTGAGAACAAAGTCTGATGAACCATCCAGGAATCTAACATGTTGTCTTTTACCAGTAACAGAAGCTTGCTCTTCCATATTTGATCCTACAAAATAAGCGGCAGCATCTGTTAGTCAAATAGGCTTCTCGAAATAGCTAAGGTAGTGTTGGAACTCAAAGGAATGCATTCAGCATCAGAAAAGCTAAAACTTCATGATTATCCTATCTCATTAAATTATAACAAACGACCCAAGGAGGAGAAACAATACAGGATTTGGCATTAGGTTATTATGAAACAACTTCAATAAGTTGCATATGATTTTTCTCCACTCCATCTCTTTGAGTGTCATATTACAAGAAAAACTGTAAGCGGGCGCTAGCCACATAATAGTACATACTCTAGGGCGGTTTGGTGACAAGATTAAATAACAAACAGAATTTTCTAGAAAACTCTCCCACCTGATGGCATCAATCAAGACAAGGTAGAATCATTATCATATATATGCACGCAAGAAAGATTGGTTGTTATCGAATTGAATCAATCATGAAAACAGAATATTACCTCTGGCCCCAACTGAAGCACTCGGAATAAACATGGCATCCAATGCAGAAGCTAAAGTCTCATAGCAGCTATGAGCATTAAGATCAACCTTTCTACCAATTGCAACCCCATCCATGTGAGCCTTCACAAACAGAGATGTCTTGACAAATCCTTTTTCCTTTAAATTATCAGTATTCTTGCCTTGACATTTATCAGAAATGGAGAAAAGTTCCTCAGTGACGGGTGATTTTGCATGGTTCGACAAGCTGTTCAGTCTATAAGTTGGGACGGGAGGCCATCCAACAACCTGACTGCTTCAGTAAATAACACAAGAGAGATATAACATTTGATTAGGCATTAGCATCTATAGTAGCAAAAGTTGTCATCATAGTTCAAGAGAGGTCAACTTTGAGTGGAACCAATACTAATCAAAATCAACCTTCTTCTACCTAAACCAGTTGGAACTGATTTTTCTAATTACAAGGAAAATGCATATTTTTTCAAGACAGTCGATAGAAAGCAATTCGAATCAATCAAACAGAGATGATTCATTCAATTCACATTAAATCGCCCAAATATGGAAAAAGCAAAGGAAAAACAGACATCAACAGAATAAATTATTCAGAGTGAGAATTGTTGCGGGAATCGGAAATGACCTAATTGCAGAACGGGGAGGCGGAGAGCAGGGGGAATCGGCGGTTCTCTTGGTGCCGGTGGGATTGAGTTTAGTAATGGAGGAGGAGGATGGCGCCGGTTGGTTGGGCTTAGTCTTTGCAGCTCCAAGGCTGAGGCCGAGCCCCAATTCCAGCTCTGACTCATCATAACACTCCTCCGATGACATCATACAACTGAGAAAATATCAATTTTGCATCAAAATTCAGCACCAGTAAAGTTTGATTGGGGTTTGTGTAAAGAGAAACAAAAAGTGGGAAAATTTGTTGGGGGTGGTGGTGGGTCCTCCCTTGTCGGCTTTGTGCGCTCAACAGATATATCTCCACAGCGGGTCCCACTTTGCTTTACTGTTATTGTAGCCTACATAGTGCGATGCCTTCTTTTTAGTCCAAACTTGGTATTTTCTTTATAATTTCTCTGCTGCGAATTAAAGTTTTTTTTTTGTAGTATTTTCCTTATTTTATAGGAATAGAGTCGTCTCATATTCTGCACTTGTTTTAGAAAATCGATACTTTTTCCGTCCTAATTAAGTTGAATCGTATTTTTTTTCGGGATGTCCCAAATAAGTTGAGTCATTTTCTTTTTTTGACAAAAAATAAAACATCGAATCACTCTTATTTTATTCAATCACCTACTTTACTCTCTTTTATCTTTCCTACTTTATATATCTCTTATATTTTTAAACACAATTTCTTAATCTCCGTGCCCAAAAGTTTTGACTCAACTTAATTAGGACGGAGGGAGTGATAAATAGTTAAGGCGGATTGAGAGTAAGTATGAAAAAGAATTATGTAGAGATGAGTCTTATCAGAAGTATTCTCTCTTACTTTACTCTTTTCTCACTCTAATTATTTATAAAATAACCGCAGAAAATAAAATGACTCTATTATTACGGCAGAAAATAAAATGACTCTATTATTACGGTCGAAGAACTAAGTGAGTAGTATTTTTTCTGTTTTTGGAGAAACCAGACTTACTTAAGTCACGTTAGCTTGTCTGTGTTTAATAAGCTTTCAGTTATTTTTTGTGAGGAAATGGAAAGTTTTGAATTTGTTGATTCATTCTATAGTTAAAGTTGGTGAATTTATAGCTATTGAACTGAAAGGCTTGTTTTAGTTGGCCAGGATTTTGTAAAATAATTTCGAATTTTAATAAAACAAATTTATGTAGTAATCATTAATCTTTTAATCATTAAAAAGTGATACTCCCTCCGTTCGTGAATAGGAGTCTCGTTTTTCCATTTTAGTCCATCAGCTAATAGAAGTCTTGGTTCACTTTTATCACAATTTGTACTAGAGTCTCACATTCCATTAACTCATATTCTACTGACTCTTTTCCACCCATTTTTCTTAACATTTCTTAAAACTCGTGCCACCAAGGAATGAGACTCCTAATGGTGGACGGAGGGAGTATAATCATATTCCCGACCTAGGAACTCCTTTTCTATAATCTTAAAATCTTACACATCATATTTCAATTTCATTAACATTACTTTCTTTAATTAGAATATAAACTATAGCCTCTACACCATTTAGTTATATAGTATTTTATTTTTTATGTTGCTTTATTCTTATTGCAGTTCTCATTACTATATTTCTTTTAAGAAAGTTTAATTAGATATGTAGAATTAAAATCAATATGTATGATATCTATAGTTACAATACTCATGGCTCATTTATTAAAATGATTGAATTATTTTTTTAGTTGTCTGATAAGTTTCTTTTTATAGAAAAAAATTAATATATATTGATTTTTTCCCATTTTATTCTCTTTTTTACCTTTTATTTTAATTTCTTAAATTTAGTATAAAAAAATTTAATCACTTATAATAGGGTGCTGATTGAGAATTTTTGAAGTTCATAATCAAGATTAAGGCCATCCACAACGTTGTTCCTATACTGTTCCTATACCGTTCCTTAAACCACTGTTTGAGGGCCCCACTGTACTTTTTTACTCCATTCCTTAACTAAGGAACGGAACCTGCAACCCTCCGTTCCTTAACCGTTCCTTAAATTACTATTCATTCAATTTCATTTTTTTTATTTCCAACCCAATTCAATTTAAATAAACACACTTTAATAAAAAAACAAACACACTTTATTAAAAAACACACAACATTAAAAAAAAAATTCAATTAAACTTAAAAAAAATAAAAAAAAGTACAAAATTAAAATCCTAAAAAAATAAAAAACACAAAATAAAAAACACACAATTAAACGTGGGAAAATAAAAAAACTACTCCGCCGGCGAATCATCCTCCGGAGGCGGTCGAGGTTTAGGGGGAGGAGGAAGACCAAGTAGTCTTGCCATATGCACAATTCCGTTCCACCAGGCCGTGAATTGGGCGTACGAGAAGCGGGAAGTGTCCGCCATTGTGGCGGTTATGTACGCCACCATAAGTGTGTCCGAGCCTCCCGCGAGCCCGATCCCGAGGCCGACTGGCTTGATTCGCCTCGGCCCTTCCTCGCTCTAGCCGCATTCGCCGCCTTCGTCCCTTGCGGCCGACGACGCCTACGGCTGGATCCCCCGTATTCGTCGGGCGTTGGATCCCACGTATCCCCAAACACCTGCGGTTCACCCTTGCTGGCCTCACCGGTGTCACCAGACGAGTAGTTGCCGCTCGCCGTGTGCTTCGTGCGCTTTGAGGTTGAGCCCGAGCTCGAGCGGACACCGCCGGCCCACCTTTCCTCGTCCTTGACGAGCTGCCAAATATCAACATATTTGAACTGTAGACCGGTGTCCTGGTAGAAGACGCGCAAAGCCGCCCTCAGAATGTCGGCGCCCGAAGCTCCGCTTTGGTAGTTCGCCGCTTCGCCCGAGTAGATGCCGCAAAATTTTTTGACATGTACGTCGACTCGGCCAAAGTGAGCACGGAGCATTGTATATTTGCGCTTCCGGGCCCCTTTCGGCTTAGTCTGGTGGTAGACATCACGGACCTTTTCCCAGAAGCACTTGGCGGCTTGTTGGTTCCCGACGATGGGATCGTACGAGACGGTGAGTCAGGCGGTGTACACCGCCTTAGTTTCTTCGTTGTTGTACAGATGTCGGCCCAGATCCTCCAGTTCCTCCTCCTCCTCCTCCTCGGGTGCCTCAGACGCAGCCCTAGAGCTTCCACAGCCTCGGCCTCCTCCCTGGGTGGGCTCAACGGGGATATCCTCCCGAATCTGGGACAAACCCTGAGAAAGCCGCGAGCCGGGTGGTCGAGCGTAGGCATCCACATCGAAAGTGGGTGGTTGGTACCCACCCGGCGTCGCCGACCCCTGGGTGCCCGGCGTCGACGACTCGGAACCACCAAGTGTGTTGTACATGGTCTCCCAATCGCCGAACGCGTTGAGATCCCACCCACCGGAGCTGCCACCGCCGTAATTCCCGTCGCCGGACATTTTGTGAAGGAGATTGAAATAGAAAATTGGAGAGGAATTGATGTTGATTTAGGAAGAGTAGATGTGTAGTTGTGTATGAAATGTAATAAATTAGGTGTATTTATAGAATAAGAAAATAAAAATAAAAATTAAAAAAATTAAAAAAAGTTTAAAAAACGGTAATATTACCGTTAAAAAAAAATTTTAAATCAATTTTTTTTAAAAAAATTAATTATTGCGTCATCGCTGACGTGTCCCACTCGCGGGCCGGCGAGTGGGAAGCACGCACGAAGCGGGGAGCGCCACGTCGCCCCAGCGCGTGGCGGCACAAGCCGTGCCGCGTTACGTGCCATCGGCACCCGGCACGGAATGGGAACGGAATGGTGCGCCGCAACGCGTTCTGCGGCGAAACCGTTCCGGCAGAACTGCACGCGGAACGCCGGCGGCACGCGTTGCGGGTGCTCTAAGAGCAGTTGCATCGGAGGTTGGGAATGGGAGCCGCAACGCGATCGGAGTCTTGTCTGGCTTCCCCCTCCGTTGTGCACGGTCTCCACACCTGGAGAGGGGCGTCGGGAGAGTCGCGGCTGCTCGCAATGGAGATTGGGTGGGGGGTTTTCAATTTTTTTATTAAATCCAAAAATTCTATAAATACACCCTCGTTATCAATTCTTCCTCATTTCTTCACTGTTTTATTTCTTTCAATCGTATCCTTCTCATATTATAAAGTTCAATGGAACAACATGATTTTTTAACTAACTCAACTCGTGCTAGGAGATTAGTAATTAGGTCGAGAGTAGTCTGACGGACTGGGATTAGTAATTAATGGAGTAAAATTTCAATTTTTAATTCTTAGGATCTGTAATTATTAAATTTCTAGGATTTGTAATTTTAATTATTTATGATGTTATATATTAGCATTCAGACCTTAAATTTTGAACTAATCTACTCTTTTAATGGTCAGTTTTCAGAAGCAAATAAAAGGAGAAAATGGAAATTTCTCGAAGCGAGGGAGGTGACTTTACGCCAAAAGACAAGCCGACAACATGTGGGGTCCACCAAACTTACACGGCTCCACACCACTTATCATCCCCTTGTGGACCCCACCCCTCAGGTGGGCAGGGCTACGTTCGCTCCCCTCAAATTACCCAATAATACCCACCTTAATAATGGGGATCTTTTTTCACATTTTCGCATCACTATTCAACTCATTTTATCGGGAACCTCTTTTTTTTCCACGAACTTTATCAACGTATCATTTTAGGTCCGTAAACTTTGAAAATATCATTTAAGGTCCACCAACTATGAGTTAATATCATTTGAAGTACTTTTTACTATTTCCAAGTTTTTTTAGACGAAAATACCCTCAATACCTTAAAGGGTGTATATTTTTAATAAATTTATCATATACTCATATTTTTTTATAAATATCCTTACAATATATTTTTGACAAATTTTCTAAATATAATTTGACCTTCAATATTATCATTTAATTTTGTCACATGCAAGAAAAGATCTTTATTCAATTTTTTATTATTAAAGAAAAGTTCTTTATTCAATTTTAAAAAATTAATATAAAAAATTGAAGAAGCAATTTTACTTGCATGTCACAAAATTAAGTGATAATATTTAAGGTCAAATTATATTTAGAAAATTTGTCAAAAATATATTGTAAAGATATTTATAAAAAAATATGAGTATATGATAAATTTATTAAAAATATATACACTTTAAGGTATTGAGGGTATTTTCGTCCAAAAAAACTTGGAAATAGTAAAAAGTACTTCAAATGATATTAATCTATAGTTGGTGGACCTCAAATGATATTTTCAAAGTTCACGGACCTAAAATGATACTTTGACAAAGTTCGTGGACCAAAAAAGATGTTCCCTCTATCCATTATGGTGGTGTTCGGTTTACAAAATAAAACAGTAGCAAGATATAATTTAGGATTGAGTTGTGAGATTATTTTAGTTATAGTAGCCTATGACTAATTATCCTGTGATTATCCATCTAGGATTGAGTTGTGGGGTTGAATCTCATGAACCAAACACACTACAAATTTAATCGTTGGATACAATCTTGCAAACCGAACACCCCAATCTCAAGTTACTCCATTTCATTCTTAATTTATTTTATCCTATTTTTTCATTCTTTTATTATTTGTTTATTTTATTTTATTGTTCATTCATAATTTATTCGTATTCAATTTAATTCACCAAATATGTATTCCTTAATTTTTTTTCCTAATAAGATAGAGAGTAAACAAATTCATGAGCTTATTTTCAACATATCATGAATGTGATTAATTTTTGGATGATTGGTTATGTAGGAATGTGGATAATTTTTAGTCTCGTGCGATACATAAAGCCTTTATATTTCTACAAGTTGTAATATGTATATTTGATATTGATAATATTTTAATTAAATAATGTAAATAGATGACACCCAACCGGGTGACTGATCGAAGGCATCCAAGAGTCAGCAGCTCTCACCCGGATGGGTGACTCAAGGCTTGTATATAATCAAAATTTGTCCGTAGCAAAAAAGTTACTGAAACTATAGTACTCCATATGATATGTAACATATGTTTCCTATTCATAGATGTCATGAAAGGGAGTACAATGATTTGGTCTGTTCATAAATAAAATAGGGCAAGTTCTTAAAAATTTTCAGTTATATATCACATATGAACGACCAATTTTTTGTTGTACAGTACAGTACTCACAAACAAATCTCAACTTTATAAATTTTTAGCCGGAAAATAACAATTTAAATTGTAAAGTTCTATCGAATTTTGGCACGTCGCATAAACTTTGGAAATTGCAATATTAAATCAGGACTTTCATTTTTTCTTAATTGAACCTACATGCTCAAAATATTGTCTTTGAAGGATGTTAAAACGACGTGATTCATTAAAAGAAAGTATTTTCTTTCTTTTATAGTATTTCTCTATCTTCTTATTTTATTAAAATATTATTTTTTTTACCATCACTAAAATACATCAATTTATGCATAGATGTGCCAGATGCAAAAAATTAAAATTTCATTATTTAATATTTTAGTTTCATAGATTATACGGTACATAAATTTTGATCAAATTATTTAATTTAAATAAATTCTTTTTCTAGCTAACTTTTAAAATTATAAAAAATCATTGGATCAAATTTCATAATGTTCCCGAAAATACATCCTCATTTTACATATCAATCATAAGAGCATCCGCAGCGGGGAGCAGGACGGCGTCCGTCCGTGCCAGCGGCACGACACCGCTGTCCGCCGCTGCGCTCTTGCTGCTGCCGCGGCGCTGCTCGATGCATCGAGCAAGTCTGTGCCAGCGAGCTGCGTACGTGGCAGCCTTCCATTGGCCAACGGCATAGCCGTTGGCAATTTGAATTTTTTTTATAAAAAAATCGGATTTTAATTAAAAAATCGGATTTAAAAAAAATCCCACGTCCCGAAAAATTATATCCGTTTTCTACCCACTTTTAATTTATTTTTCAAAATTTTCCCCAAAAAATACACATTTTCATCTATAAATACCCCCACTTAAACATCCAAAAATTCACACCACACTACACAATTCTCATCTAAATTCTCTCATTTCCATTCTCAATTCTCAATCTTTCTTTCACTCTTACAACAAAACAATGTCCGCCTCCGGCGATCACCCATCCGACTCCCACGGTTGGAACCCCGATTGGTTCGGTTCACAACCATTTCCTAGTCCGGAAACGGAATATTCGGCCCCTCCTCAAACCCAAGGTTTGCAAGTTCCGGGTGGCTACCGGCCTTACCCGATCGACGACCAAGATGCCCCCGAAGGGCAATACGGGTGGACACCCGAGCCATCCGTGTTGGGGTTTGGAGTCCCTTGCACAGCGGAAGACATGCATAAACAAATAAATCAGATCTACAGATCTATTTGACCGATTATGGGATTAATTGATTCACATGTTAAACAATCAATTGCATGCTAGAACGCACATTAATTCATGCTTAAGGAATTTAACCCTAATTCATGAAATCCTACGATTTAGAATTACCGATCTGATTCTCCAAAGAATCGACGATTGCTTGCTCCTTCTCCACATGAAGATCTTCGTACTCAACCACGAATCTTCTAATCTGTATCCCGAACTCAGAATCTGACCTTTGGGTGGGCAAAGCTTATCAGAATCGAAAAGGGCTTGATTAGAAAGAAGACAGAATATCAGTTTTCTCAAAAACTGATTTTTCGTCCACTCCCATAGGGGAGCACGAAAATTATGAGGTTCATTCCCCCTAAATCTCCTTTCTAATCTCCTTTTATATTGAGTTATAATGGGCCAGATTAGGGATCCATGGAGGTTGGACTTGGGCCAAACCTGTTGGGCTTTTACTAATTAAATTCAGCCCCAATTTAATACAAGTCCGATAGAATATTATTATCAGCCACTACAGTAAAATAATATTGACTGCCCGTCCAATCCCAAATTACGAGTAATCTGGGCTTTACCTCTTTAATTTATTATTTCCAGTGTTTAAGATATAAATATCCATTAATTAATTTAAGTCTGCTATTTGACTTTAATTAATTAATATCTTTTTCCAAGCGTTGTCTAGTTCAAAATCTTTATTTATTATTCTGGAATAAATTCCAACCGACCGGGTTTCTGAATAATAAAACCTTTTTCGAACACCTCTTGAGGATATTATCAAACTGGACTCACCCAACATACGATTCATTGCAATAACAATACTAGCACCTCTAGACATTGATCACCACTACCCAAGATACCAGGATTCTTGGATTGCGAAAAATCCGCACCATTTGATAAATCAAAGTAGTGCATAATCAATATCGTATGCTCAATGTTATGTCAACAATGATTAAGAAATAACAATCACCGAGACCTCGTCTTTCAGTAAATAGCAAGAAGGACTTATCTCAACTGTTAGATCCTTCAGTGTTATACCACACCAGTGTCGTTTATTTCCTAAGGTAAGGAAACATGCGGACTGACACTGCAACCTTTCACGATAGGTAGCCAAAGCCTATCTAGGTTGTGAAATTATTTTTCTCTTCTACAAAGAACCGACTGCGTCACCTTCTGTGAACGTCGTTCACGACCAGTCTACTATGTAGAAGAATTAGACTTATTTGCTTCTTATACATTTAAATGTTTGAGATACATCTTATAAATGCACAAGCAAACATCAATGCACAAGCAAACATCAATGCGACAAAATTACTTCTTCTCGCCTTGGGATAAAAGTAGATTGTAGAGTTTATTGTATACAAGCAATTCTATCCGTGCAACATGCTCGAAATATGCTTTTCAGTATACCAATCCAAACAATCTCCCATTTATACTCAAAATCATGCTTTCGAGTATACCCACTGCCAAAACTCTCCCACTTATACTCTAAGCAGGTCTCGGGCCATGATATATCGAACTACCGTACTTTTCACCTCATGTGTAAAACATGGTGCCATATAGGCATTTTGTGAAAAGTTCTGCCAGGTTGTTCTCTGATGATATCTTAGAAACCATAACGTCTTGCTGCGCACTTAATCCTTAATTAATTTCATACTTCATCTCTATGTGATTGCTTAGCTTTATCAGATCGTGTTTCCCTCGAGTTAGACACATGACTAGAGTAATCATAACAAAATATAATACTCATAGGCATACTCGGATTCACGGTCAAAGCTATCGGGAAATTACTGAGATGAACAACTACTTAGCAGTTTCCGAAGAAACTACACTTGTAATTTTCATGATAGAGTCTGTGATGTAATCACACTCCTTCATGACTCAGTTTTCAACTAACGTTAACACATAGTCAGAGGATAACTCGATCATCAATCAATTATAAAATCGAGTCGATGTAACCTAAAGGACATAACATGGGTGTCTGGTAAACTAGAACATACCGTTTAGTCTTCTTCAAGTACTATAGTATATTCTTTACCCAATCCAATGTCCTTGGCCATGGTTAAAATGATATCATGTTTATATGCCAACGGCAAAGCTAATATCTAACTTAATACACATCATAGCATATATGAGACTTCCAATTATGGAACTTGTTTCATTCTTCTTGATCTCATTCAATGTCGAAAAACACTTGACTAGCGACAAAATAATTCCGTCTAGAAAAAGAAAAACTTTTTCTTGGAATTTTCAATGCTAAAGTGTCTAAGTATTGTGTAGATGTAGGATTCTTTAAGAAAACATACATTTTTTTTCTAGCAATCTAATGACACAGATGCTTAGAATGTAACTAGATTATCTTAGATCCATCATCCTTAAACTGGGTAGACGACCAGTTTCCTACGCTAGATAACCCTCTTAGTTGTTTATCAACTTTTATAGATGTCATCATCGTAGAGTACCAAGAATACCAAATATAGTGCACTTTCAACTTTCTTGCCCTGTATTACATAACCATTAAGATGTTCTATGCAGATGATCTCCTCAAGACTTCTACTTAAAGAAAACTGTCTTGACAATCATAGTACATACATCCTAATTTATGTAGGCTACAATAGACAATATACAGATCGACTTAGGCAAAAATGGCAGGCGAGAATATAATTCTCTCTGGGTATAACCCTTTGCCATTATTCTAACCTTTTGAGATCCATGCTTACACTTGCAGGTCCACTAGCTCCCACTGACTGAAATAATCTATGGGTAGTATCGCAAGTCTTGAAAACATTCTTGTCTATTTAAGATTGTTATTCAGAATCTATCATCTTATCAAGAATTATTATCTGAATAAGTCATTGCGTCCTTGTAGTTACAGGGATTATGTTCAAGTTGATCTAAGACTGAGTCTTAAGACTCTTTTAGACCCATGAACTTATTATGTTCGCAAAGAACGCTCCCACTACGACACGACTCTTACAATCTTAGGTATAAACGTTGATTTTCTTAGTGCATAAGTTTCTAATGATATGACTTCTTGGTTAAGATGGAAAATAGATATTCTCATTAGCTTGAGAATTATCATGTTTGTTAGGCTTGTAGTTCTCATCATAGTCTTCATCAAAGAATCTAGTTCGTGTAAACAAACACATATTTTACCGTGAAGATTATAGAACCTGTACCTTTTCTATCATTTGGGACAACCTTAAAACATACCTCAGTACCCAACTCCAATTACTTGGATACCTTTTCCAAAACATGTGTTGGAATAACTCCACACCTTGAGATGTGCTGGACTAAACTTGCCTCTAGTCCACAACTCGTGTGTTGTAGAAGGTACTGATGTTATGATAGTTTCTTTAAGGTATAACTCGTTGTTTCCAATGTATATCCCATCAATGATAAGATGTTATTGAGTAAAACTGTTCACTTATCGAACTTGTGTTCGAGAGACTTCGATATCTTCTTATATGACTATCTCATTCTTTAGAAGAATGCTTGGAGTAGTCAACTAGGATTTAACTCCCACTACTGATCTTAACTCATTTGCTCGTCTCCTATGGTGTAAACCATTGAGACTTACTAGTCTTTCTATGTTGCATCTCTATAAGTATTCTGAATCCCTTGAACCACAAAAGGATTCTAACTTATAGTGCATCAACCAGACTTACTTGACCTTTAAGCTATTTAACAAACAAGTTGTTAAAATCTTGATAGTCACTTGAGTTAGACAAAATTAGTTTGAACAATTACTAAGTATTTTCTTGGCCTTATGTTTAAGTACCATAAATACTTTATCATTCATTGTTTAAGAAGTTGAACAATGAATGATAAACTCAATCTTTTTGCAATTATAATGTTTAGATACTATGATGTATAATTTGTTTTTCTATGGTACTATGATAAATATTCGATCCACATTTCTCAATAATGCACGCATTATCAAATGACATCCAACATCATTTAATCATTAACTAGTTTAGAAACTAGAACTGAATTCTTTCCAAACTAAACTGCACCAATAAAACAAAGTCTTATACATCAAAACAAAATAATAAGGTGAGCATAAAAAATAGCTCCCACTGCAACAACTGCCCAACTGGATCTAGATCACTTTTTTAGAAATTGCATTGTTATCTAAGTCATTGTCCTTCTGTAGAAGAGGTCAATCCGACTCACAATGCATCTTCTCTTTTGCCTTTTCACCTAATTTTTCGTGCCTTTATAGCTTTCATTGATGACAATTCAGCTCTTCCCTCTTTCCATTGCTAGTCTTCTGTTCGATTGAACTAAGACATAGGAAAGATGCAGCCTTAATGAATTCCTCAACTATCATGTTATCTTCTTCCAAAAGTAATAAAGTGAATATCATGTAGAAGGTTTCCAAGTTTTAAGTAACAACCTTCATATAATCACTTCCTACTATATTTGGCGATGAACTGAGTGTAGAAACTATTTGAGTAACTGAATCAGAAGATTCCTCAAAATATTCTTTCTCTTGTGGATATTCTAATAGAATCTGGACATCGTCCTTATTAGGTATTCCTGTTTCATCAATATAAACCAAGACGTGTCTTACTACTTAAAAGAAAGTAGTTTGACCTTCTATCTCAAAGAACTTGTCAGGCACATGCATGAAATGCATTCTTAGACATTCTTTATAGAATTTTGTCAAGGAAATAGAGGACATGAATTGGTGAATACAAACTTTAAGTTTTCAGCAAGGTGAATCTTATTCATTTTATATTTCCAGTGTACATAATTTTGGCCTTCGAGTTTGATTTCATTAAGGTTCGCAGACATTATTAAGAATTTGGCTGAGAAGAAATAAAACTATTTATCACATACTATGCTTAATACATAATCGCAAACAACCACAAAACAATTTATGTATCTCGCAACCGTGAAAACCAAAATAAGTACGCCTCTAGGGAGGTCATACAAATTCGGATTCCAACAATTTCCTGGTCACAATACCGACGAATAGTCCAGAGACCACTAAGGTGGCATGGCCGCCAAATATTGCCTAAGCTTTTACCATAAATATTTGCATCTAGGAATTTCATATCTGTTTTGATACTCCTTCTAGAGAAGGTCGTACGCCACTAACAAAATTCCATAGCTATCATATAAATATGTTTAAACATATGAACTTGCAATTTCACAGGATTATGGCTCCCACTAGGGTGGGTCGCGATAATATTAGAAACACGCTTCTAGTTTAAACAATTTACTATTAAGAAGTCTAATCTTATGAACTTGCTATTTCGTAGGATTATTGCTCCCACTAAGGTGGGTCGCGATAATATTAGAAACTGCTACATATATAGACCAATTTATGGAGACCATATACAACGCACTGTTGTAATTATCGCTTAGTCATTTTAAATATGGCTTTTGCATAATTATCATATAAGTAGATGAGGCAGATAATCCACTTAAAACATATTAACACCAAATAAATAGAAAAATCCATTTAATTCATGGTGATTAATCACACTGGATAAATATTGAAAATATTTAATAAATCTAGGGAGATTTAATTAAATAATTAATTTCTTATCTTATCCAAATATAGGAATTTCGGATTTGATACGATTTATTTGGATAATGACTATCCAAATTAATTTAGGATTTATCTAGATAGAATGGAATCTATCTAAATCCTCTTAGGATTATTCTAGATTTTACAGGGATAAAATCAAATCCTAAAATTCAAGATAAAACTAACATTGGATTATCATTATCTAAATTTTACCAGGATATTTCAGGATAAAAACAAATTTCTCCAAATCCATAAGACGAAGATAAAATCAATCATTCTAAGATTTAAACAATCTTAGATTATTTAGAATAAGAAACTAGAATATATCATATCTATTAGGATTTATTCTAGATAAATTTTACTTTATCAAAATCCAATTAGATTGGGATTATCTTGCATTATCTTTATCCAAATTTATCTAGGATATTTTCTAAATAGAAATAAATCTATTTATATCCATAAAATTAGGATAAACTAGAATTAATATTAATTAATTCAACTAGTATTTAACTAGATAGAACTAAATCTATCTTAAATCCAAAAAGATAATTACAATACAGGATTAACAATTATCTAAATCTACTAAGATATATTCTAGATATATATAAATCTATCAATATCTATAAGATATAGATAGATTTAATTATCTAAATCTACTAGGATATTTTCTAAATAGAATTAATTCTATAAATATCCGCAAGATAAAGATAAACATGGATTTTAATTATCCAAATCTACTAAGATACATTCTAAATAGACATAAATCTATCAATATCTACAAGATATGGATAAACTTAATTAACATTTATATTAGTCTATCTAGGATTTATTCACATAGAATTAAATCTATATAAATCCATAAGACAAAATAAAATTAATTATTATCATCCGAATTTATCTAGGATTTATCTAGATAGAATTTAATCTATCTAATCCATAAAATAAGGATACATATCCAATTAATCCATAATTTAGTTAAAAATTAAAATTTAGATAATCCACTTAAGATATATTCAAATATTATTCCAAAATCATATCTTGAATTAAATCCAAAGTTAGTTCCAAGAGTTTAGGAAACCCTAACTAATTTGGAAAGTGAAGTCACGGGACGAAGACCCGCACGAGCGTCGTTGCTGTCATAACAGCCTGCTCTTGCCTTCGTCGACCGTCTTTCGAGTCCGGGAACTGCCCACGAAGGCTCCCACTCGCACAGCTACTGTCTGTAGTCTCCGGCACTGCTGCCGCATCGTCGTCGCATCGCTGCGCTGCCCTGCGGGATACCGACGCTGCTGTCGCTGCGTCATCGCACCCGCTGCTGTAGCAACCTGCCCGGCACTGTGACAACCTGCTCCAAATCACGGTTGTACTCTTGGTTGTTCTGTTGTGAAGGCCGTTCCCGCGAACATCGCGGTTCAATACTCCACGACGCGAATTGATTCCATGGTCATGCGAAATCATTGCAACGAACGAACGATATTTGCGGTGATATTTGGATTGCACAAATAAAAGAAGAATCCAAATTCAAGTATATGCAAATGATTCTCCACGGCTCCACCAAACGAAAAGATTCTAATATTTGATATCATCAACCAAAATAAAATTGCTTAATTCGATTCATATTCACATAAGACATCAAAATCAGCCCGTAATCATTATAACCACTCTTTATGTCAACATAATGAATATGGAATTTGATTCCGCCGTTCATGAATCTAAACTATGCGGTCTCGCCTTCGCGTCCCTTCGTCCATGTTTTCGAACAGATCAAAAACAAACACAAACCCACGAAGAAAAACATACATTCAAGCAATTCACATAACATGAAATTAATCCACATAATCAGAGCCAAAAATTGGCTCTGATACCAATTGTTGGGGTTTGGAGCCCCTTGCACAGCGAAAGACATGCATAAACAAATAAATCAAATCTACAGATCTATTTGACCGATTATGGGATTAATTGATTCACATGCACATTAATTCATGCTTAAGGAATTTAACCCTAATTCATGAAATCCTACGATTTAGAATTACCGATCTGATTCTCCAAAGAATCGACGATTGCTTGCGCCTTCTCCACATGAAGATCTTCGTACTCAACCACGAATCTTCTAATCTGTATCCCGAACTCAGAATCTGACCTTTAGGTGGGCAAAGCTTATCAGAATCGAAAAGGGCTTGATTAGAAAGAAGACAGAATATCAGTTTTCTCAAAAACTGATTTTTCGTCCACTCCCATAGGGGAGCACGAAAATTATGAGGTTCATTCCCCCTAAATCTCCTTTCTAATCTCCTTTTATATTGAGTTATAATGGGCCAGATTAGGGATCCATGGAGGTTGGACTTGGGCCAAACCTGTTGGGCTTTTACTAATTAAATTCAGCCCCAATTTAATACAAGTCCGACAGAATATTATTATCAGCCACTACAGTAAAATAATATTGACTGCCCATCCAATCCCAAATTACGAGTAATCCGGGCTTTACCTCTTTAATTTATTATTTCTCGTGTTTAAGATATAAATATCCATTAATTAATTTAAGTCTGCTATTTGACTTTAAATAATTAATATCTTTTTCCAAGAGTTGTCTAGTTCAAAATCTTTATTTATTATTCTGGAATAAATTCCAACCGGCCGGGTTTCTGAATAATAAAACATTTTTCGAACACCTCCTGAGGATATTATCAAACTGGACTCACCCAGCATACGATTCATTGCAATAACAATACTAGCACCTCTAGACATTGATCACCACTACCCAAGATACCAGGATTCTTGGATTGCGAAAAATCCGCACCATTTGATAAATCAAAGTAGTGCATAATCAATATCGTATGCTCAATGTTATGTCAACAATGATTAAGAAATAACAATCACCGAGACCTCGTCTTTCAGTAAATAGCAAGAAGGACTTATCTCAACTGTTAGATCCTTCAGTGTTATACCACACCAGTGTCGTTTATTTCCTAAGGTAAGGAAACATGCGGACTGACACTGCAACCTTTCACGATAGGTAGCCAAAGCCTATCTAGGTTGTGAAATTATTTTTCTCTTCTACAAAGAACCGACTGCGTCACCTTCTGTGAACGTCGTTCACGACCAGTCTACTATGTAGAAGAATTAGACTTATTTGCTTCTTATACATTAAATGTTTGAGATACATCTTATAAATGCACAAGCAAACATCAATGCGATAAAATTACTTGGGATAAAAGTAGATTGTAGAGTTTATTGTATACAAGCAATTCTATCCGTGCCAGCGAGCTGCGTACGTGGCAGCCTTCCATTGGCCAACGGCATAGCCGTTGGCAATTTGAATTTTTTTTATAAAAAAATCAGATTTTAATTAAAAACTCCGATTAAAAAAAAATCCCACTTCCCAAAAAATTATATCCGTTTTCTACCCACTTTTAATTTATTTTTCAAATTTTTCCCCAAAAAATACACATTTTCATCTATAAATACCCCAACTTCCATACCCAAAAATTCACACAACACTACACAATTCTCATATAAATTCTCATCTAAATTCTATCATTTCCATTCTCAATTCTCAATCTTTCTTTCACTCTTACAACAAAACAATGTCCGGCTCCCACGGTTGGAACCTCGATTGGTTCGGTTCACAACCATTTCCTAGTCCGGAAACGGAATATTCGGCCCCTCCTCAAACCCAAGGTTCGCAAGTTCCGGGTGGCTACCGGCCTTACCCGATCGACGACCAAGATGCCCCCCGAAGGGCAATACGGGTGGACACCCGAGCCATCCGTGCCTAGAGCGGGAGGGAGCGGCCCTTCTCAAACTCCCCCTCTTCCTACTCGCGGTGTCCGCACCCCGTACACTCCGGGGGAGATGGAACAATTATTCAAAGCGTTCTTGTCAATCTCCGAAGATCCGGAGGTTGGCATGAACCAATCCGGTGACCATTATTGGTGGCGCATCTGTCGCCGGTACAATCAAAACCGGTCGGCTGGAACAATCGAGCGCAACGAGAGTATGGTGCGCAATGCCATATACAGAGCCAACGAAGAAATCCAAAAGTTCCAGGGGTATTACCTCCAGGAAGAGCGGTCGGCGGGGAGTGGCAAGAGCGAGCTCGACATCATCAGTGCCGCCTTGGAGACCTACCAATCCATCAACTACAAGCCGTTCAAGTACCTCAACATTTAGCAAGAGACTCGGTCGCATCCGAAGTATAGGGGAGGCGTATCATCCTCCTCTAGCTCCTCCTCCAAACGGTCGAGGTCGGTATCCTTATCTGACGCCGGCTCCGAAGATGTGGCTAGCCAATTTGCCAGAGCTAACTTTGGTAGCCTCGACGCCGGCCCGAGCGGTTCCCAACGCCGTCCGCAAGGAAGGAAGAAGGCGGCGGCCAACCGCCGTCGCGCCGCGACTCCATCCGCACCCACTCCCGAACCCGCTCCCGCTCCCGCTCCCTATGTGCCACCTCAACCCCCCACCAACTCGTTGTGAGGGATTTTAGCCCAACTCAATTTGGCCGATAGGTCAAATATGACCCTCGAGCAACTTCGATCGCATGTGGCGATGATACGGGGTCTCCAAAGAACATTGGGGGTAGAGCCGGATGAATAGTCATCCATGGGGGTAATTTTTATTTTTTAGGTGTTTAATTATGTAATTTTTAATTTTTAGGACTTTAATTATGTAATTTTTAATATTTAGGACTTTAATTATGTGATTTTTAATTTTTTGTAATTTGTAATAATATTTCGGGTATTTTTAATGCATTTTAATTTTGTGGAAATGTTTTTATTTAAATTGAATAATAGAATGGTAGAACTCTTGTGCTTGTCCTTGCGAAATAGCACGGATGTGAGTATTGTGCTCTTGCCTAAGAGCAGAGAGTAAAAGTGGGGCCGGGCCCACATCCGTGCTTGTTGGCCAGAGCACGGATGTAGATGCTCTAATAGTCCGTGAATTAAATCACATTTAACCACAAATGATAAGTACTCGAAATTTAAAATGAATGAAAAAAGAGAGAAGATTTTTTATTGGTAGAGAATAAGAAAAAATAAATTTGAATTTATGATGATGAGCAGGCTAACCTCCGTCGCCAAAACCTATAACCTAAACCCAAACACCACGACGGCGGTGGGCGTCCGCCTTCTCTCCACCAAATCCGGCGAGGAGGAGTGGAATGACGCTCCGGAAATTTCCTGGCTTCCATACAATCTCCCTGGCAAATCTCTCCCCGAAAATCCCCAAACTGCAATCTCCTCCTCTCCGCCGGAGACCAAGGCTTTCGTGGAGGAAATGAACGATAATTGGGAGCAGAGGAAGGGAAAATCGGTGAAGAAGGATTCTGATCGGCTGACGAAGCAGAGAATCCACGCCCGCCTGTGGGCGAAGGAGATTGAGAAACTGGAGGAGGCTAAATTGGGGAATTTCTCCGACGAGTACGTATCATTTTATTCTTCGATCATTTTATTAGTAATCAGAGTGCAACATTGAAATCAGAATCGTCGCTGTATTTATGAACTAGTTTGTATTATTAACGATTTCTGGTTGAATATTTGAATATGCAAATAGTAATGATTTGGGAAGTTCCACATTCAATTGGTGGCTGGGAAACAAATAATGTAGAGAGAGGGAAGAAGACATGTTGGTTGAAGAGTTTGAGCATCGCATTGCCTTGAATAAGTTTCAGGTTAGTACCATTCAAATTCCAAAATACGATTTCAAGTTTTTTGTGTTGTTATTATATACTCCAAATTCATTCATATCTACTGTCTTAATTTGAATGGATTTCAGATTGAAAGCTTCATAAAAACACACATCTACATGGATGGAAATACATGATCCAAGTTATACGCCCTAATGCAAACAAAATAACTCAGGTAAAAAAACTGTAATTATATTTTCATAAAATAAATTAAGAAATCAGTGCTTGTAACAACTAGGAGTAATAGTAATCCATCCTATTTTGGGTCAAAACATGCAATGCATGTGTTGTTGGATCATCCGTGCATCATTGCGGCTGTGGGGTCGTGCGCCTAGCCATGGGGCCGCACTGTGCACTCTTTGCCGCAATAATGTATCGGCTTCTATCTGTCGAATAATTAAGACAATGTTAGTCCTTTGTTTAGGGCTACATGCTTGGTCTATATATTAGATCTATGTAGTAATTAATTTGGATTTGTATATGAGTCTTAATCAATGGATTTGTAATGCCCTGGTTCCTCTTATATTGCTTATAGCATCATAATTCAAAATCAAGACCAAATCTCCACCCTTAGATTTTAAAATGAGTGTATGAGATTAAATCTTGCGAATTTCAATAAATAATAGACATAATATCAACAAAATGGTAAGATCGTCATTATGTTATCATATCATAATTTTCGTGTTTTTTTTATATCAACATAGTGTATTACAAATATCAACACAATGACATAAGTATTTCAACACAAGTATACGAAAATATCAACACAGTTTTATAGAGATTACATGCACTATATTGAAATTTTACCTGCATTATATTGAGATTTTTTAATGTATTTGTTGATAAAAAATCTGCTTATCAACAACACCAACTGAAATAAAAATCATCAAATTTCATCATCCGATCGTCGTCGAAACATATGCAATTGAGATCTCGTTAGAATCCTTAGAAAATGACCTTTAATTTGATACTATATTTTTTGCGAAAAAATAATTTAAATCGATATAGTTAAGTAAATTTCAAGTTTTAGGATAATTTTAATAAGAGATAATTGACATTAATACCCTTTAATTTTGTTTAATAATTATTTAAATTTAAAATATAATCCACTTGGCATTGTATCAACCACTTAGATCTCCTAATCTAATGATTAAAAATTGATCTTAATTGTAGATTGCTAATTAGTTAACAATTGATCATGTCTTGTAATGTCCCCATCCCTAACGAACTAGTAACGTTACTAAATATATACTCCACTAAAATACTAATTTCGTCTATTTTAAAAATTTGAAAACTTAATGTGAATAAAAAGGAATGCAAAAATGGTTTAGTAAATTGAAAAGAAACATCATTGACATTTTTTATGGAGTATAAAATATTGACTCTTATGGATATAAATATATATAGCTCATATGGTAAAATATTTTCCCTATCAACAAATATATCTATACACAACAGGAACTCATGGTATATACTTCATCTAAATACACATCTGGCCTACACAAAATCACCATTATCGACCATACAATTTAAAATTATAGGAATATTAAAACTATTCATATATATAAAAAATAGGAAAATGGATACTAGTCAAATAGTGGGTTGGGAGACTATGGAGTGTGGACCATGTTGATTGCTGGCTCATCACCGTCTTCTTGATCTGAAAAATATTCCATCCGTCCCAGCTCAAGTGATTGATTTCTTTTTCGTTATTATTTTGTAAAAATGATAATAAACAGTTAAAGTGGGGAGAAAATAAAGTAAGTAAAAGAACAATGTAGATATGATCATTTTCTCCAAACACGTGCTTGAAAAATAATCAATCACTTGAAATGGGATGGAAGAAGTAAAAATAATGAGTTGTGAGGATGCAAGCACACTCGGTATGATATTACGTTGCAAGCAGGTATAACCAATTATGTAATGAATCTTAATTCAGCGAATCAGTTCAATTTAGCTCCGATTTATTATGTTGCGGCTAACTCGGCCGTCTTTCTCAATATGGATACGTGGCATTGAAATTTGAAATGAGTGAACGAGAATGAATTTCAGTTGCCAATGTTGAATTGCAAAAGAGAAAAGGCATGTATAATACTCTCTCCGTCCCATAAAAATACGTGCGTTTTCCATTTTCGTCCGTCCCAAAAAAATATGTGCATTCTATTTTTGAAAAGTTATATGAATTTAATAATATAGATCTCACTATCCACTAAGACTATTTTAAGTCTTTAACTACCATTTTCCTTATCTCTCTTACTTTACCTTACCATTCTCCTCACCACTTTTACTTTACCAATTTTATCTTAATTCCCGTGTCATACCAATTTCTCATATTTTTATGGAACGGAGGGAGTAATTAATATACGTGGATGAATGTATTTTTATCTACTCCCACCGCTCAACAATAGCACATTTGTGATTTTAGTTCGTCCCATAAAATTAATTTTACTTCTATTTTGACAAGTTTTTCTTTTATGAAGTGGTGGGCTCATTCTAGATTATGCCGGAGGTGCGAGTCTAGGTGCTATTGCGGTTTGGCCACAGCAACAACATTGCAAGGCACTGAACCACGCCGCAACCTAATTTTTTATTTATTTAAAATTCATTTTTTATACTTTTTATTTGATATTTCATCCAAATATAAAACATGGAGTACTGACAAACAATAACAAAATCGTTGCAAATTAAGATAATAAAATATTAAAGAAACAATGTAACCCATTGAACATGTGACAAGTTTGTTATATCTTGGGAGTCGCCATTGAAACACATTTTAAGATCCGGTGCCTTAATTTCAGGAAGTTTTAAAGGGAAGAACAGTCACATGGCCGCCTTCAACAATATTCTAAAACTGAAATTTATATCTTTTTTTAACGTGATTTTAAAATTTTAAATTATTATAATGCAACATTTATTTAATAAATTTTTAGTTATTTTTTTTATATTACAAATAACAAAAAAAACACATAAAATTAGAGTCATAAAAATATTAAGCTTTATGTTTGAGATAGTAAGTTATAGATATTGCGGTAAGATTTTACATTTGAATGAAATATTATATGATGATTGAAAATATTAGTTAGGGGTATTCAATAACAAGATTATATCTCATAATTAAATCTATAGTATGTTTAGTTTATGATAATAAATCTCATGATTTAATCGTAGATGGATAGTTATATGATAATTAGTCATAGTCAATCTTCTAATAAATAATATTATTGTATTTTATTATTATTTTATATAACAAACCAAACACCACCAAATCGTATTTTATTATTATTTTATATAAGAAACCAAACACCACCATATATAGTAATATAATTCAGGGTTTAAAATGAAACTAGACTGCTTATGGCCTAACATATTTTAGCTGTACAACAAACTCGAATATTCTCTTCAAAATAAAGTACCTATTTTATGTTTTTAATCTACCTAGAAATAGTTCTAAGTACATTAGTTAGTGTGGATGGTGAAAATTTAATGTACTCCGTATACATACTTTTTCATTCGAAACAAAACTGGATCCGGCCATCAATTTTACTTGGAGAACTCAAAATATGTATTTCACAAAAAAACAAAAAATACACCATCCATCTATCATCAATTGTCTTGAAAGTGGACGACACAAAATTTAACCCAAACATAGTAAAATAGGAGTACGAGAGAGAAAAAAAAGTGATTAAAGAATTGAAAATGAAAAATAAAGGCAACCTCATTATAGATCATAGAAATCTATACTACTTAAAAGTGGCAGTTGGTTGAAAAGACTTTAATATCGTTTTTAATATCCTTTTTAGAGGGAAAATGGAAAGTTGATGTGTGTTATTTATTTCTTTATTTTATTTTGAGTCTTCCAAAATATTACAGAATGAAAATAATAATTAATTAATTTGCAGAGAGAGAAAGAGAGAGTTCGAAAGTTGTGTTGCCGCAATGGAAAAAAAAGAGTGGCCAAATTAATGATCCAATCAAATGCATTGCTGAGACTTCCCAAACAAGTTTTGAAATACTGATAAATAGGTGTACAATTAATTGAGACTACATTTATTCATTCAAAAAGAGTGGCCAAATTAATGGTCCAATCAAATGCATTGCTGAGACTTCCCAAACAAGTTTTGAAATACTGATAAATAGGTGTACAATTAATTGAGACTACATTTATTCATTCATGTGAACTAATGTAAACTAATTTTCTGATTGTAGTGCTTATCTCATGGGAGAGATTCTGCCCGGAATTCGGCGACTACTACGACGACAGACAAAGGTAGTATCTTTCGATCTACCCGTTTATGAAAATTTGAACACCAAAATATTGATTTCATTCCACAAATTTTGAAAACATGAATAAAATTAAGAGAGATTTCTCACTGGGAACAAGGGCAACGCCGGCATGAAGGAACAGAGGGTGACGACGGCAAGTCCAGCCACCGAATGCAGTGGCTTTCGGGGCCGGGGAGGCAACAACTAGGGTGGGTCGTGAAACCGAGAGAGATATGACACAATGGCAAGAAGAAGAAAAGTAGACGAAGGAGAAAAAGAAAAGCAACGGACAACGGTAGGCGGCAGCGGCCGAGGTTGGTGAGATAGGTAAAGCAAGCAGGCGTTAAGTAGGGCGAGGAAGGGAAGCGGGTGAGGACGGCGGCTGGACGGCAACAACGATAGAGATGCCGGAGACGAAGAGGAAGCGGCAGCGCGACAGGTGAGGAAGACAAGACAGGTGGGACGAGCGGCAAGACTATGTGGAAGGAGCGCCAACGAGGGAGAAGGGACGATGCTCTGGCCGGGGAGATTGATTTCCGCCGATTAGGTGGGGAGAGAGGGATGGAGGCGTGAGCCGTTGCATTGTAGGGTTCGGATATTAATTTGTGTATTATTTGGATTTTATTTTAGGCATTTAGTGGGCATTTTTAGTGTATTGGATTTTGGAGTATACTTTTAGTTTTAAATAATAGTAGTATAAAATTATGTAATTGATATTTTTAATTAAATAGAGTTTTAATTTGGATATTGGATTATATAATTATGTTTTAAGCTAAATTTTAATTTAGACTTCTAATTTATTGAAATTTGTATATAATATATTATATTTTTTAAATTAAATTTATTTTTATTATATAATTAAATTATATATAATTAGAATTGAGTTGACTTTGATTTATTCATATTTCTATGTTTTAGACTTCTCAAAAAATTGAATATGTATATATATTAACATGTACTTTGATGAAAATGCATTTATTAATTGTGATTTTTTTAATTCATTTTATCATGTCTACTTAATTCTAAAAAAAATATGTTTTTAGTTATAAATAATTATGTTGCAATTTCAAAACTTATGAACTACTGGTTTTTTATTGTTTTTCTTATGTTTTTGTTTGCATTTATGAATATGTATGTTTTGTTAATCAAAACTGGTGAACTATTTATTCATTCAAATAGTTTGCTTTTTTTTCTTTTGTAAATAGTAGTATTACTATACATTTTTCTTTATTTGTATATCTTATTCTATTTCATCCACACATCTCATCTTTTGTTATTTCTTTAATTTTATACTACTACACTCATATCAAATATTAAAATAATATACAATCATCTACTAAAATATGAAATGTTTCATTGAGAGTGGGTTAAGAGAAGTACAAATATCTTTTTGTTGTTGTTTATAATATTTTAAATTATTTATAAATTACAAATACTTATTTTAATTAGTTTTTATCTGTAAATATATTTTTATACTTATTTACTTTGTATTCTTTATTTTATGTTAATATATCTTCATTATTTAAAATTTTTTTGTCACGTGCATAGCACAGGTGTTAACACTATTCTACCAAATATAAAAGGCAATAACTTTATAAACAGACCAAAATTATAAAAACATTAATTATAAAAACATTACTATTAATATGAACGAAGGAAATACAGAATAGTCGCTCTTATCAAAATATCTGTTTCAACTGGGGTTATACAGATTTCCACAAATGCGCAGCTTATTGATTTTATAGGGAGTATTATTTATTGTTCTCACAGCACCATTGAAGAGACAGAACCCACATGATTTAAGATAACTCCAAAATCAACTCAAATATCTTATTATGTACACATACTTAAGAAAAGAACAATGCTTCTAAGTTTTTCCCACACTTACCTCTAATTCAGCTTACTAAAAAAGAGATATCATTTGTAATTTCTAACAAAAAGTTACAACTATATTTAAAACAATTCCACGTACTCAGCATTTTTCTCCTTGGTTGCACTTTTTCTTAGAGATCTTGAAGACTAGATTATAGTGAAAAACAATCCACTTGGCTAGTTGCCAAGCAAAGCACAGCCACCGCAGTCTAATCTTATTTAGTAAGGCTACCAATTTCTTTCCAGATAAGCCACTGACAGAACTAAGATATTTTCTACTTTATCCATAATAAATTCTAGAATTCTAAAAGAGTAATATATGAAGTATTTGAATAGCATAAAAATGAAAAGGAAAAAAAAGCACTGATATGGGTTATGGAGGTATATGGGAGTGCAGCAGAACCTCTATTCGGTGTCCAGGCACCAACTCTAGCAATTTCAGTAACATCAGAAAACAATCTTACAAATGCATAACAGCCTTTTCCCATGAAGAGAAACAAACAAATCAAGTTCCAGTGAACTTATCATAATGTGGTCTCTATAAATAAATTCTACTCTTTTTCTCGCACCAAAATCTTATACTCTTTTTCTCTGTGGCTAAAAATCCAAAAAAAAAAACAAGACTTGCTTGCAAATGACAAAAGATGGCATTATACTCTTGAAACTAGGCCAAGAATTACACTCATCCTGCCCAAAACCATAAGTTTTAAGGCAGGACACGTGAATATAAAAGAGGTTGTTAGTACTATAAACATAACATAAATTTGTGCCTGGAAGAAATTATTTTCCTCAACTTTATTACCAAAAAATTCAGCAATAAAACCATTGATCAGAGATAGGAATATTGAGATGACTTGGTGCAAAAACTAGACACTAAGTTGCCATTATAATTCTGCTTTTGGTGTGAGACAGTTACACACAACTCAACTGAGTCTGATCCTCACCAGACAAAGAACACTAGAATTTAGCCAAGAACAATACTACCTCCGTACCTTAAAAATAGAAACTATTTCCATTTTGGGTCGTCCCTTAAAAATAGAAACTATTGAATCTTATCCCACAATCCCCTAACACTACTTCCACTACTTTTTCTCTTCATCTCTCTTACTTTACCAATTATTCTCTCTTACTTCACCAATTGTGCATTAGTTTCAAAAGTTTCTATTTTTCGAGGACAAAGGTAGTAAGTAAACATCAGCTATAATATGGCAAAAACTCGTGTGCGTCATCTAGTCCAATTAGAGTTCCTCAAGCCCCCCAATTATATGAATTATTATGATCGATTAATCACAATTACAACTAGAATTAAATTAAAACAGATGCAATGGAATTGGCCTCTTATAGAGCAACAATTAAGAATCATAGAGAAGCCCACAGCACAGAGAACAAATCGAACCAAAGATGAGTAACATAAAAGAAAAACTTTCAATCCAACGATTCAATAACTCTGTAATCATTGAAATTGAGGACGATTTAACATACTATGAATTAGGGCATATTACTTGGGGGAACCAAGCAAGCTAGCCTGCTGGAGCTCGAGCTCGTTGAACTGAGCCTCGCGGTCCATTTCAATGATGAGGGGGACGACGAGGACGAGGAAGGTGGTGCCGACGATCCATGCGGCTTTTCCGGTGCTCTTGAGGAGTTTGGAGGCGACAAAGGCGGTATCGGAGGCCGCCTTCTTGCCTTTGTAGACGATAGGGGACTCCGAGACGGAGGAGGAGACGCGAGAGAGGATTCCGGCGTCGGATGACATGTTTCTAGGGTTTGGTGTGGATAATCCAATCTGTTCTATTTATGCGGTGTCTATCCTCCTTCGCGATATGGTTGGCTAGTGCCCACTAGTGTTGTTAATTTAAATTATTGGTCAAAATATTATCTTTTGAATTGTTTGGTCCCGAATAAATAAAAATGGATCGGACTTGGTCCATTTTATACGAAACAGTTTATTTTTAACGGCCAACTTCCTCTCCTCCGCCTCTGCCCTCCACTCCTTCAGCTTCTTCTCGGCATTCACATGCTGCAGCCTCCGCCCACTCATATCCCTGCAAGCATCAAAATTGTTCGTTTTCTTCTGCCCCGCCTTCGTCACCGCCCCTCTCAACAACGACCCAAACCCCCCTTTCCCACCCCTAAGCCTAAGAAACAAATTCACCACAATAGGAAACTTCCCAAATCCATCCGAATGACATCGAGTAAAGCCTCGATCTTTCTCTAATTCGATACTGGAATCGCAAAATAGGGTTTCAGAAAATTGGGACTTCCGGCCGAATTGGCCGATGATTAGGGTCTGGTGATCATCGAGGATACGAGAATTGTTAAGGAGGAGCTAGAGGCCGGAAGGGATGGAGGTTAGGGCTCTGATGCGGCTTTTGAGGGCGGAGATGGATACCGAGGGAGCGTCAAAATTTAAGATCCGGTGATTTCCATCTAGTCAAATGCGTTGACCGTTAAAAATAAACGATTCTGTCAAAAATGGACCAAATCCAATCCATTTTTATTTGTTCGGGACCAAACAATTCAAAATATAATGTTCTGGACCAAAATTGTAAAATCGTCATATGTTTAGGACCACTTTTAGCTTTTACTCTAATTTATTTAGTATTGTTCGTTTTGATTTATGTATTTTGTTCGATTTTAATACATTAAAAAATGTTATTAAAATTTTTTATTTTACAAAATTCATAAAAAAAATAAACCTTGATTTATTATTATTTTTATTTATTTGAAATTTATAGAGAAAACGAGCAAAAATCAAGATTTAATTTTTATGAATTTTATGAAATTAAAAATTTACAATATTAGAATGTTGAGTGTAGTATTTAGGGTGTTAATCCATAAAAAGGTACTAACATCTTTAATAGTACTAGTATTAATCAAAACAATAAACATTAAATTTGCTTTTTAACACTAAGAAGCTAAAGTTGCACATTGTAAATAAAGTGAGAACGGAAAATGATATTATCTTCATCCCACTTAAGATGTTAACCTTTCATTTTTAGTTTGTCTAACTCAAGATGTTCACTTTTATATTTGGAAATAAATCTTTATCTCATCTTTTCTCATTAAAATATTTAACTACTTTTTTCACTCTACTTATTACACCTAACAACTCCTTCTAAAATCTCATGCCACTAAAAAATGTGGACATCTTAAATAGGATGAAGGGAATATTGATTATTGCTCCTAGCAACACTTAGACAAGTCGGATGGATGCTTCAAATTATCAAACGATTCAATGCCCGTTAGGACATGGATAACACATCAACTTGCAAGCACTAAACATGTTAAGTAGACTTTTAACTCCTGATCCTCTTGGGTAGTAGCTACACACTTATCCTAAAGCTAACTTTCACTAATTCAAATTCATACGGATGCTTAAGAAACTAAAACCAATTACTATACGTTTCATTTCAACTAATTCATTATCAAATTATTGTTTAAAACTAAAACCAATTACTAGACGTTTCATTTCAACTTATTCATTATCAAATTAATGTTTAAACAAGTCATGTATGATAATTCGTCATCCATGTTGTCTGTCTATTCCTAAGTTAAAGAGACGTTAGAAAAGATTATATCAACCATCATCAAGTGTGCACTCAAAATAAAAATTAAAAGCGATCAAAACCGAGAATATGACATAGACAAAGACAGACAAAGTAAATATCATAATAATTCAAGGTTGACGGAAGATCTTGTCTAGAAATATAATCGAAACTGTAGTGATCACTGATCACACTCTCATAAGCTGGGACGATGGCAAATCTTCGGGTTGACGGAATTTTAATCCGAACCTGCTCCAAACTCCTTTCGTGTGTTGTTCTCCTTTTTTTTTAAAAATCTGAAATGTAATGCCCAAAATTTGGTAAATTAGAATTAAATAAATCGGTGGATAGTCAAGAAAGAATAAGTTAATTAATATAAGTTTTTAAGACCATCCACAACGCGTCTCGCGCCGGGCTCGCGTCTCGTCTCGGAGAGACGAGACCCCCGCGAGACGCATTGCAGCGCCCATCTCGTCTCCAGCTCGCGACCGTCTCGTCGCGTAGCTCGTCTCGGAGAGACACGAGACGAGCTGTCTCGCCACGCGCCAGGGACACGTGGCACGTCCCCATGCGTGCGTGACGCCCACTCGCTGGCTCGCGAGTGGGCGTCGTCACTGATGACGCAATAATTCATTTTTTTTTAAAAAAATCAATTTTTAATAAATTTTTTTTTTTTCAAACGGTAATATTACCGTTAAATATTTATTTTCATTTTTTAAATTTTTAATTTTTTTACTCTATAAATAATTCTATTCCATACTCATTTCAAACACAAACACACATCTATTCCTCTCAAATCCTCTCTATCACTCCAATTTCCATCTTCAATCAACTCAAACAAATGGATCATTTTGAGCAAATGCGCCAATTAATGGAACAATCACTCGAAGAAGATCGACGACGAGAGGCGGAGGAAGCCGCACCACCCCCACGACGCTCCCGGAAGTACATCAATCGGAACCGGGAGGAAGCCGCCGCACGGTTAGTACGCGACTACTTCTGCGATAACCCGATTTGGGGAGATACCTATTTCCGTCGCCGTTTCCGCATGCGGAAACCGCTATTTCTCCACATAGCGAATACTTTGGCGGCCAGGGAGGAGTTCTTCCGAGAAGGGTTCGACGCGGTCGGTCGTCCCAGCCACACGACGCTGCAGAAATGTACTGCAGCCATCCGGCAGCTTGCGACTGGACAAACGGCCGACATATTCGACGAATACCTGCACATCGGAGACAGCACTGGGCGCTTGTGCTTGCTCAACTTCTGCAGAGGCGTCCGGGCAGCCTTCAGTGACGAATTTCTCCGGAGGCCAACCACGGAGGATTGTCAGTTCCTCCTCAACCTGCACGAACAAGTGCACGGATTCCCCGGGATGCTTGGCAGTGTCGATTGCATGCACTGGCAATGGAAGAATTGCCCGGTGGCTTGGAGGGGTTCCTACACGAGCGGCCACAAAGGCACCCACCCAACCGTTGTACTCGAGGCCGTTGCCGACTACCGACTTTGGATCTGGCACGCGTACTTCGGGGTCCCTGGCTCGAACAACGACGTAAACGTGCTCCAACAGTCCGACCTCTTTACCGAAGTTTTGGATGGTAAAGCGCCGGCCATCAACTTCGTCGCCAACAACCGGCGGTATAAAATGGGGTACTATCTCGCCGACGGCATCTACCCGAAGTGGCCGACCTTCGTGAAGACGTGCGGCAGGCCAGCGAACCCAAAGCAGGCTCTTTTTGCGCAGAAGCAGGAGGCTGCGCGCAAGGATGTGGAGAGGGCGTTCGGGGTTCTTCAAGCGCGCTTCAACATCATCAAAGCCCCGGCTCGTTCGTGGTTCATGGAGAGCATGGTCGACATCATGTATACGTGCATAATCTTGCACAACATGATTGTCCGAGACGAAGGACCCGATGCCGGAAATTGGTTCGACCCCGAATCCCCCGGAAGCTCAACCGCAAGTAGTCCGCCGCGAAGTGGAGCGCATCCATCTATACAAGAACGGTTGGCTATTCGGGCAAGGACACGCGACTCTAGCGCCCACACCCAACTCCAAGAGGATCTAATTGAGCACATTTGGGAAAACTTTGGCGGAGAAGATTAAATTATGTCATTTTTATTTTTTTAGAATTTTAATTATGTCTTCGTTTTTTTTAATGTTAAGTTGTAATATTGTTTTAATTTTAATAAAGTGTGTTTGTTTAAATTGAATTGGGTTTTAAAAAAAATTATAAATTAAATTGAATGAATAGTAATTAAGAGACGGTATAAAGACGGTTAACAGACGGAGCGTTGCAGGTTCCGTCTCTTAGTTAAGAGATGGAGGAAAAAAGGACAGTGGGGCCCTCAAATAGTGCTCAAATAGTAGTTAAGAGACGGTTTAAGAGACGGTATAGAGACAGCGTTGTGGATGGCCTAAGTATTTTGCTTGAAAATTTATTGCAGAACCAAATATTAAACGTGTTAGAAAGTTTATTAAGAAAGAGAAGAACGAGGATTAATTGGGAAAGCTCATTTAAATCACTAAACCTTTAAAAAAGATGGAAAAATATAAGAGTAAAGACCAAAATTGGTCCTGAATATATGATCATTTTACGATTTTGGTCCTAAACATTATGTTTTGAATTTTTGCATCTCATACATTTCAACTCGGATCACAATCGGTCCAAAATTGACGGTTCCGTCAAATTCTAACAGTTAACGTCATTTAACTCTATTTTGACCCAATTAAGTATTTTAATTATATATTTTTTATTATTTTAAAAAAATAAAATACAAAAATAATGTTAAAAATATTGAACTAATACAGTTTAAAAATGATGAATGCTTCGTTCCAGTCATGGCGATTCAGTTCACAATCAGCAAAATTATTGAACTAATCCGGCGGCGCCAACGAGTCCTTCGAGCAACATGTTACCGGCGGCGATGAAACCGACCCCTAATTCGATGCGGAGGAAGGATGAGGATTGATACGATCATATCACAATTAATTAGTTATCTTTGATTCACCAAATCTTTCCACATATTATTTTCTTATTTGGTAAGTTAGGGTTTAGTATTATAAATATGGAAGAATGTAATTATTTTATCATTGAAGGAATCTATGAAATTATCGTGAAATTGGCTCAATTGAGTAGCAAACAAGAAACATCTCCTAAGGTTGCCGACGAGGCTGATCTCGCGCTCAACCACCCCTCCGCCGACCCAAACGCTTGGGCGCTCGACAACAACGACTCTCGTTTCTTGATTGTGTGTGGAGTTCGGACGTTGAGGAAGGCTTTCCTTAACAAACTGGTGCCTTCATTGCACACTCTCCATGGACGCATTTGATGACCATCTTCCGCCGGCTGGCCTCCTGACCGGGGTCAACGCACAGGCTCTGACCGGCGGGCCTTCGCGCCCACATCAGCAAGCAACTACCGCGATGACGATCAGTCGGGCTTACCGCGACGCGATTACCAGACAAGCGTTGAGCCGCCACACGATGCGGCAGGGATGACCGCAGTTTCCTCCACCGGATTGGAGAAGATCATGGCGCGTTTCGACCGACTGGAATTCCGGTTGGTTTCGATGGATCGACGAGTTGATAAACTGGAGACGCCGCGCATCCCTAACCCGGACGCTGATTCCCAGCGTGATGGATGGAAGGCCGACGAGGATCTCCCCTGGACCTTTAACCACGGTTGGAGGGAGCGTGGTGGGGATTTTCGATGCCGGTGTGGGGCTGTCCGCGAGTCACTCAACCGTGGGGGCCGCTTTCCGCAGCCCTATCACTCGCGGCCAGAGAATCGACCGCGCTCTAGTTGGGATAGACTGGCGGAACGCTACCAACAGGGACTCGATAGGGGCCAAGACCGTGCGTGGAGCTATCCGCCAGATCCCCCGAGCATACCACGGTCCTATTTTAGTCGGAATTCTTATGTGCAGCGGCGATGTTCCACCACAGAACACTACTCGTGGCTCGACCAGCAGCCCTCAACCGGCTGGCCACCGCCACCAACGTGCCGGTATCCGCCGCGTCATGTCTATTCAGCAGCACTGCCTGTCCCAAGCTCAATGAGAAAATATGAAGCTTTTCTTTCGAGATCAATATCATATGGTAGGGATGAAAGTGAAGATCTATATTGGGAGATGATGTCATCTTTCTCTCATAATAGTTCTCTGCGGAAGGTCGACAGGTGCTCGAAGACGGGTTCGGCTCCTGAGATGAAAGCTATTCTCGAGGCTTGTTCGCTTCGGAGCCTGAGTGGGACAGATTCACTAGTTAGTGATAACGAGTTCTCACATACACATTCTTCGAAGTATGCTTTGTTTACGAATGAAATGAGGGAACAAGAAGAAGAAATGTTTGATTTACCGCGTTGGAAGCTCATATGGAATATTCATTTGATAATGCTAAAGATTTCAATTATTCTTCTGAGAATGAGATGGTGGAGGAGCATAGTGCCAATCTGGGAAGTTCATTTTTAATGGACTCTAGATTAGAAATAGAGGTGGACGAAGTGGGTGATCATGGTGCATCTAATTTAGATGTGGTTGGTGTACCGAATCAGTCGATTGCCTTGATTTGTGATAAGCACGGAGTAGATGATGATAGAGATGCGAGCCCTGAAGGCCCCCGAGTTTCATCTTTAGAGGATATATATCTTCCGTGCAGCTCTGATGAGACTAACATCATATCACCAACGCCACTACCTGCTGTTGCGTTCTTTCATATCGAAGGAGATTTTAGGTTTTTGCTTAAAGAAAATGCGTATGATGAGGGTGGTGTCTACTTGAGAATTTGCAATCTTGTGGTGCAAGAATATATAGGGAAAAATTTGGTGTATGTGGCAGAAGTGTGTGGCACGTTGGGAGCCTATTCTTCCTTTAGACAGAAGAGGACGTTGGGAGCCTATTATTTCTTTAGACCGAAGAAGATCACAAGTGGTAGAGCGAAGGATCAGGAATTTAATTGCGATGAAAACTTGGGACTTCTCCAACTATATTTACACGTTCCGGATGCAGAAGTGTGCAAATGGAGACGTTCACCTTTTGACGACCACATTCGTCCGCTTTTGTTAATTTTTGGTGGAGGTGAGGAAGGGAGAAGTTCAGTTGTTCGGTATGCGTTTGATCCAGGAGGAGACGCCTCGCCAAGCTTTTGTTTTCAACTCTCGTCCTTGGTTCGTGGTTCCCACCTTGAGGACAAGGTGGATTTTAAACGTGGGGGAGTTGATACGATCATATCCCAATTAATTAGTTATCTTTGATTCACCAAATCTTTCCATATATTATTTTCTTGTTTGGTAAGTTAGGGTTTAGTATTATAAATATGGAATAATGTAATTATTTTATCATTGAAGGAATCTATGAAATTATCGTGAAATTGGCTCAATTGAGTAGCAAACAAGAAACATCTCCTAAGGTTGCCGACGAGGCTGATCTCGCGCTCAACCGCCCCTCCACCGTTCATGTCGCTGACCCAAACACTTGGGCGCTCGACAACAACGGCTCTCGTTTCTTGATTGTGTGTAGAGTTCGGACGTTGAGGAAGGCTTTCCTTAACTAGGATCCACCGGTGACGGGGATCTCGACCGCAAATCCGGTGAGCAGAAGACAGAGAGGAGAGCGGAGAGGCCGGAGACGGCGTAGGTGGCGACGATCACTTGGCCGGCGGTGTCACGCGTCTCCAATTCGGTAATGTTGAAGATGCTGGAGCCGACGACGAAGCCGAATCCGAGCGAGATCAGGTCCCCCAGGTGAGGCACTTCTTCATCTTGTGCTCGGATTGCTTCTTCGTCTCAATGATCTCATCGGAATCGGAGGCAAGGCCGAGGAGGCGGTGGTGGGGTGGCGGAGAGGGCGAAGAGGTAGGCGGAGGAACTCTGGAAGGAAGGCTCCTGGAAGAAGATGAATCTTTTTCCTTTTTTTTGAATATTAATTCAATTGTATTTTTATCATTATTTTTATTTTATTTTTTAAAAAAATATATAATTAAAATGCTTAATTATGTAAAAATAGGATTAACGATGTTGACTGTTAGAATTTGACGAAACCGTTGGTTTTGGACCGATTGTAATCCGAGTTGAAATGTTTGGGATGTAAAAATTCAAAACATAATGTCTGGGACCAAAATCGTAAAATGGTATTATGTTCAGGACCAATTTTGGCATTTACTCAAAATATAAACATGAGAAACATAAATAGAGAAAAAAAGATGAGAGAAGAATTGAATTCGAAACAACACAGAGGTAGGTCTGCTTAATCGGTTCTCCGATACTCGGATATCCGAAATCGGAACTGAAACCGACCGGGTAATTGAGGAACCGGTTCTTTTGTTTTCAAAAAATTTGGTTCCGGTTCTTACCCGGAACCGAATAATAAATAATTTTCAATTTTCAATTTTCAATTTTATAAGATATTAATTAGTATACAATTATCTAATAGGGGTTGTGTGTGTATATGTTGTGTGTGTGTTTATGTTGAGGCTCTGTGTGTGCGTGTAACGTGTTGTGTGTGTGTGTGTGTGTGTGTGTGTTTAAGGTGCTGTGTGTCTGGGTTTGCGTATGGTGTTGTGGGTTTAAGATATTGTGTGTGCATGGTGCTGCATGTGTTTAGGTGTATACTTGTTATTATTTAGTTGTGTGTTGATTTTGATTTTTAGGAGTTATACTTTTTAGGTATTTATTAAATTATTGTTTTAGGTATGGAATATTGGATTTATCTTGTCTATTTGTATTTTTGTGTGTTTCTTTAAATTTTTCGATATAAATTGCTATATTTCTAGATGTTGAATTATTAAAAAAATTAAAATTAAAACTACAAATCGGATCCGGTTCGTAACCGGAATTGGTCGGGTAAGAACCTGTCGGTTCCGAATCGAACCATCCGGATCCGGTTCCGGTTCCGATTCTGGAATTCATGAAAATTGGTAACCGGGTATCCGGTCAAACCGGACCGGATAGAACCGGAACCGGCCAGTTAAGTTGGCCTACACAAAGGAATTATTCTCTTCTCACACACACAGCGTCTTCAATCTTTATCCAGTCACCCCAATTTCTCTCCATCACGTGACCCGTCGCCGTTATTGCCTCTCCGGCGCCGCTGGCCTCCTCTGTCCCATCTCCATCTTCCTTCTATTTCATTCTCCATGGAAGTGAGATTTAAAGCTTAAAGTTCAAACCCCCAATCTCAAAGCTTGTGAAATTAAGGTAACTGCTGATTATAACTCACTTATGCTATCTTCTATGCTTGAATTTCAGATTAAAATGGATGAATTACAACTCTTGTGAAATGAATGAATAGGACCGAGTACTTGCCTTGGTGAGTTTGTTCTAATTGCTTGAATTGGGCATTAATTCAATCTCTAACCTATGAATAGTAGATTAATTGAAAATAGAAGTAGAACTTTGGAGATAAATCAGGGTTGGTCTAAAACCTTGGGATCAAACAGAGAACTTAGTTCTGTGTATTTAATTATGTTTGGAATTACGCTAATTGATTGGTTTAAATATGATTTTGGTTAGAACTTCATAAAAAGAAAGAAGAATTTGAAGCTTATGTTATGAGGTTGTAAGAACCATGGAGAAGATGATTATTGATCTAAATTTTGGAAGAGTGTCGTGAGTTAGGAAAAAGAGGGAAATCAGCCTTTGCTTGGTCCATAATATACACAAATATATTGTCTTGCTGTTGAGCATGAAGTGTTTGTGGGAATTACTCAATAATGCGCGAATATGAAGTAACTTATACTTAGTATTGTTCTTGCCCTACTCCACTTGTCAGATTCGGCAATCCCAGAGTGGTGGGAATCCTATTATAAAATTTTCTTTAGATATTATCATGTCTTAGGAAGTCCCCTTCACAATTTCAACTCTTTCATCAATGTTTGAGTATTTTTTAAAATTCATGCAAAGCAGTCACCAGCTCTATCACAAACTGACAAGCTGTTATAAAACAGTCATAACCCCTAATCCCTTGGAGTTTTTGGGAATACCTTTCTTTTTGTAAATTAAACTAGACATCAAGAGGTTCCTTGTGGTATAGGGCTTGACTCTGTGATGCTAGCTGCTACGAGCAAAAGCAATTTATTTTTTAAAGATAGTGTAATGTAGTGAATTTAAAAGCGCTACAAGTTGAGAGAAAAAAGTAAATGTATGCTAGCTAAGTAAGATATGTTTTGGTGAATTTCTGCCCAAAATCCACTCGGACAAGTAGAAGTCTTTGGAATCAAAAAGTGGATGTCACTTGGCCGAGTGGCATTTCGGCCATAAATCACTCGGCTAAGGTGGAGGTCACTTGGCCAAGTGGAGTTTTGGCATCCTTTCTGCCGAGTATAAGTCTTTGTAAGCAAAAAGTGGATGTCACTCGGCCGAGTGACATTACGACCATAAATCCACTCGGCCAAGTATACTAATTTTAACAGTTACCAATAGGATAGAGTGGGAAGAAGGATTTAGTGAAATTTGCAAATAGCATAAAAAATGCTAGGGGTGGTCTCAGGGATAATTTAGAAATACAATCAAAAGATCAGGGGCAAAATAGTCAAAAGACCTCGTATTCATTTGTATTTTCCTATGTTTCAAAAGCAGAATATATATCAGCGCCAGACTCAGCTACAAAGAGGAATCAAACGCAAGAACCAAGAAATCCTCGACCATTTTCCACCTGTTCTAGTTTCTTTTCCAAATTTTTTCTCAGGTTTTATTTTCCAAGCCTTAACAATGTTTAGCTGTAAAGTATGTTTCAGTTCAACTTCAGCCTACATTTTAGCCTAACCTAATAATTTTAGAACACAACCATACTAAACCCTAAACATCAGATAAAACCTTCCATGTTGCACTTTCACCAGAAGGCCACTGCCTCTCAAATTGGTGGTGGTGGTGACAAATTGAACCGAAGAAGTGGCTGCTAGCCTGCTACCTTCAATCGCGTTTTGCAAATTACCTCAAACGACGGTGAAATCCGGCGGTTCGGAGTCGACTAGTCGGTAGAGGCTTGAGTTTCAGAATTGAAATCAGGGCTTGAAACTAGTTGTAGGTGTGAGAAGAATTCCAGCATCTCCGTATTCATATTTTGCACTTACATGCTTTTATTTATTCATGTGCTAAAATAACAAGAAAATTATTGATCAGCTCAGCATGTTTAGATTCATCATCATCTATGTTACTGCTCACCAAATCGAAACTTCTGTTGATTCTTAGGATTAATAAAAGCTTACGGCATGAAAAATAAAGAGCCATTGACTATAATAGACAAAGATGATATGAGACGATGGTCAAGGTCCGCGAAGGCCCAAGGCAAGATTGTTGGCTTTGTCCCCACTATGGGTTATATCCATGAAGGCCATCTTTCTCTCGTCCAAGAATGCAAGCAACACTCCGACCTCACTGTTGTCTCAATCTATGTAAATCCAAGGCAATTCTCCCCCAATGAGGACCTCTATGAAGGGGTTGGTTGCAGAAGCATGCATAAAAACCGATCACATGAATTTGATCTATTTAGCAGATTATTTAGATAAATTCTATTCGCGTAATTATCACACGTATCATGCTCACAACTTGAATCATAATCATGCTTTGGAACAAACAATCCCTAAAACATGCATACTACAGAGTTAGCCAATTTACCTCGTTGATTTACTAAGGAATCGAAGATGGCTTGCGTCTTCTCCACGTGAAGATCTTCAGAACTCGACCTCGGATCTTCTGACTGGTGTCTCGGACTGTAGACTGATATTTGTGTGGGCAAATCTCACCAGTGTACTAGGACTTAAATAACGAAGACAAAAACCTACTCACGGAAGGAGAAGAATTTCGATCATCTCTCAAAATATGAGGTGGACGAAATTTTGTGATGGAAAAAGTGTGTTTTCTGTCTCCTTTATTCTCCTATTTATATTAAGTCACATATTGTGCCAAGTCAGGGATCTAAGGAATAATTTGGACATGGCCTCACCCAATTAGCTTTTTACTAATTAAATTGAACCCACAATTTAATACAAGCTTATATTGGAATATTACAAGTAGCCACTACAGAAGTAATATTGCACTGCCTTTCCAAATCCAAAATTACAAGTATTCCGGGTTTTCTTTTATTTGTTTAATTTATTTCCCTCGCTTAAGATAGAAACATCCATTAATTAATCAATGTCTACTATGGACTTAATTAATTAACATATTTTAATTTTCAAGAGTGGACTTAGCAAGAAACTCTTATTTATTATTCATAGAGTAATCAAACTCCAACTAGTTAGGTTCCGAATAATAAAACCTTGTTTCGAGCTCCTCTTGTGGATGTTATCAAACGAGACTCTCCTCGCGCACGATTCAATATAATAGCAATCCTAGTACCGCCAGATAATGATCACCACTACCCAATATACCTGGATCGTTGGGTGACGAAAAACCCGCACCTTTGGTAAGTCAAAGTAATAGATACTCAATATCGTATGCTCAATGCTAACGTACATCGATTAAGAAATTGATTATCAAGACCTCGTCTTTCAGTAGATAGCATAAAGACTCGTCTTGTTGTTTGATCCATTCAGTGCTATACCACACCAATGTCATCATATTTCAATAAGGCTTAGAAATAATCGGACTGACATTGCAACCTTTCACGATAGGTAGTCTAGGCCTATCTGGTTGTGAAATTCTTATTTTTCTTTGTTCTGGACTGACCGCGTACCTTAAATTGAGCGCAACCCACAACCGGTCTACTAAAACAAAGACTTAGACTTTGTTATGTTCACTTATACATTTAAATATGCAATAAACATCCATTAAATGTAAAACATAACAACATTACGATAAAAATAATCTGTTGCATTTATTGGAAAATAATAATTAGAGTTTTACAGTATTCAATCACTCGGAAGGTGATTTCTAGTATACAAACCCTAACAATCTCCCACTTATACTCAAAACAACTTTCGAGTATACAAAATAGTGGTGTACACGTCTAAATTTCTCCCACTTATACTGAAAGCGAGTTGAGGTCTTGAATGAGTCGAACTCCCATCCATTTAACGTGGCCCTCGAACGGTTTCACCGCCAATGCCTTTGTAAAAGGATCTGCCAGGTTGTTCTCTGACGCAATCTTAACCACTTGTATGTCTCCTCTCTGCACTATATCTCTGATGATATGATCCTTCCGCTCTATGTGTTTGCTCGCTTTGTGAGCTCTTGGTTCTTTCGAGTT
Organism: Salvia splendens; assembly: GCF_004379255.2. NCBI lineage: Eukaryota > Viridiplantae > Streptophyta > Magnoliopsida > Lamiales > Lamiaceae > Salvia > Salvia splendens. The sequence goes on along the minus strand of NC_056045.1, from coordinate 9,336,151 downwards.
TGCCACAGCACTAGAATTGTCACAATAAACGGTGATGCTCTTGGGCAGGTTCGTAACCACACCTAAATCCATAAGGAAGTTCTTGAACCATACTGCTTCTTTTGCAGCCTCCGAAGCGGCCACATACTCGGCTTCCATGGTTGAGTCCGCGATGCATTTCTGCTTCACACTCTTCCAAATTACGGCTCCACCTCCTAAGGTGAAAACATATCCTGAAGTAGATTTTCTCAAGTCCTGATCGGCTTGAAAATCTGAGTCATTATATCCCAAAGGACAGAGCTCGACTGCATTGTAAACTAGAGCATAGTCTTTAGTCCGTTTAAGGTACTTGAGTATGTTCTTTACGGCAGTCCAATGTCCTTGGCCCGGATTTGACTGATATCTTGCCACCATGCCAACAACAAAGCAAATATCAGGCCTCGTACAAAGCATAGCATATATGAGACTTCCAACTGCCAAAGCATATGGAATCCTTCTCATTGCTTGTATCTCAGACGACGTTTTCGGGCACATATCTTGAGATAGATGGATGCCATGTCTAAAAGGTAAGAAACCTTTTTTGGCGTCCTGCATGCTAAAATGACTAAGTACTGTGTTGATGTAAGGTTCTTGAGATAAGCACAACATCTTCTTTTCTCGATTTCGAAGAACCTTGATCCCGAGGACATGTCCAGCGTCTCACATATCCTTCATCTCAAACTGGTTTGACAACCAAGTTCGCACTGATGACAACATCTTTTTATTGTTTCCAATTAGAAGAATGTCATCTACATACAAAACTAAGAACACTACATTCCCCTTCTCAACTTTCTTATATACGCAGCTTCCATTTGGGCACTTTTCGAATCCAAAATTGCGAACAGTTTGATCGAAACACTGGTTCCACGATCTAGATGCTTGCTTAAGGCCATAAATGGCCTTCTTAAGCTTCCAAACCATGTGTTCTTTTCCCTTTATGGCATATCCTTTGGGTTGTTCCATGTAGATGGTCTCCTCAAGACCGCCGTTTAGAAATGCAGTCTTAACGTCCATCTTCCATACATCCCAATCCATATAAGCTGCTATAGACAACAGTATCCGGATCGATTTGAGCATGGCCACTGGGGAGAAAGTCTCGTCGTAATCGACACCTTCCTTTTGGGTATACCCCTTAGCCACTAGTCTTGCTGTCACGACCACATTTTCTAAGGACAGAAAATACGGTTGATCGCGACTAGGGGAAGATTTAAAGAAGCGGGGAAGAAAGGGGAAAAGCAACACAACTCGACCATAGCTCCAAACAAATGGGAAAAGCTCGAAATAAAATCAGAGTTTTGAACAAAATAGACTTGAGTCTTTTAAGATGCACAACAGAAGCAAATGAACGTGGTTCCATGTGTGAAGACATGAACCTCCGAGAGTCAAAATCCGACTGAATTAAATGTCTTGTCTCAATAGCACTTCCTCCACCACTTCGTTGCTCAACCTGCACATTTAGAAATATATGCAGGGCTGAGTACAAAAAGTACTCAGTGAACACATTGCCGAAAATTACACATATACATTTGAAAATATTGTCAAGCCATCATCACAGTAACACTCGGGGTGTTGTTGAAAAGACCCGAGCTTACTAAAAATATTCACATTGAGCCCTTTTTCCTGTACTTAGCCATATCTGATCACATTGTGCCGTCGAGATGGTGTTCTCGCACGGTCACCTTCTCTGCCCATCATGTCAGAGGTATTCTTGTGCCGGAAAGGTGGCCACCTTCCACGGTCACCTGCTCTGCCCAACATGTCAGAGGTAGCTTGTGTACACTAGTCCGAGCGGGGACACCACCCTCACTGGGACCCAAATTCGATTTATATCATCATTCATAATTCACTTGGCCTTAGCCAAACAGATAGGCATCATACACAAAACATTTATGGCAAGACAACATCTTTAAAAATTACGAACATGTGTTCGAGTTTTCATATAATACGATTTGTATTTTTCGTATAAGAAAGCTCACCTCGATCGCTTAGTTCCCTTAACTTAAATCTTTCGTTCCGACTTTACTTGCGAACGTACCCTTTTGAAAATATCACAATATAATAATATACTAATTAGACTCAAGGACAAAACTACTTAAATTAGAATGCATGCCTCATAATAAATCTCATTTTCTTACTTCACTTGTCTTTAAGAAATTTCTTAACTCATATATTATTTGATGCGTCTTCACTCACTATTTTCGGGCTTCGACTAAATTGGATCTACGTATCTTCTTATTTTGAAAATTTTACTCTTAACCAAAACTCTAAAATAAATTGAAAGATCAATTATTTTAGCTAGGTACATTAATGGAAGAAATCATAAAAATATTAATATAAACACTAATGAAATTTTATTTTAAAACTTAAGGCTAAAATTAAATATAATTGTTGCTTTCAAAAAATATTATTCTCTACTAGATGAAGACCCTCTTCTATTTCTTTTAGCCCAACATATAAGTCAAAAACGAAATTGGGCTTCCCTCCATTTAAAAGCCATTTTGATTTAAGCCCAAAAATTAATTAAATTCGAAAATGGGCCTCACACTCACTATGTATTGAAATCCCAAATTAATTTGAATGAGCTGGGCTCGGATTTAATCGCATAAAAGTCACTTATATAGATAATCAAGCTAATAATATAGTTTATAATAATATCGGCTTAGCGGGTCGTTACATTTTACCCCTCTTAAAAGAAATTTCGTCCCGAAATTTAGGATGTATTTAGACAAAAAGTTCGGGATATTTTTCCTTCATTTTCCCTTCTGGAAAGAGCTTTTCAGATGGAATAAATTGTGAAAGTGAGGGTATGATGAATAGAATGTAGATATCAATAATAGATTGCCAATAATATGATCAAAATGAATAGTGAAGTAGAAAAGTTTCAAGTATCCCCAGATGATAACAGAAAGACCTGAGATGGTTGGTTACAAATGGATTTGAAAAGAATAAGAAAAAAATAATTGCATTTTGCTCAACAGCACTGTAATAGAAAATCATATCAACGAAATTTTTAGAGTTTATAAACAGTTCAGGGAAACTAACTAATAAAGAGGGCAACAAGAGGAAACTAGCCATGGGAGAAGCAATGTGCCAGCTTTAACATGGAGCTTGCAGAAAAACTCAGATCAAGAGACAACAGTCATATTTGAATTCAAAAGATGAGAGTACTCATGTAAAATAAAGAGCTTGTCAATAAGTATGTCTGAAAACACAAAGGGTCAAATAAAAAGGTTTAAGGTCTCACCAGATGGTTGCTCCAATATAGTAAGACTGAAAATGATTGGGCTCAATTGGATTTGAGATAAAGAAGAATAACAAGGAACTACCCATTTGGGTCAACAACATCGTGATACTATGTCACGTTAACGAATTCACAAAGTTTATAACCAAATCATGGAAATTAACCAGTAGAGAAGACAATCAAAGTAAACTAGTTCAGGGAGAGAGCAAATTGCTTTAGACCTGGAGTTGCTGAAGAGCTCACAGCATGATGGAATAATTATAGTGGAATTAAAAAGTGGAGACTGTTCTTTATAAATTAAAGAGCTTGTCAACAAGCACATTTGAAAATACTAAAGGTCTACTAATGATCTTTGAAGAATATATCATCATTGGAGAGACAATAGTTTAGGGAAAAATGTTCATTTTAAAGGCTATAAATAAAGCAACTCCTAGTATAGGAGTTTGGTGGCAAGAATTCAGAGAGTCAAAGTATTGCTTTTATACGAAACGAGTAAAGAAGGACCATAGTCACTGGAGGTTATCAGAAAACATGAGGGAGCAAGCTCAAAACTGAAAGTAATTCACAACCCTGACATAGAAGAGGGAAAAATAATGGCACATTACCTTGCAAAAGGAGTCATTTAAGGTCTTAATTCAACAAAAGTATTTTGATCAAGGGGGATGCGAGAAAATGAAATTCATGGAAATCCAAGTAAGCGTTGCTGATGAATCTTCCTGGTTAACTACAATGGTGATACTCCGTTGTTTAACTCTTTATAGAGGATGGTAACTGAGTTATGAGAAACTTTGGTCACAAGCTATTTTCACTTTACGATCACGTCAGATGACTATATGTGGGGATTACGACTCTTTGGTACTCTTGGTTCGTCATAACTCTCGTCCTCGTAACACGTCGTTACTGCTTACTTATATTGTAGAGCTAGGTTCTTTGTTTACATTGTAATCATATTCTCTTGATATGTGTACATCGCTTAGTTGGATCAAATGTATGATCATTTGGAGTGATTGGATTGTCAAGAAAGGCAATGGCTAATCCAGATTATTCATGTCATTGAGACGTAGAAAATTGCATCCAACTTGTATCATCTTTCTAGAAACATCATTTTGTTCTATGTTGGATTGCTTTTCTCGTGACGAAGTTTCTTTCTTATCGCGTCCTTTTCTTTTCATCGCTCGGGCAAGCGAGAAATGTTCATATTGTACTTCTAAGTTCGAGTTCATATTGTGTTCTAGAAGGAAGACATAACTAAGTATTTTAAGTTCTTGGAAATTTTGATTTCCCCATTCTAGCAACATGATTCAATGATTACTCAAAAAGAGATGTCATTTCACCAATTGGTACCAGACTTGTATACTTTATACTTTCATATTTCAGTACCTTTTTTTTTATTTAGGAAAGTTACTTTTTTATTCATACATTCACAGTCTTTAGCCAAAAAAAAAGACATACTAACTATTTCTTTAAGCACGCTACAAAATTAAGAAACATCAACTATTTCTTTAGACTTAGTGTTTTCATTTGTTCACTCAAATTAACTGCATGAGTTATTTCTTCATTTCAAACTTTTAAACATCTTGACTTTCTTTTGAAAGAGAACATGCTACCTTTTTCCTCGTTGAGTGCGATTGGTGGGAGTGCTAAGGGCATTTTCATCGATTAGACAGTCTAGTGGAACAAGGCTAGACCAAAGATTTTCAAAGAAGACTCTCGGGTTCAGAGCTAGAAAGAATGCTCTGATACCACTCTGTCACGACCACATTTTCTAAGGATAGAAAACACGGTTGATCGCGACTAGGGGAGGATTTAAATAAGCGGGGAAGAAAGGGGAAAAGCAACACAACTCGACCATAGCTCCAAACAAATGGGAAAAGCTCGAAATAAAATCAGAGTTTTGAACAAAATAGACTTGAGTCTTTTAAGATGCACAACGTAAGCAAATGAACGTGGTTCCATGTGTGAAAACATGAACCTCCGAGAGTCAAAATCTGACTGAATTAAATGTCTTGTCTCAATAGCACTTCCTCCACCACTTCGCTGCTCAACCTGCACATTTAGAAATATATGCAGGGCTGAGTACAAAAAGTACTCAGTGAACACATTGCCGAAAATTACACATATACATTTGAAAATATTGTCAAGCCATCATCACAGTAACACTCGGGGTGTTGTTGAAAAGACCCGAGCTTACTAAAAATATTCACATTGGGCCCTTTTTCCTGTACTTAGCCATATCTGATCACATTGTGCCGTCGATATGGTGTTCTCGCACGGTCACCTTCTCTGCCCATCATGTCAGAGGTATTCTTGTGCCGGGAAGGTGGCCACCTTCCACGGTCACCTGCTCTGCCCAACATGTCAGAGGTAGCTTGTGTACACTAGTCCGAGCAGGGACACCACCCTCACTGGGACCCGAATTTGATTTATATCATCATTCATAAATCACTTGGCCTTAGCCAAACAGATAGACATCATACACAAAACATTTATGGCAAGACAACATCTTTAAAAATTACGAACATGTGTTCGAGTTTTCATATAATACGATTTGTATTTTTCGTATAAGAAAGCTCACATCGATCGCTTAGTTCCCTTAACTTGAATCTTTCGTTCCGACTTTACTTGCGAACGTACCCTTTTGAAAATATCACAATATAATAATATACTAATTAGACTCAAGGACAAAACTACTTAAATTAGAATGCATGCCTCATAATAAATCTCATTTTCTTACTTCACTTGTCTTTAAGAAATTTCTTAACTCATATATTATTTGATGCGTCTTCATTCACTATTTTCGGGCTTCGACTAAATTGGATCTACGTATCTTCTTATTTTGAAAATTTTACTCTTAACCAAAACTCTAAAATAAATTGAAAGATCAATTATTTTAGCTAGGTACATTAATGGAAGAAATCATAAAAATATTAATATAAACACTAATGAAATTTTATTTTAAAACTTAGGCTAAAATTAAATATAATTGTTGCTTTCAAAAATTATTATTCTCTACTAGATGAAGACCCTCTTCTATTTCTTTTAGCCCAACATATAAGTCAAAAACGAAATTGGGCTTCCCTCCATTTAAAAGCCATTTTGATTTAAGCCCAAAAATTAATTAAATTCGAAAATGGGCCTCACACTCACTATGTATTGAAATCCCAAATTAATTTGAATGAGATGGGCTCGGATTTAATCGCATAAAAGTCACTTATATAGATAATCAAGCTAATAATATAGTTTATAATAATATCGGCTTAGCGGGTCGTTACACTTGCCTTTAAGACTTTAACTTGTCCATCAGGTCCACGTTTACGTTTATATATCCACTTGCTCCCAATGGCAGTACAACCTTCGGGTAGGACAGACAAATCGTAGACGTGTTTGTCTATCATAGATTGTAGTTCTGAATCCATTGCTTTCACTCATTCGCAATGATCGACATCTGCCAGCGCCTCCGCAAAGTTCCAGAGATCTAATACATTGCTGTCCGAGGAGTGATCCATGGATTCCCCCAAACTAATGTATCTGTCGGGCTCATGCGAGACCCTCCCACTACGGCGCGGTACTACAATACTTGGAGCAGAAGTTGAAGTTTCGGGAATTGTTTGTACACTTGGTACTTGTTCTTGGTTAATAGAACTTGCGACAGAAGTTAGCTCTTCAAGAGCCACTCCACTGCTGGGTATGTATGTTTATTGGGGTACCCTATAAACATACATACCTCCGTCCTTGATCCTAGCTTAATTGGATCATTTTCCAATACATGAGCCGGGCAACCCAAATCTTGAGATGTGCTAGATTGGGTTTGCGCCCAGTCCACAACTCTTAAGGAGTAGTAGGTGCGGATTTTGACTGTAAATTGTCTAATATATGGCTTGCTGATAGCAAGACATATCCCCAAAATGAAGTAGGTAGCCGTGCATAACTCATCATCGATCGGACCATGTTTAATAAGGTCCTGTTCCTTCTTTCAGCCACGCCGTTCTGCTGGGGCGTGCCCGGCGCAGTCAGTTGGGATTGAATTCCCGACTCCGATAAGTAGTCCAAAAACTCAGCACTGAGGTATTCACCTCCACGATCAGATCGCATGCATTTGGTACTCTTACCATGATACTTCTCCACTTGAGCCTTAAAGTCCTTGAACTTGTTAAAAGACTCTGACTTGTGGGTCATCAAATAGACGTATCCAATTTTCGAGAAGTCATCAATGAAAGTGATGAAGTATCGAAAACCACCTCTTGCTTCAGTAGACATTGGTCCACATACATCGGAATGAACGAGCTCAAGTACTTCCTTGGCCCTATTGCCCTTAGCTTGAAAAGGCCTCTTGGTCATCTTGCCTTCTAAGCATGACTCACACTTATTAAAAGGTTCATCCTCTAGACCTTTAATAAGATCTTGTTGAACAAGAGAATGAATCCTCCTTTCATTGGCATGACCAAGTCTAAGGTGCCATAAGTACGTTTCGTTCATTGAACTTGAAGGTTCCTTTCGTTTCTTTGAAATTTTCGATGTTGTTTTGAGTTCTGATTTGCGATTATTAAACTGTGTAGATGTGATTGTGTACAGATCGTTTTCCATGATACCACGACAGATATAAGAGTCATCTTTCTTAATAACGAAGTTGTCATTAAAAGAAATCGAATATCCATCAAAAACTAATTTAGAAACTGAATTAAATTTCTTCTAATAGAAGGTATCAACAAAACATTCTTCAAAATAAAAAATCTATCACTACTAAAACGCAAATAAACGTCTCCCACTGCAATGGCCGCCACTTTTGTAGCGTCGCCCAGCTGGACTTCGATCTCATGATCACGTAGCCGTCTTGTCACATGCATTAAGTCAGGATCAAAACAAATATGATCAGTAGCTCTTGTGTCAATAACCCAAGTGCAAGTAGACTTCGAAGCCAAACATGACTCGACTACTAAAGCTTGGTGCATACCTGTAGCCTTGCCCTTTTTAGGACAGACTGGCTTCCAATGCCCCTTTTCACCACATTTGAAACACTTCCCCGTGGGCTTCTTGTTTGCCCTCTTCTTTTTCTTTCCCTTAGCTACTTTGCCCGATTCTGAGTTCGGTGCCTGCATTTTTCCTTTGCTAGGCTTAAAGCCAGAGGAACGAGGCGCCGAAGTCATCATGGCCGCCTTAGCCTGGACCATAAGGTCCTCTGCCGACTGAAGTTCAGTCAACAGCTCTGCCAAGGTGTAGTTCATTTTGTTCATCTCGAAGTTGAGCTTGAACTGTTGGAAGCTAGGGGGAAGACTCTGAAGGATGATAGTCACCTGGGACTCGGGATCGATTGTCCCTCCCAAGACCTCAATCTGGTTGAGGTGGCCCATCATCTCGAGGACATGGTCTCTCACAGACGAGCCCTCCTTCATTGTCTTTGACATGATACTTCGAAAGGCTTGAGACTTAGCCGTTCGATTCTGAGTGCCAAAGAGATTCTTGAGATTCTGCATGATCTCGGCGGCTATTTCCATGGCTGAATGCTGATGCTTGAGCACTGATGACATAGATGCCAACATATAGCACTTAGCCATCTCATTCGCTTTATGCCACCGTCTGTGTGCATCTCTAACTCCTGTCGTTGCGTTGGCCGGCGGCACTGGAGGTCGCGGGGTTGTGAGTACGAAGTTGTACTCTTCTGCTGTAAGAACGATGTCCAAGTTTTGCTTCCATTCTATGTAATTTTGGCCCTCGAGTTTGTTTTTTCTTTAAGAATTGCAGAAATAGGATTGAATGACATATTGGCGATTTGATTTGCACTGCAAAACAGAATATTTACCATTTGTCATAAACTTATGTAAGAAGTTTGATTAGATTGACCATAAAACTTTTCAAAATCTTACAATTGCAAAATCAAAATTTTGTATTCTCCAGAGGAGGTCAATACGCATTAAAATCTTACAATTTTACTGGTCACAATCATCGACGAATAGTCCAGAGACCACAGAGTGGCATGGCCGCCTAATGTTGCCTAAGCAAGACCACCAAATTTAGCATTACAGAGTCTCATTCCTACAACACACTCCCATAACAATGCTCATGTGCTGCTAACAAGATCAAGCTATCTCATAAATCATGTGTGAACTTCTGAATCTTGTAGTTTATTAGGATTATTGTCCCCACAGAGCAGGTGGCGATAATATTGGAAAACACATTCTAGTTCATACTATTTATATTTGAGAAGTCCGCCCATACGAACTCGCTATTTCTTAGGATTATTGTCCCCATAGAGCAGATGGCGATTATATTAGAAAAAAGCTTCATAAATTGCAGACCAATTGGTGGAGACCATATACAAACGTTGAGTTCGTAATTACAGCTTAGATATTTTGGGTTATGGTTTTTATTTAATTATCCTTAGCCTTGAGACATATTAAGGCTTAATTAAATTCTGTTGGTATTTAATATGCTGGATAATTAAATCTTTTATTCATAATTGGGGTCTTCCTTTAGGAAAATAATGTTATAGTATTTAATTCTTATTCATGTCTATTATAAGATATATCTAAAATAATTAAGTTATTTAATTCTTAATAAGACATGAAAAATTAAATTCAAATTATTTCCATGTTCAAGATAAGAAAGAGAAGATTTATTATTTAATGTATTCTTACATATCTATCATAATTAGTATTCTAGATATATATAATTATTAGGAAACTATTAAATTATTCTCATCCATATCATCTAGGAATAAAATAATATTATTTATTTCCATAGATATAGATAATAATAAAAATATTCCTAAAATCTAGGTAAATCTTCCAAAAAGATTTTATTTCCATTAAATAATAATATTTCAATGATATCTTTTAATTAAAAAATTAAATAATCATTAAAATAATCTTTCATCGTTATCTCATCGTACGAGGTTCGCACGAATGATGAACGACGAAAATCCGACGAGTTCGTCGTCGGATCACGACGCACACTGCGTCTCGGCCATCAGCACGCGTGACGCGCGCCAGCGTCTCGGCCAGTCGGCTCGCCGGGCGTTGCATCCTCTCGGGCAGGAGAGTGCACGGCGGTGCCACTCCTCTCTGCCAGTGGAGTATCGCCCGTCTCGGCGCCTCGATCGTCGGGTGCTGACGCATCTCGGCTTAGCCGTCTCGATGGATGGTGCTGGCTCGCGGCCAGTGCCCTGCTACCCGTCTCGGCCGCCTCGCCCCAGCAGCTCCCACTACCTTAGCCAACGGCACGCCCATAGGCGCGACGCTCTCGGCCATGCTTCTCGTTAGGTGCGCTGGACCTTCCGCCTAGAGCTGGAGATCTCTCGGCCGGTTCTTGGACAAACCGCCGCATCACGCCAACATCCGTGTCGATCTTGACGTGGGTCCGTCTGTGGCGTGCGGTCTCGGTCGGCGGTGCGCACGATCCCTCGCTCGTCTGTGTGTCGCCCCGTGATCGTGGCTCCCCCGCTCCCACTGTCTCGACATCCCTGCCTCGATCGCGCGTGGTGTGATCCGTCTCGGCGCGAGCGCCGACGAATCGCACGTCTCATACGATCGAGCAATTCAAGTTCTTTGATTCGATAGTTCTTGAGTTCAACATGCAAAAAATATTAAGAAAAACAACAAGAACATGCTTCGTAATCAAATAACACATGCATACATGAATTTCGTGAAATTTAAATCCAAATAATCAGAGCCAAAGACTGGCCCTGATACCAATTGAAGGGGTTTGTTGCGGAAGCGTGAATAAAAACCGATCACATGAATTTGATCTATTTAGCAGATTATTTAGATAAATTCTATTCGAGTAATTATTACACGTATCATGCTCACAACTTGAATCATAATCATGCTTTAGAACAAACAATTCCTAAAACATGCATACTACGGAGTTAGCCAATTTACCTCGTTGATTCACTAAGGAATCGAAGATGGCTTGCGTCTTCTCCACGTGAAGATCTTCAGAACTCGACCTCGGATCTTCTGACTGGTGTCCCATACTGTAGGCTGATATTTGTGTGGGCAAATCTCACCAGTGTACTAGGACTTAAATAACGAAGACAGAAACCTACTCACGGAAGGAGAAGAATTTCGATCATCTCTCAAAATATGAGGTGGACGAAATTTTGTGATGGAAAAAGTGTGTTTTTTGTCTCCTTTATTCTCCTATTTATATTAAGTCACATATTGGGCCCAGTCAGGGATCTAAGGATGAATTTCGACATGACCTAACCCAATTAGCTTTTTACTAATTAAATTGAACCTACAATTTAATACAAGCTTATATTGGAATATTACAAGCAGCCACTACAGAAGTAATATTGCGCTGCCTTTCCAAATCTGAAATTACAAGTATTCCGGGTTTCCTGTTATTTGTTTAATTCATTTTCCGCGCTTAAGATAGAAACATCCATTAATTAAAAAATGTCTGCTATGGACTTAATTAATTAACATATTTTAATTTCCAAGAGTGGACTTAGCAAGAAACTCTTATTTATTATTCATAGAGTAATCAAACTCCAACTAGCTAGGTTCCGAATAATAAAACCTTGTTTCGAGCTCCTCTTGTGGATGTTATCAAACGAGACTCTCCTCGCGCACGATTCAATATAATAGCAATCCTAGCACCGTCAGATAATGATCACCATTACCCAATATACCTGGATCGTTGGATGACGAAAAACCCGCACCTTTGGTAAGTCAAAGTAGTAGATACTCAATATCGTATGCTCAATGCTAACATACATTGATTAAGAAATTGATTATCAAGACCTCGTCTTTCAGTAGATAGCATAAAGACTCGTCTTGCTGTTAGATCCATTCAGTGCTATACGACACCAATGTCATCATATTTCAATAAGGCTTAAAAATAATCGGACTGACATTGCAACCTTTCACGATAGGTAGTCTAGGCCTATCTGGTTGTGAAATTCTTATTTTTCTTTGTTCTGGACTGACCGCGTACCTTAAATTGAGCGCAACCCACAACCGGTCTACTAAAACAAAGACTTAGACTTTGTTATGTTCACTTATACATTTAAATATGCAATAAACATCCATTAAATGTAAAACATAACAACATTACGACAAAAATAATCTGTTGCATTTATTGGAAAATAATAATTAGAGTTTTACAGTATTCAATCACTCGAAAGGTGATTTCTAGTATACAAACCCTAACTCCACTTACCCTTCAGATTTTATTGGTGATATTAACAAATTGAAGAACAAAGCAGGTGGTGTCGATGTTGTTTTCCACCCAAAAGATTTGTACGATTATGGAAAATATGATGGTGTTGTGAATGCAAGTAGCAATGATCTAGAAGAGGGAAAGGTGGTGTCTTGAGTGGAAACAGTGGACATGGTCACGGGACATGGGTCCGAGTTGAAAAATTGGAGAAGGGGTTGTGTGGGAGTAGTAGACCTGTTTTCTTTAAAGGGGGTTGCCACTATTGTAACCAAGTTGTTTAATGTAGTTGAACCTGATGTGGCTGTATTTGGGAAGAAGGATTATCAACAATGGAGGATTATAGAAAGGATGGTGAGAATGCTTCTTTTTTCTCTGCATTTGGATTTACAATTCTTAACTTGTGAATCCTTTTGATTTCATCGTTATTAGTTTCATCTTATTCAGCTAAATTCTCGGTGTGTTAACTTTTAGATGCATTTGTTTCTAATGTTTGCAAAATTTTTGTTTTTTGCCCTCTCTTGTCTAAATTTATTGAGATAAATTATCTGCTTATTACTTCAATAAATGCTCTGTTTCAGGTACGAGATCTTGATTTTGGCATTAAAATTATTGGCGCAGAGCTATTGCGTGACCCTGATGGCCTTGCAAAGAGTTCACGGAATGTGCACCCTTCACCAGAACAGAGGAAGAAGGTATACTTTATTGTTAGACGTTCTTATCTCTTTTTATGAGATATTGGTTAAGTAGGCATTATTAGTCTAGTTGTGATTTCACCAATGAACAAGAAGATAAACTCACTTTCTTTCACCCTTTTTCGATTCTTGCTAGAATCTGAACATGCACACAAAGTTGCAAAGTAATTGTGGACTACCCTAATCTGAACTTTGTCAAATACTAGTTGATTAGTTACTGGGATTCTGCTTCACAAACATGGTCAATGGAACTGAATCTTCCGGTGGATCTTTAACAACAAAATGCTTAATTGTAGATTAGAAGGAATTGACAGAAACTTTGAAGGCCATGTCAGGTGAAAAGAAGGCAAGGACCACAAGTGACATTAAGCCAAATTTTATTTTCTGCAAGCAACATCAATTAGTGAGTCTCTGTTCCATGCTATAACTGCTGCACAGAATTGAAGGATTTAGTTATCAAGACCATACATGAAGCTGGTGGAAAAGTTGATTATGCTGAGGTTAGGCACATATGAGTTCGATTTACTTCGTAATTTGAGTCTCCATAATCATTTTCTCCTTAGCAAATGTAGTGGTCTATTGACTGATTGAAATGAGACATGTTTTCGATCGGACTTAAACCAGTCAACCATCCTACTTTCCAAGTATTGATATGCTGTTTCTACTTTAGCGCAAATATTATTACGAGAGTATGAATATGTTACTTCATCTTTTTACCAAGACAGATTGTAGACCAAGAAAGTTTGGAAGTGCTGGAAGAGATCAAGAGCCCTGCAGTGTTTTGTATTGCTGTGTGGTTTGGAAATGTCAGGCTCCTCGACAACGTGGAGATCGCCGTCTAATAAACAGTTACACCAGGTCATATTTTGGAAGATAATCTAAGTACTCTCTGTAGTTTATCTTTATTGATCGTGTATTGTAATTTGGTTTGCTGTATCAATTTTGGAAATTGTGAATAAATTGGAGTAATTTTATTTACGATTTTTAACTCTTGCCTAGATGGAATTTGGCATGGCTGTGATGTGGACTCATCTAAATGTGATTATTTTGAAGATCATTGACAATGTGTCATTGATCAACCCAACTAATAAGAAATTGTCCTACAAATCATATCTTTGTGATGAAAACAAATGAGATCAGATGTAGATCTAAAATAACATGCCAGCTACTTCATCTTAGTTTGAGAGCTTGTAGCTAAAATGTTTTGTAGTTGTACTCCCTGCTAACTTATTCGTATTCCTTTTTATAGGACGTTCCAAGAGTAATTTCTATTTTTTTTAGCATTTACGCTCTTATCTTTTTTTCCTCTCTACCTCATTCCTCCTCTTACTTTATTCACTCCATTGCACTAACAACACCTCATTAGTACTAGCATCACTCTAAGCTAGAAGACTGCGAAATTTTAGCTCGCGCAGTGGGATAGAGAGGAGCAATAATTGGACAATTAGAGCTTAAAAGAAACACAAATCTTACTTTCCAAATCTTCATATATCTCATCTTTCTATCAAACAAATCGCAGAACAAATCACTATACAATTTTTGGATTTTTTTTTCTAGTATATTAAAACCATAAAATAAGAGAATGTACTTCAATTTGAAGAGAATATTCGAGTTGGTCCTTGCTTAGGTGGATTCAAATTTCAATAATGTTGTGCAGCCAATATTTGCTTATGATTTTTTTATATATATAAAATATAAATGAAGAAGCCAAAATTTTATTAAATAGATATTGAAAATTATACAATTTAAATTTCTAAAAATAAAAATACATTAAAAGATACTACTATAAACTCCAATATTGGAATATGTTGGTTTCTTTGATAAGATCTTGTTGGAGGTGGTTATGTGCTTGTTATTCGCCTATTTTTTCTATTTTTGTTAACTCACCAAATATTTCAAATAAATTAAATTTCATTAACTATTTTTTCATTTGTGTTGACTCACCAAATATTTCAAATTAAGTTAAATCACTTAGTCTAATTTGATTTAGTTTAATTTGAAAATTATCTTACTGAATAGAGTGAACTGCACAAAAGGTCCATAATTTTTCGCTTTGTAACAGCAGAGACCCATAACATTTAAAAATCACATCACAGGTATCTAACAAAATATATAATCACAAACCTTGTTTTTTGGGACCATAACACCCTAAAGGCATGAAAGGACAAACTCGACCTTTTGTAAGGCCGCCACTGTATTCCACGTGATGCATGTACTGTTGACGAGACGCCGAAAGCAATTGACGAGACGCCGAAAGCAATTGATGTGACAGAAAGCAATTGATGTGATACCCAATAATCGTAACATAAATAACACTTGTACCAGCAGCAATGTGCAATAAATCCCTCTGCCTCAGGCTCATGGTAAAAAGCTATTTCAGGACTTAGATGGTACTATAATTTTTTTTATTAATTACCAGAATTAACGAAGGATTATACCGAAAGTTTTTTTCAGCAATTATATGTATATTAGCATTACATGTCTATTAAAGGAGATGTGAAAATAGTTATGCAACCTGTTATTTCGTTGAAGATATGTTTATTATGTTGTCCCATTATTATTTTTTTTAAAACCCCATAAAAATAAAATAAAGTGAAATATGGGCTGGCTGCCGATTAATTTCCCACCGACAAAATCTTAAAATTCTTTTTATGTTTTTTCGTGGCTTTTGGTTAAAAAAAAGAAAAAAAACACACCAACAGACATAGGAGGGCCAATCCACAATATAATTGTGCCCCACCAATTTATATGAATGATAGACAAACAAATTTTTTATAGTGAAAAATCCAACTCTTTTGTCGCTCAACTTGACAATTTACCTCATTTACAATTTACTACTACTATAGAAATTAGTACGACGAGGGAATAATTTATTTATTTAATGGGATTTTCTCAGTGTTAATCCTAATATCTAAATATAGAATAAACTTCATCCGTAGAGCTTCAATCTTATCGTTAGTATATACCGAGTAGTACTAATTAAATTTTATTCTCACTTAGTTTTCATATTTATCTTTAGGCCCTCATCATAATACTTTATAGCATAAACTAATTCAAACTTTTCAAAAAAAATCTTAACAAAATGTGTCAAAATGTCTTCGCCAATATATATTAAAATAACATGTAAAGAGCGAACGACATCCTTTGATGAGCTTAAAAACGAAAAATCTTTATTGAAAATATTTGGTATGCTAAAAAGAAGGAAAAAAAGAAAGAAAATAGTCAAATCAAATTAATATCTATGAAAACTAACGAATAGCTTGCTAATTAAATAGCGAATGCATATAGATGATTTTTTTCTCAATATATTTCCATTTTACACGCTCAAAAATTAGGTCAAAGTTAGATCAAACCTGTGTAGGGGTCATGGAGCCCCTTGCACAGCGGAAGATTTGTACAAACAAATAAATCAGACGTAGCATCTATTTGACAGATTATGAGATTAATCAATTCACATGTTAACACAGAATTGCATGCTAGAACGCAAATAATTCATGCTCATAGAGTATAAATCCTAAACATGAATTCTACGGTTTAGAGTTACCGATTTGATTCTCCAAAGAATCATCGATTGCTCGCGCCTTCTCCACGATGATCTTCAATACTAGACCACGGATCTTCTGACTGGTGTCCCGAACTGTATCTCGACATCAGGGTGGGCTGATCTTATCGAAATACTAGGACTCGAATAAAGAAGACAGAAATTCCTCACGGAGGAGGAGCTGAAAATTTCGATCTCCTCTTCTAATTAGAGAGGGACGAATTTTCATTATGAAATCAATTGTGTTTTATGTCTCCTTTATTCTCCTATTTATATTAAGTTCATATTGAGTTCAGTCAGAGATCTATGGAAGGTTTTGGATATGGGCTCTCCCCAATTAGCTTTTTACTAATGAAATTGAACCAACAATTTAACATAAGCTTATATTGGAATATTACGAGCAGCCACTACAGACGTAATATTGAACTCCCCATCCAAATCCGAAATTACAAGTAATCCGAGTTTCTATTTTGTTTATTATTTATTTCACGCGCTTAAGATATAAATGTCCATTAATTAATTAAAGTCTGCTATGGACTTAATTAATCAACATCTTATTAATTCCAAAAGTAGACTTAGCAAGAAACACTTATTTATTATTCATGGAGTAATAAAACTCCAACTGGACAGTTTCCGAATAATAAAACCTTGTTCAAGCTCCTCTTGAGGACATTATCAAACGAGACTCACCTCGCGCACGATTCAACATAATAGCAATCCTAGCACCGCTAGATAATGATCACCACTACCCAATATACCTGGATATGTTGTTTAATACTCAATCTTGTTGCATCTATATTGTTTCAATACTATGATGCCTTAAACATCAACCATAAAACAATAATTTAGCATTAACAGCTCCCACTGCAACAAAAACCTAACTGGATCAAGATCTCTTACTTAGAAGTTGCATTGTTATGTAAGCCATTGTCCTTCTTTAAAAGAGGTCAATCTAACTTACAAAGCATCTTCACTCACTTTAAACAAATTTTGATGATAATTCAGGCTCTCTCATTTCCATATCTAGTCTTTTGTTCAAATGAACTAGGACTTAGGAAAAATGTAGCCTATACGAATTTGTCATCTGTCATGTTACTTTCCTCTAACAGTAATATAATGACTAATATTCTGAAGGTTTTCTACTTTTCAGTTAAACCTTCTTGTAGTCATTTCTTATTACTTTAGGCGATGACTTGAGTCAGAAACTATTTGAGTGATCAAAAGATTGCTCAAAATATTCTGTCCCTTTTGGATATTCCAATCGAATCATATTGACAGATTCTATTGATATCCATCTTTCATCGTCACTAACCAAGACTTGTCGTGCTACTTAAAAGAAAATAGTTTGACCTTATTCCTTAAAGAACTTGTCAAGTACATGCAAAAAGCATTCTCGAACAATCTTCGTGGAATTATGTCGAGGAAATGGAGGACGTGAATCATTGAGTATAACCTCCAAGTTTTAGCGATGAGAATCTTATCCATTTACATTTTCAGTCTACATAATTTTGGCATTCGAGTTCATTTCTTTAAGGATCGCAGACAAAATATGAATGACATAATGAAGATTTGGCATATAAACTTATTATCGCATACTTATGCTCAATACATAATCGCAAATAACCACAAAACAATTATGTATCTTGCAACTGTAAAATTAAAATTTTGTACCCTACAGAGGAAGTCAATACGCATTAAAATCTTACAATTTTACTGGTCACAACACCGACGAATAGTCCAGAGACCACAGAGTGGCATGGCCGCCTAATGTTGCCTAAGCAAGACTACCGAATTTAGCATTTCAGAGTCTCATTTCTAACAAGATCAAGCTATCATTTCAGAGTCTCATTTCTAAGCAACACACTCCCATAATAATGTTCATGTGTTGCTAACAAGATCAAGCTATCTCATAAATTCTGTGTGAACTTCTGAATCTCGCAGTTTCTTAGGATTATTGTCCCCACAGAGCAGGTGACGATAATATTGGAAACCACATTCTAGTTCATACTATTTATTTTCGAGAGATCCGCCCTCATGAATGTTGGGGTTTGGAGCCCCTTGCACAGCGGAAGACTTGTACAAAACAAATAAATCAGACGTAGGATCTATTTGACAGATTATGAGATTAATCTATTCGCGTAATTGTCACATGTATCATGCCCATAACTTGAATTTCAAGCATGCTTTAGCACAAATAACTCCTAAAACTTGCTTGCTACGGAGTTAGCCAATTTACCTCGTTGATTCTTCAAAGAATCGTCGATTGGTCGCGCCTTATCCACGATGATCTTCAATACTAGACCACGGATCTTCTGACTGGTGTCCCGAACTATATTTCGACATCAGGGTGGGCTGATCTTATCGAAACACTAGGACTCGAATAAAGAAAACAGAAATTCCTCACGGAGGAGGACCTGAAAAACTCACGGAGATGGAGCTGAGAGAATTTTCGAGCTCCTCTTAATAATAGAGGGGGATGAAAATTATCTCTCTAAAACTGTGTCTTTTCTGTCTTCTTTATTCTCCTATTTATAATAGTTAGATATTGGGCCCAATCAGGGATCTATGGAAGGCTTTGGATATGAGCTCTCCAAATTAGCTTTTTACTAATAAAACCTTGTTCAAGCTCCTCTTAAGGACATTATCAAACGAGACTCACCTCGCGCATGATTCAATATAATAGCAATCCTAGCACCGCTAGATAATGATCACCACTACCCAATATACATGGATCGTTGGGTGACGAAAAACCCACACCTTTGGTAAGTCAAAGTAGTAGATACTCAATATCGTATGCTCAATGCTAACGTGTGTAGATTAAGAAATAGATATTTATCAAGACCTCGTCTTTCAGTAGATAGCATAAAGACTCGTCTTGCTGTTAGATCCATTCAGTGCTATACCACACCAACGTCATCATATTTCAATAAGGCTTAGAAATAATCGGACTGACATTGCAACCTTTCGTGATAGGTAGCCAAAGCCTATCTAGGTTGTGAAATTCTTCTTTTCTTTTGCAAAGCATTGCTTAGAACCGACTGTAGTACCTTAAAGTGAGCGCAACCCACGACCAGTCTACTAAGCAAAAGACTTAGGCTTTGTTTACTTCTTATGCATTTAAATGTTTATAAAACATCTTATAAACGCACAAGCAAACACAATGTAATAATATACTGATTCTATTGGTGCGAAATGCTCGAATAATACTGAATCGAGTCAAAAGTGGATTGTAGAGTTTTTCCGTATACAAGCAAGATTCTATTCGCGCGAACTCACTCGAAACATGGCGAACTCGCTCGAAACATGCTTTTCAGTATACTAAACCTAACAATCTCCCACTTATACTCAAAACATGCTTTCCCACTGCCAAAAACTCTCTCACTTATACACAAAGCAGGTCTTGGAGCTAGATATATCGAACTACCATTCATTTCACATCATGTTTGAAACATGTTGCCACAAAGGCATTCTCTGATTATATCTTTTCCACCACTATGTCTTTGCTGCGTACTTGATCTTTAATTAATTCCATCTCTCTATGTGATTGCTTAGCTTATGATCTCGTGTGTCCCTTGAGTTAGACTTTGCTAGAGTAAAATACTCATAGGCATACTTAAACTTACGATCAAAGCTACTAGGAGTATACTCCTAAGGTAAACACATATAATGAGGATGACTTACTCGATCACTGATTAGTCATAAGACTTTGTCAGTGTAACCCCAAGGACATTACATGAGTGACTGGTAAACTAGAATATAGCGATTAGTATTTCTCAAGTACTATGGTATATCCATTACCTCAATCAAAGTCCTTCGCCATGGTTAATATGATATATACTTGTTGTGCAAAAACACAACTAATATCAAACTTAGTACACATCATAGCATACATGAGACATCTATCACCAAAACAAGTCTCATAATTCTTGTTCTCACTAAGCGTCAAACGACACTTGACTAGAGACAAGACAATTCCATCTTGAAAGGTAAAAACCTTTGCATGGAATTTCCAATGCTAAAATGTTCCAAGCAATGTATAGATATATGATTCCTAAGAGAATTTCAACATTCTTTATAGCAATTTTAAAGAATTAGATGCTTAGAATGTAGATAGTTTCTCTTAAATCATTTATCTTAAACTGGGTAGACAACCAATTTCCTACGCTAGATGTCAATCTTAGTTGTTTGCAACTTTTGTAGATTTCATCATCGTAGAGTACCAATAATACCATATTTAGTGCACTTTCAACTTACTTGTGCTTACAACACACTTAATGGCACATGTCAAATTCCAAACATTTGACAATTTTGATAAAAACACATATACTCTGACTTAGACGCTTGCCTAAGACCACAAAGGTCTTCATAAGCTTCCAATCATGTGTTCCTTGCCCTTTATTACATACCTATTAGGATGTTGCTAGGGTTTAGTATACTGAAAAGCATGTTTCGAGCAAATTCGCACGAATAGGAATCTTGCTTGTATACGGAAAAACTCAACCATCCACTTTTAACCCAATTCAGTATTATTCGAGCAGTTTGCACGAATAGAATCAGTATATTATTACATTGTGTTTACTTTTGCATTTATAAGATGTTTTATAAACATTTAAATGCATAAGAAGTAAACAAAGCCTAAGTCTTTTGCTTAGTAGACTGGTTGTGGGCGTCGTCCACTTTAAGGTATCTACAGTCGGTTCTATGCAATGCTTTGCAAATGAAAAAGAAGAATTTCACAACCTAGATAGGTTTTGGCTACCTATCGTGAAAGGTTGCAATGTCAGTCCGATTATTTCCAAGCCTTATTGAAATAAGATGTCGTTGGTGTGGTATAGCACTGAATGGATCTAACAGCAAGACGTGTCTTTATGCTATCTACTGAAAGACGAGGTCTTGATAAATATCTATTTCTTAATCAATGTACGTTAGCATTGAGCATACGATATTGAGTATCTACTACTTTGACTTACCAAAGGTGCGGGTTTTTCGTCACCCAACGATCCAGGTATATTGGGTAGTGGTGATCATTATCTAGCGGTGCTAGGATTGCTATTATGTTGAATCGTGCACGAGGTGAGTCTCGTTTCATAATGTCCTCAAGAGGAGCTTGAACAAGGTTTTATTATTCGGAAACTGGTCAGTTGGAATTTAATTATTCCATGAATAATAAATAAGTGTTTCTTGCTAAGTCCACTCTTGGAATTAATAAGATGTTAATTAATTAAGTCCATAGCAGACTTTAATTAATTAATGGACATTTCTATCTTAAGCGCGAGAAATAAATAATAATAAATAAAATGGAAACCGGGATTACTTGTAATTTCGGATTTGGATGGGGAGGTCAATATTACGTCTGTAGTGGCTGCTCGTAATATTCCAATATAAGCTTGTATTAAATTGTGGGTTCAATTTAATTAGTAAAAAGCTAATTGGGGGAGCCCATATCCAAAACCTTCCATAGATCCCTGACTGGGCCCTATATGAACTTAATATAAATAGGAGAATAAAAGAGACAGAATCATTATTCAAAATATGAGAAAATTTCCTCCCTCTCTAATTGGAGAGGGGGGAGGAAAATTTTAGGAATTTCTTCCGTGAGATTTTCAGCTCCTCCTCCGTGAGAAGGTTCTGTCTTCTTTATTCGAGTCCTAGTGTTTCAATAAGATCAGCCCACCCTGATGTCGGAATACAGTTCGGGACACCAGTCAGAAGATTCGTGGTCTAGTATTGAA
Organism: Salvia splendens; assembly: GCF_004379255.2. Classification (NCBI taxonomy): domain Eukaryota; kingdom Viridiplantae; phylum Streptophyta; class Magnoliopsida; order Lamiales; family Lamiaceae; genus Salvia; species Salvia splendens. Next base: position 9,313,768 of record NC_056045.1, on the reverse strand, counting down.
GATCATCGTAGAGAAGGCGCGAGCAATCGACGATTCTTTGGAGAATCAAATCGGTAAATTGGCTAACTCTGTAGCAAGCATGTTTTAGGGATTTTTTGTGCTAAAGCATGTTTGAAATTCAAGTTATGAGCATGATACATGTGATAATTACGCGAATAGATTTTGTCTGAATAATATGCTAAATAGATCCGTATTATGTGATCCGTTAGAACGCACGCTTCTGCTGTGCAAGGGGCTCCAAAACCCCAACAATTGGTATTAGAGCCAGTTTTTTGCTACTGATTATTTGGATTTAAATTTCGCGAAATTCATGTATGCATGCGTTAATTGATTGCGAAGCATGTTCTTGGTGTTTTGTTTATTTTTTATGCATGATGAACTCAAGAACTATCGAATCAAGGAACTTGAATTTTTCGATCGTACGAGACGTGCGATCCGTCGGCGTTCGTGTTGAGGCGGATCGCACCACGCGCGATCGAAGTAGGGATGTCGAGACAGTGGGAGCAGGGGAGCTACGATCACGGGGCGACGCGCAGACGAGTGAGGGCTCGTGCGCGCCGCTGGCCGAGACTGCACCCCCCAGACGAACCCACGTCGAGATCGACACGGAGGCTGGCACGGTGCGGCGGTTCGATCGAGAACTGGCCGAGACACTGAGGCGCCGAGAGCCAAAACCCTAGGCGGAAGGACCGAGACGAAGCTCCGAGCCACTGGTCGAGACGTGCGCGCCGACTGGCAAAACGTGTGCCGCATGAGTGGGAGCATCGAGGCTCGCGAGAGCCGAGACTGCGACAAGGTGCTGGCCGAGAGGAGCTGCGCCACCGCGCAAGCTCCTGGCCGAGAGCACGCGTCGCCCGACGAGCCAGATAGGCCGAGAGCCAGCGTCATCCGTCGAGACACCTGGCTAGATACATCGGCACCCGATGGTCGAGACGGCCGAATGCAGGCGCGCCCCTACACGCAGCAGACTGCGACGTCATGTGCGTCGTGATCCAATGACGAACTCGTCGGATTTTCGTCGTTCATCGTTCGTGAGAACCTCGTGCGATGAGATAACTATGAAGGATTATTTTAATGATTATTTAATTATTTTATTAAAAGATATCATTAAAATATTACTCCCTCCGTCCCGCACTACTTGCACTTATTTCCTTTCTGGGCGTCCCAAGTTATTTGCACTCTTTCCATTTTTAGTAACAATTTATACCTACAGCCGTAATTGTTGACTTTGTCTATCACTCATTCCTTAATCTCCGTGCCCAAAAGGAAAGGTGCGAGTAGTGCGGGACGGAGGGAGTATTATTTAAGGGAAATAAAATCTTTATGGAAGATTTGCCTAGATTTTAGGAATATTTTTGTTATTATCTATATCTATGGAAATAAATAATATTATTTTATTCCTAGATGATATAGATGAGAATAATTTAATAATTTCCTAATATTCATCTAGATTCAAGATAAATATGGAAATAAGATTGGAATATATATTTTCTGGATTTTATGTATTATATAACATTTGATTTTGTATCAAATCATGGATTAATTAGATTCTTTCCTTATTAAATGGATTTATATGGATTTTATTCCTAGATAAATCCTAGTTATATTTGGAAAATAATAATCTAATTTTATCTATATCCTATGGATTTATATGGATTTATTCCGAGACAAATCACAGTTGGATTTAGATAATGATAATATTATTTTATTCTTATCCTATGAATTTATATGAATTTATTTATAGATAAATTCTAGATGGATTTGGATAGTAATAATATAATATTTTATTCTTATCTTACCGATTTATGCGGATTTATTCTTAGATAAATCTTAGATAGATTTGAATAATTATAATATAATGTTATCTTATTCTATGGATTTATATGGATTTACTCCAAGATAAATCCTAGATGAATTATGATAAAGATATATATTAATTTATTTTATCCAATGGATTTTAATAGATTTAATTCTATTAAAGACAAATACTAGATGGATTAAAATAAACATTAATCCACGTTATCCTTATCTATTGGATTTATATCCTAGATAGATTAGGATAAAGATAATATATATAAGAAAATCCTTATTTAATTGGATTTAGATAAACTTATTTATCTTAGAAATCCTAAGTAATGTATGATATATTCTAGATATCTATTCTAAATAGAATTAAGATTTGTATAAATCTTGGTTGGTTGGATTTTATTTATCGTATGGATTATGATGGAATCGTTTCTGTCTAGCAATATCCTAGAACGATTTAAATAATGATAATCCTAGATCAACGTTATCTTGAATTGAAGGATTTGATTTTATCGAAATAAAATCTAGAATGATCCTAAATGGATTTAGATAGTTAACACTATCTTGATAAATCCTAAATGATTAAGGATAATAATTATCCAAGATAAAACATAATTATTTAATTGGTTCTCCCTTGACTAGATTAAATAATTGTCGTTAATTATCCAGCTTGTTTAAATGCCATGCATTAAATGGAATTATCTGTTTATTTGGTGTTTATCTATTTTAAGTGGATTATGTGCCTTATCTGCTTATGTGATAATTATGCAAAAACCATATAAAATATCTAAGCGATAATTACAACAAGTGCGTTGTATATGGTCTCCATCAATTGGTCTGCAATTTATGAAGCCTTTTTCCTAATATTATCGCCACCTGCTCTGTGGGGACAATAATCCTAAGAAATAGCGAGTTCATGAGGGCAGATTTCTCGAAGATAAATAGTATGAACTAGAATGTGGTTTCCAATATTATCGCCACCTGCTCTGTGGGGACAATAATCCTAAGAAACTGCGAGATTCAGAAGTTCACACATAATTTATGAGATAGCTTGATCTTGTTAGCAGCACATGAGCATTGTTATGGAGTGTGTTGTAGAAATGAGACTATGTAATGCTAAATTCGGTGGTCGTGCTTAGGCAACATTAGGCGGCCATGCCACTCTGTGGTCTCTGGACTATTCGTCGGTGTTGTGACCAGAAAAATTGTAAGATTTTAATGCGTATTGACTTCCTCTGGAGGGTACAAAATTTTAATTTTACAGTTGCAAGATACATAATTGTTTTGTGGTTATTTGCGATTATGTATTGAGCATGAGTATGTGATAATAAGTTTATTTGCCAAATCTTCATTATGTCATTTATATTTTGTCTGCGATCTTAAAGGTATAAACTCGAATGCCAAAATTATGTAGACTGGAAATGTAAATGGATAAGATTCTCATCGCTAAAACTGGGAGTTTATACTCAATGATTCATGTCCTCCATTTCCTCGGCATAATTCCACGAAGATTGTTCGAGAATGCTTTTTGCATGTACTTGACGAGTTCTTTAAGGAATACGGTCAAGCTATTTTCTTTTAAGTAGCATGACAAGTCTTGGTTATTGACGATGAAAGATGGATATCAGTAGAATCTGTCAAGATAATTCGATTGGAATATCCTAATGGGACAGAATATTTTGAGGAATCGTTTGATCACTCAAATAGTTTCTGACTCAAGTCATCGCCTGGAGTAATAAGAAATGACTAAAAGAAGGTTTAACCGAAAAGTAGAAAACCTTCAGAATATTAGTCGTTATATTGCTGTTAGAGGAAAGTAACATGATAGATGACGAATTCATGTAGGCTGCATTTTTCCTAAGTCCTAGTTCATATGAACAAAAGACTAGATATGGAAATAGGAGAGCCTGATGTCATCAAAATTTGTTTAAAGCGAGTGAAGATGCTTTGCAAGTTGGATTGACCTCTTTTAAAGAAGGACAATGACTTACATGACAATGCAACTTCTAGGTAAGAGATCTTGATCCAGTTAGGTTTTGTTGCAGTGGGTGCTATTAATGCTCAATTATTGTTTTATGGTTGATGATTAAGACATCATAGTATTGAAACAATATAGATGCAACAAGATTGAGTATTAAACAACATATCAACTTCTTAAACAATGAATGATAAAGTATTTAGGCTCTTAGTCTTAAGGCCAAGAAAATACTTAGTTATTGCTCAAACTGATCTAGACTATCAAGATTTTAACAACTTGTTAAATAGCTTGAAAGTCGAGAATGTCTTTTCGATGCACTATGAGTTAGAATCATTTGATTCATAATACTTATAGAAGTGCAACGTAGAAAGACTAGCAAGTCTCAATGGTTTACACCAATTAGGAGAAGAGCAAAGAGTTATGATCAGAAGTGGGAGTCTAATCTCCATTAACGAATCCAAGCATTCTTTCAAAGAATGGGATAGTTATGTAAGAAGGAATCAAAGTCTTTCTAAGACAAGTTTGATCAAGTGATGAGTTGTACTCATGAAAATCTTATCATTAAGGGTATCCACAGTGGTGATAGCCCAGCAATAGCCCAGTCATAGCCCAGCCACAAACTCCTCCTGCCACATCATCAAGACTAAAAATCCTCCTGCCACATCAGAAATAGCCCAGCCATAGCCTAGCCATATCATAAATAGCCCAGCCACATCAATAGCCACATCACTAATAACACAATATACGGAATTTAATTTACGAGACATATAAGGGAAACATTAATAATACTATTTTAATTTTAAAAAAAGTACAATAAATTAAAAAAGTACAATAAATTTAAAAAAGTACTAAAATTTTAAAAAAGTACATTAATAATAAAAATTACATTAAGAAAAAAGTACATTACTTAAAAAAAATCACTCGGTGGCTCCCTCGATTCCGTCGTCGCCGTCGCCACCGTCACCGCCGTCTCCGTCGCCACCGCCTCCGCCGCCTCCGTCGCCACTGTCACCGCCGCCTCCGCTGCCACCGCCGCGCAGATCGTCATTCATGCTCTCGAGCAATGTGAAGAGAAATCTCTTCTCCTGGGGGTCCGTCGCCGCTCGCCATTCGGCTAACGTCTTCACCATCATCTGGCGCGTTTGTTGACGCGCGAAGTACTTGAGATCCTCTGTAGACTGGCGGTCAAAGGGGGATGCCGACTGGACCTCCTGGGAACCCCCGACGACCCCCCTCGCCGCCCGTTGCGCCCGCTTTTGCCCAACGGGGCGAGGTCGGCGGCCGAACGAACGAGGGTTGGGGAGCACCTGGTTCGTCTCAGGGAGGTCGTGGGAACCACCGCTACTGCCGCTGAAATCCCCGGTATAGTTCAATCGTTGCCGTTTCGGCCAGCCAGCATCGATACCTACTCGGAATTTCTCAGAGTCGTTCAGCACAAGATAGCAGTTCCAGTAGGTGAAGTCCTTATACAACCCGGGCTGGGGGAAGGCTTTCTCCGCTATCCTCCTGCAGTCATCCTCCGTTTGGCCACTACTCTGCATGCGGAGGGCGTTGGCGTACAAACCCGAAAATTGGGAGACGACAGCCCTGATTCGGTTCCACGCCTTCCAGCAATCCTCCCCGTTGTGTGGCCTCCCCTCCGGGAAAAATCGCTGGTAGGCTGCTGCTACCTTGCCCCACATGTTGACGATCCTCTGGTTATTAGAAACAAGAGGATCGTCGCAAACACTCACCCACGCCCTTGACAGGGCAACGTTCTCCTCGTCCGTCCACTTTCTCCGTGCCGTGGGGTCATCCCCACCCGGCTGCGACGACTCCCCGACCTTCTTTCCCTTGCCCTTCTTCTTTGGGGCGCCACTACCCTGCACTGCTCCCCCCGTTTGAACGGGAGTTTCCGGAACTCCGAGACTATCAAACCCCAAATCCGCCAACGAAAATTCATCAAAACCGCTCGGCGTGAACTGCGCATCCGTTGGGGTCGATGTGTGCGACGAAGCAGTGCTGAAATCAAAACTGGGGCGATACACGTTCCTCCGCGTCACCTGCGTCGCCGGTACTCCCCCGGCGTCCCCTGCGTCGCAGGTACTCCCCCCGTCGTCCCCTGCGTCGCCGAACCTCCCCCGGGCATCATCTGCATATTGGGTGCCCACCCCGGCATCATCTGCATATTGGGTCCCCAACCCGCCATCGCCGGGAACCCCCCGGCGGACTACCTCCGGTCGGCATCCCGGGTAGCATCTGCTGCCACGGGTACATGTTGTAGTACCCGGGCATCTGATTCCATCCGCCTCCAACATTAATTGGGGGAGTTTGTGAACCACTCGTCCCTGAACTAGGCTCGTTGTTTAGTTCCATTTCTCGGTGTTGATCTTGTATAGAAATTAAGATAGGGAGAGTACTCGTTAATACAAGTGGTGCGAATGAAAATGAAGTGCAAATCGCGTATATATAGTGTCTCGAAAATTTAAAAAAAAAAACAAAAAACCGCTGGGCGATCCCGACGCTGCAATGGCGCCGAGCGGATCGCCCAGCGCATCGCCCAGGGCCCGTCGACCGCCTAGCGCTAGGCGATTTTTAATTCCGAAAAACCGCTCGGCGGTTTTTGGAAGCTGCAATGGTTCGCCTAGCGACCGCCTAGCGCCGGCGCTCGGCTAGGCGGTGCGCTAGGCGCCATTGTGGATAGCCTAATGGGATAAACGTTAGATACAACGAGATACACCTTAAAGAAACTACCATCATCAGTACCTTCTACAAAACACGAGTTGTGGACTAGAGCGACTCTAGTCTAGCACATCTCAAGGTGTAATGTTGTTCCAACGCATGTTGGAAAGGTATCCAAGTAATTGGAGTTGTGTACTGAGGTATGTTTTAAGGTTGTCCCAAATGATATAAGATTATTAGTTCTGTAATCTTCAAAGATAGAATTCTTGTATGAAGATCAAGAAATGAACTAAAAGCCTAACAGCGTGATAACTCTCAGTACAGAGAGAGATATCGTATTTACCACGTTACCAAAGACTAATACCATTAAAAGCTTATGCACTAATAAAATCAACTTCAACACCTATGATTGTTAGAACCATGTCGTAGTGGGAGCGTTCCTAGGAACATAACAGGTTCGTGGGTCTAAGAGTGTCGCAAGACTCGGTCTTAGATTAACTTGAACATATTCCATTTAACTACAATGTAGAATTGGTTCATTTGGATACTCATCCTAGGAAAGGTGATAGATTCCAAACTACAATCTTAAATAGACAACATGTTTTACAAGACTTGCAATACTACCTACAGGTTGTGTCAGTCAGTGGGAGCTAGTACATTTGCAAGTGTAAATGTGGATCTTAAATGGCTAGACAATGACAATGGGCTACCTCTCGCTGTTTTTGTGCCAAGATTTGTTCGATCCTATTGTCTATCAGCACTCACATAATTAGAATGTATGTATCATGATTGTCAAGACAGCTTTCTATTAATAGAAGTCTTGAAGAAATCATCTACATGGAACATCCTAATAGGTATGTAATAGAGGGCAAGAAACACATGATTGGAAGCTTATGAAGACCTTTGTGGTCTTAGGCAAGCATCTAAATCAGAGATAAGTGTTTTGTCGAGATTGTCAAATGTTTGGAATTTGACATGTGCTCTTTAAGTGTGTAGTATGCACAAGGAAGTTGAAAGTGCATTAAATATGGTATTATTGGTACTCTACGATGATGAAATCTATAAAAGTTGCAAACAACTAAGATTGGCATCTAGCGTAGGAAACTGGTTGTCTACCCAGTTTAAGATAAAGGATTTAAGAGAAACTAATTACATTCTAAGCATCTAAGTCATTAAGATTGCTAGAAAGAATGTTGAGATTCTCTTAGCAATCCTATATCTATACATGTAGGGGTGGTAGCGGAAGCGTGCGTTCTAACGGATCACATAATACGGATCTATTTAGCAGATTATTCAGATAAAATCTATTCGCGTAATTATCACATGTATCATGCTCATAACTTGAATTTCAAACATGCTTTAGCACAAAAAATCCCTAAAACATGCTTGCTACGGAGTTAGCCAATTTACCTCGTTGATTCTCCAAAGAATCGTCGATTGCTCGCGCCTTCTCCACGATGATCTTCAATACTAGACCACAGATCTTCTGACTGGTGTCCCGAACTGTATTCCGACATCAGGGTGGGCTGATCTTATCGAAACACTAGGACTCGAATAAAGAAGACAGAACTTTCTCACGGAGGAGGAGCTAAAGAACTCACAGAGGAGAAAAGAAGTAGAAAAAAATCGTTCCTCTTCTAATTAGAGAGAGGGACGAAAATTCTCTCACTAAAAAATTATTTTTCTGTCTCTTTTATTCTCCTATTTATAATAGTTCATATTGGACCCAGTCAGGGATCTATGGAAGGTTTTGGATATGGGCTCCCCCAATTAGCTTTTACTAATTAAATTGAACCCACAATTTAATACAAGTTTATATTGGAATATTACGAGCAGCCACTACAGACGTAATATTGACCTCTCCATCCAAATCCGAAATTATAAGTAATCCGGGTTTCCATTTTATTTATTATTATTTATTTCTCGCGCTTAAGATAGAAATGTCCATTAATTAATTAAAGTCTGCTATGGACTTAATTAATTAACATCTTATTAATTCCAAGAGTGGACTTAGCAAGAAACGCTTATTTATTATTCATGGAATAATTAAATTCCAACTGGCCAGTTTCCGAATAATAAAACCTTGTTCAAGCTCCTCTTGAGGACATTATCAAACGAGACTCACCTCGCACACTATTCAACATAATAGCAATCCTAGCACCGCTAGATAATGATCACCACTACCCAATATACCTGGATCGTTGGGTGACGAAAAACCCGCACCTTTGGTAAGTCAAAGTAGTAGATACTCAATATCGTATGCTCAATGCTAACATACATTGATTAAGAAATAGATATTTATCAAGACCTCGTCTTTCAGTAGATAGCATAAAGACATGTCTTGCTGTTAGATCCATTCAGTGCTATACCACACCAACATCATCTTATTTCAATAAGGCTTAGAAATAATCGGACTGACATTGCAACCTTTCACAATAGGTAGCCAAAGCCTATCTAGGTTGTGAAATTCTTTTTTTCTTTTGCAAAGCATTGCTTAGAACTGACTGTAGTACCTTAAAGTGAGCACAGCCCACGACCAGTCTACTAAGCAAAAGACTTAGGCTTTGCTTACTTCTTATGCATTTAAATGTTAATAAAACATCTTATAAATGCACAAGTAAACACAATGTAATAATATACTGATTATATTCGTGCTAACTGCTCGAATAATACTTAATCGGGTTAAAAGTGGATTGTAGAGTTTTTCCGTATACAAGCAAGATTCCTATTCGTGCGAATTTGCTCGAAACATGCTTTTCAGTATACTAAACCCTAACAATCTCCCACTTATACTCAAAACGTGCTTTCGAGTATACCAACTGCCAAAAACTCTCCCACTTATACACAAAGCAGGTATTGGAGCTAGATATATCGAACTACCATTCATTTCACATCATGTTTGAAACATGTTGCCACAAAGGCATTTTTCTGTGAAAAATGAGACCTATAAATTCAACTGTCTTAATACTCGAAACTGAGATGATTAGATTATCCTTAGGAATAACCTTAGTCAAAGAAACGTTGGAATTCAGGTTTGACAAGCTTGTAAGACGGTTGGTAAGCCTTAAGTCTAGGTGTTCCACGCATAGTGTTCCCCTGCGACCAGTTTCTTAGATTTAGACCTGCTCCTATTCTTAATCTCTATCCCTCTATTTGAGTATGACCAGTAAGTTTAGAAGTCTTTCAGGACCCAAAACCAAAAATAAAATGGATAAGAATATAGTTTTGAGTAATGAAACTTATGCTCCTATTAATTATTCAAACTGGAGTATTCCCGAAGAAAAAGTAGAAAATTTCTATGACATAAGTCTGTTTGATTTCAAGACAGCTTTCTCCATTAGAACTCATGAAGAAACTAGGAGTATTTTGCAAAAATCTGAAAGTTTCCCTCTTCTCAAAGAAGAATCCATAAAAAGATATAGAGAACAAAAATATAGATTTGCCCATTTTGGGCTTGCTCAAGTTGCTGTTAAGCCTCTTGTTCACATAGGAGTGGATACCCCTATACTTATTGTTCTTAGGGACAGAAGATTAAAAAATTACAAAACTTCTATACTAGCTATGGTTCAAACTAATATTTGTAATGGCCCAATATACTTCAATTGCTCTCCAAATTTCTCTGTAGACCTTACAGATCCTATGATTCTTGAATCCCTTGTTTTTGATGTTCAAATACAGGGAGATGAATTTCATCATTGCAAAAATTTTGCTATCATGTTTAGAGTTTATCTTAGGCTTATGTCGTCTAATTTAAATCCTAAATTCAGTAAGAATCCCTTTTCAAAAGGAGAAACTATCATTTTACAAGTAGATGCTGAGCAACCCACAACTTATACACCAAAACGTCTCAAATGGGATGAAATGACTATTCCAAATCAATTTATCATAAAAGAACCTCAAGCCCCAAGGAATATAGAAAGAACAGAACCATCTCAAATAATTGAAGGGCTAGATGGTATTATAACTGTTAAATTTGATAGAACAAATTCTTTTTTCAAATTTTAGAAATAATAGAAGTTTCAGTTATGAAAGCAGTAGAGCCTCTTGTTCCGATATGCCAAGCACTTCGGAGAGAAACTGGACTTTCAAAACCCCCATACCTCAACCAAATTTAACTGCCGAAGAAAACATAAGCGACTCTTACTCACCTACTAGAAGTACTATGGTCATAACTTTTGATGAAGCATTTGAACCTGATATGGTTTATTTAAACAAAGAATTGAACAATCCTTGCTACAAAGAAAAAGAAAAATGGTTCAATAAGTTAAACATTAAAATTAAAAATATAATAAGAGATGAATGGATGAAAGAAATGATAAGAATTAAATCAAATTTCCTTTTTTTATGATTTCATAGCCATATACCTTCAGAAGGGTGGTATGATTGTTTTAAAAAACCAACTATTGAAGTCGGCTCAAACCTTATGAGAAAATGGTGTTCTTCAGAAAATAATGATATTTTTACAGCAATTCATCCCCCTCTTCAATCCTTAAAAATACAAACTTCCAAAGGAGAAATTATAGCTGATCCTTTCAAACGAACTAAAGTTAATGACCCTGAAGAAAATAGAGAATTTAGGAAAATTATTCAACAAAACAATTATGCAAACCAGGCTCTTCATACTATTGCAGGTCAATTGGATACTATTTTTTCAAATAACCTCCCTACTAGCAGACAAAGTATCCTTAATGATACTTCCAAACCTTTTTTCAAAAGTAATGAAATTTTAAAAAATAAGAATATTTCCTTTAATTCAAAAACTGAGAATCTTCTTAAAAAACTTTCTGAAAACCTTGGCGAATCAAGTAAGCCAACTACAAATGTTATCCATGAAAACCATGAGACGAGTACTGAGCAATCAAGCTACTCTTCATCTGAAAAGGAAGATGATTTTGTTGAAAAATTAGAAGACGTTTTCAAAGATTCTAATAATTCCCCTCTCAAAATAAATAAAATCTTCAAAGGGAGAAAATTTAATAGCAGCAAACCTTACTATAATAGACCCTCACCGGTAGACTTACTATATGAAGAAAGAGGTCAATTCCATAAATGCAGTTATGACGGAACGTCAATAACTGAATGGAATATTGATGGAAAACCTGAATATGAAATTCTCAATACCTTACAAGAAATGGGAATGGCAAAAATGGCGTATAGATACGCAGGTATTTCTGAAAAAGAAGCTTGTGTCCTCCTTGTTAATGGCTTCACAGGCCAACTTAAAAATTGGTGGGATAACGCTTTAAGTTTGGAAAGCAAAGAAGAAATACTTAATCATGTTGTTAATATTGAAGATCAAGATGGAGATATACAAGAAGCAAGCGATGCTTGTGACTTTCTTGTTGTCACCATTTCAATGTATTTCATAGGAAATCCTAGAGAAGAGTATAATAGCTCTTCTATGGTTTTAAACAACCTTAGATGTCCTTCATTATCTGATTACAGATGGTACAAAGACGTCTTTCTAACTCATGTCCTCAAAAGAAGTGATTGTAACCAAGCTTTCTGGAAAGAAAGATTCATAGCAGGATTACCTAAACTTTTTAGTGAAAGAATAATACAAAAACTCAAAAATGATATTAACTCATATCCCTTTCGAAAATATAACGTTTGGCCAATTATTTGCTTTTGTCAAAAAGGAAGGGTTAGCCCTTTGCATGGAAATACAAATACAGAACAAATATAGAAAAGACAAACAAAAGGAGAAAAATGAATTAGGATGTTTCTGTGAAATGTTCGGGATCGAAAAAATTGAAGCTCCTTCCTCTAAGATCAAGAGGAAAACTAAAAAATTCAAAAAAGAATCACAAAGGCATGATAATTATAAATCAACCCAAGGTAATTTTAGAAGAACAAAGCCTATAAGAAAATTTAAACCAACTAATAATAAAGATAGAAATGAAATAAAATGCTGGTATTGCAAAAAATCAGGGCACACTGAAGACCAGTGTTGGAAGAAAAAGAAGAAAAACATCAGGTTATTAAGTAAACAAATTAATAACATGTTAAAAAAAGAAAATAATTCCTCAAACTCTGAAAGTGAGTTAGAAATTGAAGAAATTCAAAATACTTCTGAAAGTAGCAATTACCATAGTAGTACTGAAAATGAAAAGGATATTTGCAAAGTTTGCATCAATACTATTTCCAAAGAAAACAAAGAGACTATTCTTGATCTTGTCCACCAAATTCCTGACAATGAAACAAGAGATGAATACCTTATGAAATTAAAAGACTTAATTCTTGAAGAACCTTCTACTTCCAAAAAGATTAATATCAAGGAACAATTCAGTTTAAACAAACTATGGGATAAATATCCTTATCAAAGTATATCCAAACAAATAACGACTAAGGACCTCCAAGGCGAGATTAACAATCTTAAGAAACAAATTAATAAAGAATTTTATGAATTAAAAGAAAAAAACTTTGAGTTTGAAACAAGACTTTCTGTCATTGAGAATAATGCAGAAGTAAATAATTGGGAAAATCAGGAACAAGATTCAGCAAATAACTCCATAAAAGTCATCCAAGAAGTAATTTATCAAAAGTGGCATGTTAACATAACTCTTGTTATAAATAATTTCAAAACTAATATTATGGCTTTGGTTGACTCAGGAGCTGATCATAACATAATCAGAGAAGGAATTGTTCCTACTAAATATTGTGATAAAACAAAAGAAAAACTTTATACAGCAAATAATAACCCTTTAAGAATTAGATATAAACTCTCCAAAGCCCATATCTGTAATGAAGGATATTGTTTCAAAAATATTTTCATAATTGTTGAAGATATTACTTATAATATGATTCTAGGAACACCCTTCCTAACTCAAATCTATCCCTTCTATGTTGATGATAATGGCATCACTACCAAGGTCCAAGGAAGAAAAATAAAATTTAAATTCATTTCTCCTATCCTAAAACAAGAAATCCTTAATCTTCAAAACAGTTCTATTTTTAGACAAATCAATAACATAACCCAAAAACAAAAACAGATAAACTATTTAAAAGAAGAAATTCCTTTCCAAAGGATTAAAGAACAACTTGAAACTCCCAAATTCATTTCAAAAATCAAAGAAATAGAAGACAATTTTATCCAAAAGGTTTGTAACGAAGTCCCCAATGCTTTCTGGGAAAGGAAGCATCATATGATCCATCTATCTTATGAAGAGGGTTTTCATGAAAGTAAGATTCCAACAAAATCAAGGCCTATCCAAATGAATCAAGAACTCCTTGAAGTTTGTAAGAAAGAAATCAACGGCTTATTAAAGAAAAAGCTTATTAGGCCTTCAAATTCTCCGTGGAGCTGTTCAGCTTTCTATGTTATGAAACAGGCAGAATTAGAAAGAGGAACTCCCAGGCTGGTTATTAATTTCAAACCTCTCAATGCAGTTTTAAAATGGATTAGACATCCAATCCCAAATAAGAGAGACCTCATAAATAGACTGTATAGTTCCAAAATATTCTCCAAATTCGATCTTAAATCTGGATTCTGGTAAATTCAAATTGCTGAGGAGGATAGATATAAGACAGCCTTCACAGTTCCCTTTGGACATTATGAATGGAATGTAATGCCCTTTGGCTTAAAAAATGCCCCCTCAGAATTCCAAAAAATCATGAATGATATTTTAAATCCTTACAGTCAATTCTGCATTGTCTACATTGATGATGTTCTCGTCTTTTCCCAAGATCTTGATCAACACATAAGACATTTAGGAATTTTCTTAAAAACTATAGAGAAAAATGGTTTAGTCATTTCCACCCCAAAAATGAAACTCTTCCAAACTAATGTTAGATTCCTGGGTTACGAAATTGACAAAGGAACCTTTAGACCCATCAGTAGGTCTATTACCTTCACAGACAAATTCCCTGATGAAATCAAAGACAAAACACAATTACAAAGGTTCCTAGGGTGTTTGAACTACATCTCAGATTTCTTTCCCAACCTTAGAGAAACATGTAAACCTCTTTATCAAATGCTTAAGAAAGACCCCTCAAATTGGACAGAAGAACATACTAATGTTGTCAAAACTATCAAACAACAAGTCAAGACACTTCCATGTCTTGGCATACCCAATCCAGAAGCCTTTATGATCATAGAAACGGACGCCTCCAACATAGGTTATGGAGGAATTCTTAAGCAAAGAATTAATTCAAAAGAAAATCTTGTCAGGTACCATTCTGGTATCTGGAATAATGCACAAATAAATTATTCCGTTATTAAAAAAGAAATTCTATCCATTGTTTTATGCATCCAAAAATTCCAAGATGACCTTTATAACAAAAAATTCTTAATAAGGATTGATTGCAAATCAGCAAAAGAAGTTCTTACCAAAGATGTCCAAAATATTGTTTCAAAACAAATCTTTACCAGATGGCAAGCAATTTTATCAGTATTTGATTTTGAAATTGAGTTTATTAAAGGAGAAAACAATTCTCTACCTGATTTTCTAACTAGAGAATTTCTTCAAGGTCACAATGACAGACTCTAGGACTTCCAAGAGACAAAGTATCAAAGACTACGAAGTCTTCCCTTCAAAAGCAACCTCAAAAGCCTTGGTCTCTTCCTCGACCCCAACGACTCCTCAAAAACCCAATCAAATTCTTTCTAATAGGTTTTCCCCCCTTCAAAACACTCTTGAAATACCTTATAAAACCGCTCTTACCTCAAATATTCCGAAATCCACTAATATTCAAATACCAAACATGTCTGACCAGTTCAAATACTTTCCTAAAGACTGGCGTGAAGATTGTGGGGTGACTCCTTTCTCTGAGTTTCCTGCCAAACCCTCTCAAATTGATTTCATAAGAAACCGGTTTCCAAATACTTCCCAACTCTGGGAATCTGATGATTGTTTAAAAGATCAGAAGTATTATGAGTTTATTTTAATTGACTCTGACTCAGTTGAAATAACTCATATTTACAACAGATCCAAAGAAATTGAATATTCAAAGTGCATTATCAAAAGAGTCCTTACCACAACCACTTTTGGTGGTCTCAATGAATTCAAAATTTTTAACCACCCAGCTCAAGGGTACAATTATATCGATTATAAGAATGCCTGGTTCAGAGCTTTCTTATTAAGATATTATAATCACTCTTGGTTCATAAGCTTTCATCATAATTGTGAAAAACAGTTCCCTGTTTGGTTCCCCGATTGGTGGAGGAAAATGGGATCTTTAATTCAAATCCTCCCTTCTGATGTTCAACAAGGGTTCCATACTTTTGCTGAATATTCCACTATCAAAAATTTCCAGAAATTCATCATGTTCCATGCGGAATTCAAAGTCCCTTGGATCTTTTCCTGGGATTTCAATTTTGAAAAAATCTTTCCAGATCCTACTCCTTTCTCCTTGACAAGGGTCTACAAAGTTAAATGGTGGGCTAAGTTCCAAAATCATATTGGAGGTGAATCTGCTGTCAAACAATTTTTTTCCACTGGTGAAAAAGTGATCTTCCAAAAGGATAACAAAGAGAAAAGCAAAACAGAAAGAACAAAGAAAGTCAGTACCTCGGAGCCAAATGATTTTCTGAAAAACCTTCCAGAACACATCAAAAGAGACTTCTTTGAATTTATGGCCCAAAAGTCTGTCTCTTCAAAGTCTGAAGAATCGGTCTCTTCTGATCCTATTGGGGGTCAAGACCCCTTTGATTTCTGATGACAGGTTTCTTTAGAAGGAAGAATACTGAAGCCTATTCTAGGTTTCTCATTGATAATATCAAAATTGATACCGAAATGGTTACCTCCCTCTCAGAAATTGCAAATATTGTTCTTGAAGCCCCTCCTGAAGAAGTGGATTTTCCATTTCTTAGAGAAACCATTGATGACATTTTTCATAGAATCAATAGAATCAAACGGATGAAGAGAACGCTCAAAATCATTAATATTATCACCGCAGCCTAATCCTGTTCGCATTATACCAGGATGCCTCCTTTTGGTTCTTTCGCATTGGTGATAAAATAAGAAGATAAGAACAAGCTATCAAAGATGAAGAAGAAAGCCTCCAAGTCATGTATGACGTCAGATTTCGAAGAAGTAGACATATGGATTACTACTACGACGATGAAGAATGGAGACATTGTCAATATATCAAAAGATGCAGAAATAAAATCAATAGGCTCCACATCATCATGGCAGCCTAGTGTGAATTTGATTTCAAAGTCAGAAATGACGGCTACCTTCTTTTATAGTTATGTAAAAAATGTTTGAATAGTGAATAGTGAATAGTAACTTTTTGTAATAGTACTATGTAAATTAGTGTGATTTTCGTCACTGCTTACGTATTTGTAAAATACTGTACTCCTATGTAGCCAGGGTTGTTGGCTATAAATAAGAGGTTTTCTAGGAAGAGAAGCACACCGAGTTCTGATCTCAGACTCATTGCTCTTCTCCCTCCTTCCCTCTGCTACCTTGAAGCTTTAATCCAAAGTTAGTTTTCAAAATCTCTTTACTTTCATTCTGCTTTCTTTCTTTATGCAAAATATTTTCAATATGTCTTTCATACTGTTTGATAACGGAATAATTTATCATAACATTCCAATCACAAACCTTACGGTTCTGACCAATACGTTATTACACAATAAGGCTTCTGCCAATACGTGTTCTAACAACAAGGTTTTAACCAATAAGTTTGATGATTCAAAACTATCAAAATATAACCTGGTTAAAACCTATTGGTTAAAACCTTGTTGTTAGAACCTGGTTCTGACCAATACGTTATATTTTGATAGTTTTGAATCATCAAACTTATTGGTTAAAACCTTGTTGTTAGAACACGTATTGGCAGAAGCCTTATTGTGTAATAACGTATTGGTCAGAACCGTAAGGTTTGTGATTGGAATGTTATGATAAATTATTCCGTTATCAAACAATATGAAAGACATACTGAAAATATTTTGCATAAAGAAATAAAGCAGAATGAAAGTAAAGAGATTTTGAAAACTAACTTTGGATTAAAGCTTCAAGGTAGCAGAGGGAAGGAGGGAGAAGAGCAATGAGTCTGAGATTAGCACCGCTAGATAATGATCACCACTACCCAATATACCTGGATCGTTGGGTGACGAAAAACCCGCACCTTTGGTAAGTCAAAGTAGTAGATACTCAATATCGTATGCTCAATGCTAACGTACATTGATTAAGAAATAGATATTTATCAAGACCTCGTCTTTCAGTAGATAGCATAAAGACATGTCTTGCTGTTAGATCCATTCAGTGCTATACCACACCAACGTCATATTATTTCAATAAGGCTTAGAAATAATCGGACTGACATTGCAACCTTTCACAATAGGTAGCCAAAGCCTATCTAGGTTGTGAAATTCTTTTTTTTCTTTTGCAAAGCATTGCTTAGAACTGACTGTAGTACCTTAAAGTGAGCACAACCCACGACCAGTCTACTAAGCAAAAGACTTAGGCTTTGCTTACTTCTTATGCATTTAAATGTTAATAAAACATCTTATAAACGCACAAGTAAACACAATGTAATAATATACTGATTATATTCGTGCTAACTGCTCGAATAATACTTAATCGGGTTAAAAGTGGATTGTAGAGTTTTTCCGTATACAAGCAAGATTCCTATTCGTGCGAATTTGCTCGAAACATGCTTTTCAGTATACTAAACCCTAACAATCTCCCACTTATACTCAAAACATGCTTTCGAGTATACCAACTGCCAAAAACTCTCCCACTTATACACAAAGCAGGTATTGGAGCTAGATATATCGAACTACCATTCATTTCACATCATGTTTGAAACATGTTGCCACAAAGGCATTTTTCTGTGAAAAATCTGCTTGGTTGTTCTCTGATAATATCTTTTGCGTCACTATGTCTTTGCTGCGTTCTTGATCTTAATTAATTTAATCTCTCTATATGATTGCTTAGCTTATGATCTCGTGTTCCTCTTGAGTTAGCCTGTGCTAGCGTAAAAATACTCATAGGCATACTCAAACTTACGATCAAAGCTACTAGGAGTATACTCCTAATGTAAACACATAAACTGAGGATGACTTACTCGATCACTGATTAGTCATAAGACTTAGTGAGTGTAACCCTAAGGACATTACATGAATGACTGGTAAACTAGAATATGGCGATTAGTCTTTCTCAAGTACTATGGTATATTCATTACCTCAATCAAAGTCTTTTGTCATGGTTAATATGATATATACTTGCTATGCTAAAGCACAACTAATATCAAACTTAGTACACATCATAGCATACATGAGACATCTATCTGCAGAACTAGTCTCATAATTCTTGTTCTCACTAAGCGTCAAACGACACTTGTCTAGAGACAAGACAATTTCATCTTGAAAGGTAACAACCTTTTCATGGAATTTCCAATGCTAAAATGTTCCAAGTTATGTATAGATATAGGATTCCTAAGAGAATCTCAACATTCTTTCTAGCAATCTTAAAGACTTAGATGCTTAGAATGTAATTAGTTTCTCTTAAATCATTTATCTTAAATTGGGTAGACAACCAGTTTCCTACGCTAGATGTCAATCTTAGTTGTTTGCAACTTTTATAGATTTCATCATCGTAGAGTACCAATAATACCATATTTAATGCACTTTCAACTTCCTTGTGCATACTACACACTTAAAGAGCACATGTCAAATTTCAAACATTTGACAATCTCGACAAAACACACTTATCTCTGATTTAGATGCTTGCCTAAGACCACAAAGGTCTTCATAAGCTTCCAATCATGTGTTTCTTGCCCTCTATTACATACCTATTAGGATGTTCCATGTAGATGATTTCTTCAAGACTTCTATTAATAGAAAGCTGTCTTGACAATCATGATACATACATTCTAATTATGTGAGTGCTGATAGACAATAGGATCGAACAAATCTTGGCACAAAAACAGCGAGAGGATGATATTTCTCTTTGGGCATAGACCATTGTCATTGTCTAGCCATTTAAGATCCACATTTACACTTGCAAATGTACTAGCTCCCACTGACTGACACAACCTGTAGGTAGTATTGCAAGTCTTGTAAAACATGTTGTCTATTTAAGATTGTAGTTTGGAATCTATCACCTTTCCTAGGATGAATATCCAAATGAACCAATTCTACATTGTAGTTAAAGGGAATATGTTCAAGTTAATCTAAGACCGAGTCTTGCGACATTCTTAGACCCATGAACCTGTTATGTTCCTAGGAACGCTCCCACTACGACATGGTTCTAACAATCTTAGGTGTTGAAGTTGATTTTATTAGTGCATAAGCTTTTAATGGTATTAGTCTTTGGTAACGTGGTAAATACGATATCTCTCTCTTTACTGAGAGTTATCACGCTGTTAGGCTTTTAGTTCATTTCTTGATCTTCATACAAGAATTCTATCTTTGAAGATTACAGAACTAATAATCTTACATCATTTGGGACAACCTTAAAACATACCTCAGTACACAACTCCAATTACTTGGATACCTTTCCAACATGCGTTGGAACAACATTACACCTTGAGATGTGCTAGACTAGAGTCGTTGTAGTCCACAACTCGTGTTTTGTAGTAGGTACTGATGATGGTAGTTTCTTTAAGGTGTATCTCGTTGTATCTAACGTTTATCCCATTAATGATAAGGTTTTCATGAGTACAACTCATCACTTGATCAAACTTGTCTTAGAAAGACTTTGATTCCTTCTTACATAACTATCCCATTCTTTGAAAGAATGCTTGGATTCGTTAATGGAGATTAGACTCCCACTTCTGATCATAACTCTTTGCTCGTCTCCTAATTGGTGTAAACCATTGAGACTTGCTAGTCTTTCTACGTTGCACTTCTATAAGTATTATGAATCAAATGATTCTAACTCATAGTGCATCGAAAAGACATTCTCGACTTTCAAGCTATTTAACAAGTTGTTAAAATCTTGATAGTCTATATCAGTTTGAGCAATAACTAAGTATTTTCTTGGCCTTAAGACTAAGAGCCTAAATACTTTATCATTCATTGTTTAAGAAGTTGATGTGTTGTTTAATACTCAATCTTGTTGCATCTATATTGTTTCAATACTATGATGCCTTAAACATCGACCATAAAACAATAATTGAGCAAAAATAACTCCCACTACAACAAAAGCCTAACTGGATCAAGATCTCTTACTTAGAAGTTGCATTGTCAGGTAAGTCATTGTCCTTCTATACAAGAGGTCAATCCAACTTACAAAGCATCTTCACTCGCTTTTAAGCAAACTTTGATGACAATTGAGGCTCTTCCATTTCCACATCTAGTCTTTTGTTCAAATGAACTAGGACTTAGGAAAATTGCAGCCTTGATGAATTCGTCATCAATCATGTTACTTTCCTCTAACAGTAATATAACGACTAATGTTCTGAAGGTTTTCTACTTTTCAGTTAAACCTTCGTCTAGTCATTTCTTATTACTTTAGGCGATGACTTGAGTCAGAAAACAATTTGAGTGATCAAAAGATTCCTCAAAATATTCTGTCCCTCTAGGATATTCCAATCGAATCATCTTGACTGATTCTATTGATATACATCTTTCATCGTCACTAACCAAGACTTGTTGTGCTACTTAAAAGAAAATAGCTTGACCTTATTCTTAATAGACCTTGTCAAGTACATGCAAAAAGCATTCTCGAACAATCTTCATGGAATTATGTCGAGGATATCGAGGACATGAATCATCGAGTGTAAACTCCAAGTTTTAGCGATGAGAATCTTATCCATTTACGTTTCCAGTCTACATAATTTTGGCATTCGGGTTTATTTCTTTAAGGATCGCAGACAATATATTGAATGACATAATGAAGATTTGGCAAATAAACTTATTATCACATACTTATGCTCAATACATAATCGCAAATAACCACAAAACAATTATGCATCTTGCAACTGTAAATTAAAATTTTGTTTCCTCTAGAGGAGGTCAATACGCATTAAAATCTTACAATTTTACTGGTCACAATCATCGACGAATAGTCCAGAGACCACAAGTGTGGCATGGCCACCTAATGTTGCCTAAGAAAGACCACCGAATTTAGCATTACAGAGTCTCATTCCTACAACACACTCCCATAACAATGCTCATGTGCTGCTAACAAGATCAAGTTATCCCATAAATTCTGTGTGAACTTCTGAATCTCGTAGTTTCTTAGGATTATTGTCCCCACAGTGCAAGTGGCGATAATATTGGAAACCATATTCTAGTTCATACTATTTATATTTGAGAAGTCCGCCTTATGAACTCGTTATTTCTTAGGATTATTGTCCCCACAGTGCAGGTGGCGATAATATTAGAAAAAAGCTTCATAAATTGTAGACCAATTGATGGAGACCATATACAACGCACTTGTTGTAATTATCGCTTAGATATTTTATATGGTTTTTGCATAATTATCACATAAGCAGATAATGCAGATAATCCACTTAAAATAGATAAACACCAAATAAACAGATAAATCCATTTAATGCATGGCATTTAAACATACTAGATAATTAACGACAATTATTTAATAAAGTCAAGGGAGAATTAATTAAATAATTAAGTTTTATCTTGGATAATGATTATCCAAATTCATTTAGGATTTATCAAGATAGTGTTAACTATCTAAATCCAATTAGGATCGTTCTAGATTTTATTCGGATAAAATCAAATCCTTCAATTCAAGATAACGTTGATCTAGGATTATCATTATTTAAATCGTTCTAGAATATTACTAGATAGAAACGATTCAATCATAATCCATACGATAAATAAAATCCAATCAACCAAGATTTATACAAATCTTAATTCTATTTAGAATAGACATCTAGAATATATCAAACATTACTAAGGATTTCTTCGATAAATTAATTTATCTAAATCCAATTAAATAAGGATTTTCTTATATATTATCTTTATCCTAATCTATCTAGGATGTAAATCCAAAAGATAAGGATAACTGGGATTAATGTTTATTTTAATCCATCTAAGATTTGTCTTAATAGAATTAAATCTATTCAAATCAATAGGATAAAATAAATTAATATAAATATTTATCATAATTCATCTAGGATTTATCTTGGAATAAATCCACATAAATCCATAGAATAAGATAATATTATATTATAATTATTCAAATCTATCTAAGATTTATCTAGGAACATATCCATATAAAACTATAAGATAAGAATAAAATATTATATTTATCACTATCCAAATCCATCTAGAATTTATCTATGAATAAATTCATATAAACTCATAGGATAAGAATAAAATAATATTATCATTATCTAAATCCAACTAGGATTCATCTAGGATTAAATCTATATAAATCCATAAGATATAGATAAAAAATTAGATTATTATTTTCCAAATATAACTAGGATTTATCTAGAAATAAAATCCATATAAATCCATTAAATAAGGAAAGAATCTAATTAATCCATGATTTAATTCATAATCAAATCTCATATAATATATAAAATCCACAAAAGATATATTCAAATCTAATTTCCATATTTATCTTGAATTATTTCCAAAATTGAATCCAAGGATTTGGAAACCCTAATCAAATTTGGAAATCGAAGTCACGGAACAAGACGATGCGACGTCGTGCTCCCACTGAACCACAGTGGCTGCTGTCCGTCTGCTCGCGAGGACGCACCTGGCGCTGAGTCGTCTGAACGTTGACAACGCTGCTGCGCCATCGCCCCCGAGCCGGATCGCCACTGCTGCCCGCAACTCCATTGGCGCTGCAGTTCACGATGCCGACGCTGCTGTCACCGCACCCGTCGCTGCTTTGCCGGATCGCCGCTGCTGTCGCGATTTTCTTCCAGCGCGCTAATGCAACGGACAAATTCAAAATTCACGCACCGCGAATTGATTCAATGCATTGCCAAATTCGCGACAGCAACATTCAATTAATAATTGATAATTACAATTGTAACCATACATGCACTGATTACATATTGACATTCACGCAATCAATTCTAATTGAATAAGGGATTAGCGTAAAGAATATATATTCTCCGTCAGATGTGTACCACACGCTAATCACCAACGAAGAAACTCATGCATTCAAGCAATTCACATAACATGAAATTAATCCACATAATCAAAGCTAAAAACTGGCTCTAATATCAATTGTTGGGGTTTGGAGCCCCTTGCACATCGGAAGACTTGTACAAAACAAATAAATCAGACGTAGGATCTATTTGACAGATTATGAGATTAATCTATTCGCGTAATTGTCACATGTATCATGCTCATAACTTGAATTTCAAGCATGTTTTAGCACAAATAACCCCTAAAACATGCTTGCTACGGAGTTAACCAATTTACCTCGTTGATTCTCCAAAGAATCGTCGATTGCTCGCGCCTTCTGCACGATGATCTTCAATACTAGACCACAGATCTTCTGACTGGTGTCCCGAACTGTATCTCGACATCAGGGTGGGCTGATCTTATCGAAACACTAGGACTCGAATAAAGAAGACAGAAATTCCTCACGGAGGAGGAGCTGAAAAACTCACGAGGAAGAGCTGAGAGAATTTTCGAGCTCCTCTTAATAATAGAGGGGGACGAAAATTATCTCTCTAAAACTGTGTCTTTTCTGTCTCCTTTATTCTCCTATTTATAATAGGTACATATTGGGCCCAGTCAGGGATCTATGGAAGTCTTTAGATATGGGCTCCCCAAATTAGCTTTTTACTAATTAAATTGAACCCACAATTTAATACAAGATTATATTGGAATATTACGAGCAGCCACTACAGACGTAATTTTGAACTCCCTCTCCAAATTCGAAATTACAAGTAATCCGGGTTTCCACTTTCGCGCTTAAGATAGAAATGTCCATTAATTAATTAAAGTCTGCTATGGACTTAATTAATTAACATCTTATTAATTCCAAGAGTGGACTTAGCAAGAAACACTTATTTATAATTCATGGAATAATTAAATTCCAACTGGTCAGTTTCCGAATAATAAAACCTTGTTCAAGCTCCTCTTGAGGACATTATCAAACGAGACTCACCTCGCGCATGATTCAACATAATAGCAATCCTAGCACCGCTAGATAATGATCACCACTACCCAATATACCTGAATCGTTGGGTGACAAAACCCCGCACCATTGGTAAGTCAAAGTAGTAGATACTCAATATCGTATGCTCAATGCTAACGTATGTAGATTAAGAAATAGATATTTATCAAGACCTCGTCTTTCAGTAGATAGCATAAAGACTCGTCTTGCTGTTAGATCCATTCAGTGCTATATCACACCAACGTCATCATATTTCAATAAGGCTTAGAAATAATCGGACTGACATTGCAACCTTTCGCGATAGGTAGCCAAAGCTTATTTAGGTTGTGAAATTCTTCTTTTCTTTTGCAAATCATTGCTTAGAACCGACTGTAGTACCTTAAAGTGAGCGCAGCCCACGACCAGTCTACTAAGCAAAAGACTTAGGCTTTGTTTACTTCTTGTGCATTTAAATGTTTATAAAACATCTTATAAACGCACAAGCAAACACAATGTAATAATATACTGATTCTATTCGTGCGAAATGCTCGAATAATGCTGAATCGGGTCAAAAGTGGATTATAGAGTTTTTCCGTGTATAAGCAAGATTCTATTCGCGTGAACTCGCTCGAAACATCGCGAACTCGCTCGAAACATTATTTTCAGTATACTAAAGCTAACAATGAACTCGCTATTTCTTAGGATTATTGTCCCCACAGAGCAGGTGGCGATAATATTAGAAAAAAGCTTCATAAATTGCAGACCAATTGAATGAGACCATATACAACGCACTTGTTATAATTATCGCTTAGATATTTTATATGGTTTTTGCATAATTATCACATAAGCAGATAATGCAGATAATCCACTTAAAATAGATAAACACCAAATAAACAGATAAATCCATTTAATACATGGCATTTAAACATACTGGATAATTAACGACAATTATTTAATCTAGTCAAGGGAGAATCAATTAAATAATTATGATTTATCTTGGATAATTATTATCCTTATTCATTTAGAATTTATCAAGATAGTGTTAACTATCTAAATCCAATTAGGATTATTCTAGATTTTATTTCGATAAAATCAAATCTTTCAATTCAAGATAACGTTGATCTAGGATTATCATTATTTAAATAGTTCTAGGATATTACTAGATAGAAACGATTCCATCACAATCCATACGATAAATAAAATCCAATCAACCAAGATTTATATGAATCTTAATTCTATAGACATCTAGAATATATCAAACATTACTTAGGATTTCTTAGATAAATAAGTTTATCTAAATCCAATTAAATAAGGTTTTCTTATATATCATCTTTATCCTAATCCATCTAGGATGTAAATCCAAAAGATAAGGATAACTTGGATTAATGTTTATTTTAATTCATCTAGGATTAGCCTTAATAGAATTAAATCTATTCAAATCCATAGGATAAAATAAATTAATATAAATCTTTATCATAATTCATCTAGGATTTATCTTGGAGTAAATCCATACAAATTGATAGAATAAGATAACATTATATTATTATTATTCAAATCTATCTGAGATTTATCTAGGAATAAATCCATATAAATCTTTAAGATAAGAATAAAATATTATATTATCACTATCCAAATCCATCTAGAATTTATCTATGAATAAATACATATAAATTCATAGGATAAGAATAAAATAATATTATCATTATCTAAATTCAACTAGGATATATCTAGGAATAAATCCATATAAATTCATAGGATATAGATAAAAAAAATTAGATTATTATTTTCCAAATATAACTAGGATTTATCTAGGAATAAAATCCATATAAATCCATTAAATAAGCAAAAAATCTAATTAATCCATGATTTGATACCAAATCAAATCTTATATAATATATAAAATCCACAAAAGATATATTCAAATCTTATTTACATATTTATCTTGAATTATTTTCAAAATTGAATCCAAGGATTTGGAAACCCTAATCAAATTTGGAAAGCGAAGTCACGAGACGAGGCGATGCGACGCCGCGCTAGCGTCGCGCATAGGATGAAAACCCTAATTTCGTCCATTCTTGTGGCTGCTCACGGAGGGACGCCGCTGCAGACTTCGATGCTGCTGCGTTGTCACTGACGCTGCTGCTACATCGTCGTCGCTGCTCCCGCGTCGCCTCCGACACCCCGCCCGGTACCGCAGCGCCGTTGTCGTCGCTGCTCCTGCACTGATCATGCCTTTGTCGGACTCCCACTGAAACTCCGCCGCTGCTGCCCGTGGACGAGGACTGCCAACCTTCTCCGACCCCGGCTGCTCACGAAGGGGCGCTGTCTATTGAGCCCGGGAACCGCCCAAGAAGGGCTCCCACTCAGACCGCCATCGCTGCCGGGATCCCGCTGGTCTGTCCTCTCTGTCGCACGCAGTTTGCTGCGCAACATCTACTCACAGCGGCTGCCCCGAACCTGGACTACTGCTTTCAGCAGGCTGCCACTGCGACAAGCGCCGCCAAGCCCGCCGTTGCTGCAGCTGTCCCAAACGGACTGTCGCTGCTGTCCGTGCCGTTTCTGCAGCCGAAAGCCTTGCGGAAAAATTCCGCGATTTGAATTGATTTATCATAAAAACAATTCGGTACATACATGGGCAACAAATACTATCATATTAAACGTCTTTTGTAATGATTCCCAACAAAAAGTATTTGTCAATCAAAACACAATCACGCACATATATGTACGCACAATCACATAATTCACGTAATGTACCTTTTGATGTTAAGGCTTGCGTGTTCGGCAATGTGCAGCCCCGGCGCGAGCGCCGGCTGCACATTCTCGTCGAACATGCTCTCATCATCGTCATGCATTCAAGCAATTCACATAATCATGATATTAATCCACATAATCAGAGCCAAAAATTGGCTCTGATACCAATTGTAGGGGTTATGGATAAGGGTAGGAAATTATACCGAAATACCGTAATACCGGACTTACCGTACCGGAAAAATACCGAAAATACCGATTTTTCGGTATACCGCAGTTTCCGGTACGGTATGATACCGTACCGCAGTGTTTCGGTACGGTAACTGTATCATTTTTTCTATACCTTGGTATACCGCGGTATACCGAATCCACGGTATACCGAAACTTCGGTATATACCGAATCCACGGTATACCGGTATACCGTGGTATATCGAATATTCGGTATATACAGAAGATTCGATATACCGTAGTATACCGGTATACCGATATATATATATAGGATTGAGATATATATATGGTTGTGATCATATGATAACCCCTAATTTACGATGCAAAAGTATCATTTTATCATCCAAAAAATCTAAAGTATCATTTTATCATTTGAAACTATCATTTTCCCTCAAACTATCATTTTATGATGCAAAAGTATCATTTATCATCCAAAATATCTAAAACTATCATTATTAAACAAAAATATCATTTTATCATTTGAAACTATCATTTTATCCCCTCAAACTATCATTTTATGATGCAAAAGTATCATTTTATCATACAAAAAATCTAAAACTATCATTTTAAAACAAAAGTATCATTTTATCATTTGAAACTATCATTTTATCCCCTCAAACTATCATTTTATGATGCAAAAGTATCATTTATCATTCAAAATATCTAAAACTATCATTATTAAATAAAAATATATGTAATCAAAATAATCCATAAATATATATTAACAGATACTTAAAGATCAACATCATCAGCAACAACAAATATAATATGATACTTGATAACATGCCAACCAAAATATAATATGATACTTGATAACATGCCAACCAAAATATAAAATCTAAACTATCATTATTAAACAATAGTATCATTTTATCATTTGAAACTATCATTTTATCCCCTCAAACCATTAATTTATGATGCAAAAATATCATTTTATCATCCAAAAAATCTAAACTATCATTTTAAAACAAAAGTATCATTTTGTCATTTGAAACTATCATTTTATGATGCAAAAGTATCATTTTATCATCCAAAAAATATAAACTATCATTATTAAACAAAAGTATCATTTTATCATTTGAAACTATCATTTTATCCCCTCAAACTATCATTTTATGATGCAAAAGTATCATTTTATCATCCAAAAAATCTAAAACTATCATTATTAAACAAAAGTATCATTTTTTCATTTGAAACTATCATTTTATCCCCTCAAACTATCATTTTATGATGCAAAAGTATCATTTTATCATCCAAAAAATATTAAACTATCATTATTAAACGAAAGTATCATTTTATCATTTGAAACTATCATTTTATCCCCTCAAACCATTAATTTACGATGCAAAAGTATCATTTTATCATCCAAAAAATCTAAACTATCATTTTAAAACAAAAGTATCATTTTGTCATTTGAAACTATCATTTTATCCCCTCAAACTATCATTTTATGATGCAAAAGTATCATTTATCATCCAAAAAATCTAAAATTATCACTATTAAACAAAAATATCATTTTATCATTTGAAACTATCATTTTATCCCCTCAAACTATCATTTTATGATGCAAAAGTATCATTTATCATCCAAAATATCTAAAACTATCATTATTAAACAAAAATATCATTTTATCATTTGAAACTATCATTTTATCCCCTAAAACTATCATTTTATAATGCAAAAGTATAATTTATCATCGAAAATATCTAAAACTATCATTATTAAACAAAAATATCATTTTATCCTTTGAAACTATCATTTTATCCCCTCAAACTATCATTTTATGATGCAAAAGTATCATTTTATCATCCAAAAAATCTAAAATTATCATTATTAAACAAAAGTAGCATTTTATCATTTGAAACTATCATTTTATCCCCTCAAACTATCATTTTATCATCCAAAAAATCTAAACTATCATTATTAAACAAAAGTATCATTTTATCATTTGAAACTATCATTTTATCCCCTCAAACCATTAATTTATGATGCAAAAGTATCATTTTATCATCCAAAAAATCTAAACTATCATTTTAAAACAAAAGTATCATTTTGTCATTTGAAACTATCATTTTATCCCCTCAAACTATCATTTTATGATGCAAAAGTATCATTTATCATCCAAAAAATCTAAAATTATCACTATTAAACAAAAATATCATTTTATCATTTGAAACTATCATTTTATCCCCTCAAACTATCATTTTATGATGCAAAAGTATCATTTATCATCCAAAATATCTAAAACTATCATTATTAAACAAAAATATCATTTTATCATTTGAAACTATCATTTTATCCCCTAAAACTATCATTTTATAATGCAAAAGTATAATTTATCATCCAAAATATCTAAAACTATCATTATTAAACAAAAATATCATTTTATCCTTTGAAACTATCATTTTATCCCCTCAAACTATCATTTTATGATGCAAAAGTATCATTTTATCATCCAAAAAATCTAAAATTATCATTATTAAACAAAAGTAGCATTTTATCATTTGAAACTATCATTTTATCCCCTCAAACTATCATTTTATCATCCAAAAAATCTAAACTATCATTATTAAACAAAAGTATCATTTTATCATTTGAAACTATCATTTTATCCCCTCAAACCATTAATTTATGATGCAAAAGTATCATTTTATCATCCAAAAAATCTAAACTATCATTTTAAAACAAAAGAATCATTTTGTCATTTGAAACTATCATTTTATCCCCTCAAACTATCATTTTATGATGCAAAGTATCATTTTATCATCCAAAAAATCTAAACTATCATTATTAAATAAAAGTATCATTTTATCATTTGAAACTATCATTTTATCCCCTCAAACCATTAATTTATGATGCAAAAGTATCATTTTATCATCTAAAAAATCTAAACTATCATTTTAAAACAAAAGTATCATTTTATCATTTGAAACTATCATTTTATCCCCTCAAACTATCATTTTATGATGCAAAAGTATCATTTTATCATCCAAAAAATCTAAAACTATCATTATTAAACAAAAATAGCATTTTATCATTTGAAACTATCATTTTATCCCCTCAAACTATCATTTTATGATGCAAAAGTATCATTTTATCATCCAAAAAATCTAAACTATCATTATTAAACAAAAGTATCATTTTATCATTTGAAACTATCATTTTATCCCCTCAAACCATTAATTTATGATGCAAAAGTATCATTTTATCATCCAAAAAATCTAAACTATCATTTTAAAACAAAAGAATCATTTTGTCATTTGAAACTATCATTTTATCCCCTCAAACTATCATTTTATGATGCAAAGTATCATTTTATCATTTGAAACTATCATTTTATCCCCTCAAACCATCATTTTATGATGCAAAAGTATCATTTTATCATCCAAAATATCTAAAACTATCATTATTAAACAAAAATATCATTTTATCATTTGAAACTATCATTTTATCCCCTCAAACCATTAATTTATGATGCAAAAGTATCATTTTATCATCCAAAAAATCTAAACTATCATTTTAAAACAAAAGTATCATTTTATCATTTGAAACTATCATTTTATCCCCTCAAACTATCATTTTATGATCCAAAAGTATCATTTTATCATCCAAAAAATCTAAACTATCATTATTAAATAAAAGTATCATTTTATCATTTGAAACTATCATTTTATCCCCTCAAACCATTAATTTATGATGCAAAAGTATCATTTTATCATCTAAAAAATCTAAACTATCATTTTAAAACAAAAGTATCATTTTATCATTTGAAACTATCATTTTATCCCCTCAAACTATCATTTTATGATGCAAAAGTATCATTTATCATCCAAAATATCTAAAACTATCATTATTAAACAAAAATATCATTTTATCATTTGAAACTATCATTTTATCCCCTCAAACTATCATTTTATGATGCAAAAGTATCATTTTATCATACAAAAAATCTAAAACTATCATTTTAAAACAAAAGTATCATTTTATCATTTGAAACTATCATTTTATCCCCTCAAACTATCATTTTATGATGCAAAAGTATCATTTATCATTCAAAATATCTAAAACTATCATTATTAAATAAAAATATATGTAATCAAAATAATCCATAAATATATATTAAAAGATACCTAAAGATCAAAATCATCGGCAACAACAAATATAATATGATACTTGATAACATGCCAACCAAAATATAATATGATACTTGATAACATGCCAACCAAAATATAAAATCTAAACTATCATTATTAAACAATAGTATCATTTTATCATTTGAAACTATCATTTTATCCCCTCAAACCATTAATTTATGATGCAAAAATATCATTTTATCATCCAAAAAATCTAAACTATCATTTTAAAACAAAAGTATCATTTTGTCATTTGAAACTATCATTTTATCCCCTCAAACTATCATTTTATGATGCAAAAGTATCATTTTATCATCCAAAAAATATAAACTATCATTATTAAACAAAAGTATCATTTTATCATTTGAAACTATCATTTTATCCCCTCAAACTATCATTTTATGATGCAAAAGTATCATTTTATCATCCAAAAAATCTAAAACTATCATTATTAAACAAAAGTATCATTTTTTCATTTGAAACTATCATTTTATCCCCTCAAACTATCATTTTATGATGCAAAAGTATCATTTTATCATCCAAAAAATATTAAACTATCATTATTAAACGAAAGTATCATTTTATCATTTGAAACTATCATTTTATCCCCTCAAACCATTAATTTATGATGCAAAAGTATCATTTTATCATCCAAAAAATCTAAACTATCATTTTAAAACAAAAGTATCATTTTGTCATTTGAAACTATCATTTTATCCCCTCAAACTATCATTTTATGATGCAAAGTATCATTTATCATCCAAAAAATCTAAAATTATCACTATTAAACAAAAATATCATTTTATCATTTGAAACTATCATTTTATCCCCTCAAACTATCATTTTATGATGCAAAAGTATCATTTATCATCCAAAATATCTAAAACTATCATTATTAAACAAAAATATCATTTTATCATTTGAAACTATCATTTTATCCCCTAAAACTATCATTTTATAATGCAAAAGTATAATTTATCATCCAAAATATCTAAAACTATCATTATTAAACAAAAATATCATTTTATCCTTTGAAACTATCATTTTATCCCCTCAAACTATCATTTTATGATGCAAAAGTATCATTTTATCATCCAAAAAATCTAAAATTATCATTATTAAACAAAAGTAGCATTTTATCATTTGAAACTATCATTTTATCCCCTCAAACTATCATTTTATCATCCAAAAAATCTAAACTATCATTATTAAACAAAAGTATCATTTTATCATTTGAAACTATCATTTTATCCCCTCAAACCATTAATTTATGATGCAAAAGTATCATTTTATCATCCAAAAAATCTAAACTATCATTTTAAAACAAAAGTATCATTTTGTCATTTGAAACTATCATTTTATCCCCTCAAACTATCATTTTATGATGCAAAAGTATCATTTATCATCCAAAAAATCTAAAATTATCACTATTAAACAAAAATATCATTTTATCATTTGAAACTATCATTTTATCCCCTCAAACTATCATTTTATGATGCAAAAGTATCATTTTATCATCCAAAAAATCTAAACTATCATTATTAAACAAAAGTATCATTTTATCAATTGAAACTATCATTTTATCCCCTCAAACCATCATTTTATGATGCAAAAGTATCATTTTATCATCCAAAATATCTAAAACTATCATTATTAAACAAAAATATATGTAATCAAAATAATCCATAAATATATATTAAAAGATACCTAAAGATCAACATCATCGGCAACAACAAATATAATATGATACTTGATAACATGCCAACCAAAATATAAAATTAAATAGCGTGATGGACGAATTACGGTATACCGTTCCCGTTACCATACCGTTATTACGGTATACCGTAATAACAGTATGGTGACCGGTATCAAAAAATATCATACCGAATTTCCTGTATACCGGAATTTCGGTATACCGATAATTCGGTACGGTATCGGTATTGAATTTTTTCATACCGTACTTTCCGGTACGGTATGCGGTATGGCACGGTCTGTACGGTATACCGTACCAACCCACCCCTAGTTATGGAGCCCCTTGCACAGCGGAAGAGTTGTACAAACAAATAAATCAGACGTATGATCTATTTGACAGATTATGGGATTAATCAATTCACATGTTAACACATAATTGCATGCTAGAACGCAAATAATTCATGCTCATAGATTATAAATCCTAAACATGAATTCTACGGTTTAGAGTTATCGATTTGATTCTCCAAAGAATCGTCGATTGCTCGCGCCTTCTCCACGATGATCTTCAATACTAGACCACGGGTCTTCTGACTAGTGTCCTGAACTGTATCTCGACATCAGGGTGGGCTGATCTTATCGAAATACTAGGACTCGAATAAAGAAGACAAAAATTCCTCACGGAGGAGGAGCTGAAAATTTCGATCTCCTCTTCTAATTAGAGAGGGACGAATTTTCATTATGAAATCAATTGTGTTTTCTGTCTCCTTTATTCTCCTATTTATATTAAGTTCATATTGGGCCCAGTCAGGGATCTATGGAAGGTTTTGGATATGGGCTCCCCCAATTAGCTTTTTACTAATTAAATTGAACCCACAATTTAATACAAGCTTATATTGGAATATTACGATCAGCCACTACAGACGTAATATTGAACTCCCCATCCAAATCCGAAATTACAAGTAATCCGGGTTTCCATTTTGTTTATTATTTATTTCCCGCGCTTAAGATATAAATGTCCATTAATTAATTAAAGTCTGCTATGGACTGAATTAATCAACATCTTATTAATTCCAAGAGTAGACTTAGCAAGAAACACTTATTTATTATTCAAGGAGTAATAAAACTCCAACTGACCAGTTTCCGAATAATAAAACCTTGTTCAAGCTCCTCTTGAGGACATTATCAAACGAGACTCACCTCGTGCACGATTCAACATAATAGCAATCCTAGCACCGCTAGATAATGATCACCACTACCCAATATACCTGGATCGTTGGGTGACGAAAAACCCGCACCTTTGGTAAGTCAAAGTAGTAGATACTCAATGTCGTATGCTTAATGCTAACGTATGTAGATTAAGAAATTAATTATCAAGAACTCGTCTTTCAGTAGATAGCATAAAGACTCGTCTTGCTGTTAGATCCATTCAGTGTTATACCACACCAACGTCATCTTATTTCAATAAGGCTTAGAAATAATCGGACTGACATTGCAACCTTTCACGATAGGTAGCCAAAGTCTATCTAGGTTGTGAAATTCTTCTTTTTCTTTTGCAAAACATTGCATAGAACCGACTGTAGTTACCTTAAAGTGGACGACGCCCACAACCAGTCTACTAAGCAAAAGTCTTAGGCTTTGTTTACTTCTAATGCATTTAAATGTTTATAAAACATCTTATAAACGCACAAGCAAATACAATGTAATAATATACTGATTATATTCGTGCGAAATGCTCGAATAATACTGAATCGGGTCAAAAGTGGATTGTTGTCACGACCGCCCTTACTAAGGATAGTGAAGACGGTGAAAACGTGACGAGGGGAGGGACTAAGGAACGGGGAAGAAATGGGGGACACAATAAAAGTTGACACTTAATGAAAAAATTTGATTAACTTCCAAAAGGGAAAATACTTTAGTCTACAAAAACATTTTAGTTTATCCAAAGTAAGCAACGGAATAAAGTCTCAAAGTATTTGACACAATAAAGTCATAAGAAGTAAAGTAAACTCTTGTGACATCAGTTTTCAAAAGTAGCATTGGAAATAAATTATCAAAGAGAGTCATAGGATGACGCCTATGTATGAAGACACAACGCATCCAAATTTCCTAAGCCGACTCAACATCCATCGCAACACCCCGCTGAACCTGCACATAAAGAAAACATATGCAGGGCTGAGTACTTGATATACTCAGTGGACACACGCCAAAATATTTGATAAAAGTTATGGCATACATACCATAGTGAACTCGAGTTTTAACATTTTAGAAAAGAAATATCATCGAGTATCACAAAAACATTTTCATAGCCTAGCCAGGCAAAACAATCTCCCCACTTTCTCAACAATCAATCATTCACATCCTCTTACCATAGTGCGACGAAAGTGTGGCCACACTATTCACCCACGAGACCGGCCGACTAGCAAGGACAGCTCACGATCCCCTCTGTGTACACAGCCTGATAGCGTTTGCGGCCCTACTCAGACCCGAATTCGTTTATCATATCCCTATAGCCTAATGGAGCGAACTCACAAACTAGGCATCAAGCACAATCTCAACATAGCCCTATAGCCTAATGGAGCAAGCTCAAACGAACTAGGCATCGGGCAACAATCTCAACATCAAAATAATCACGGCATGACATAACACTTTAAACCACCCTTATTCCACCATAATCATACTTTTGAAAGCGTAAAAGAGTTTAGTAAAGAAAGCCCACCTCGATTGCTTACAAAACACTGTTCACAACTTTATTGAAACACTTGCTCTTCGTACCCGCGTACGCACAACAACCTTTGTCAACACCATAAATATTTATCACAATCAGCCTTCCATCGCAACAATTATCATGCATGCCCTAACGTTCCTTTCATCGTGTCTTTAATTTACTCATCCCAAACGTTCACAACCATAACGAAACAACACCCTAGCATACATCAACGTATAACACATAACCACGTCATAAGATACGTTTCTTATTCACACATGTATCATTTATTCACTCAAAACTTGACAACAAGTATTATTTTAACATGACAGAAATCTGGCAGAACTGCGCAGTCATTTTATAGAAATCATTAAAAATTCATCCGACCTCCGTTGGGGCTAAAATTTTATCACAACACAGTAGACACATCAAATATCATCCAGTTAAAATTTAACATCAAAATCACATCTTTAGGTCGGTCAAATCAAAAATGAAACTTACTGAACGAGAATACAAATTCTGACAGAATTGCGCAGTTAACTTTAAAATTCATTTAAAATTCATCTTTCGTCAAAAGAGGCTGAAATTTATACACAACACAGAAGACATCTCAAATTTTACTCAGTTAAAAATTCGTGTCAAAATAAGATCGTTTGGTCGGTCAAACACACGTCGGAATCTACTGTCCGAACACCACAGTTTTCATGCTTTACAAATTCGAATTAGGGTTTATCTAACATTCATCTAAACACAAATAGGTGTGTACTTAGGGAGTAAGCAAAGGAATATTTAAATCCACAATTAAAATAGGAATATGATTTAAATTTGGTAATTTCTTGTAGGAAAAGACTCCCACAAAATAGGTAACAAATAAATTAATCCCACAAGGTAATTGAAAGGTATAAGGGACGGAAATTTAAGGGTCTTAAAGATGGAAGGAATCAAAGTACCAATTAAATCTACAAAGTAATTTATTCTCCCAATTATAAGAGAAATTTGAAAATTCCAAGGAATGGGGCAAATGTCGAAAATCATGGAGAATAAATTAGGAATATTTTGGTTTTGGATTTAATTTGGATAAATATCCCAAAACAATTAATTAAATCCAAGAAAGAAGATATTACTTCCAATAAATAGAAAGGCCGAAAAGAATTCGAATAAAGTGTCTGGCACAAATATGCATGATCCTATTTAATTAAATCCCCCCATTGGAAAACATATCATATTATTCCACATAACTCTCAACCATTAATTTCACATCATTAACACAACCACATAGAAATCAATTTCCAAAAAAGCATTTCCAAATCAACATCCACATTAATAAAACGAAAATAAGTCACAAATTTTCGGGGTGTTACAATTGTAGAGTTTTTCCGTACACAAGCAAGATTCTATTCGTGCGAACTCACTCGAAACATGCTCTTCAGTATACTAAACCTAACAACCTGCCCTATTTTAATTATTTCTCTCACCTACTCATTAGTACCGGGGCTCTTCTATTATGAGGTAGCAAAAAACAATTTTTGGGATTTAATTATAAAGAAACCGCATAATACGAACCACATATATAATTGATGTCATTAATCTAAATATCTAAATAGTGTCTATTCTGTTTGACAAGACATCTCTTACACATGCAGACTAGATGTGCAGCATAGGGTGCAGGTTTGGTAGGTAAATAGACTAAACTGCCCTTCAGCCCATTTGGGCATTTTGTCCGAAAAATGGCAAAAAACACAAGGTTTGTGATTATATATTTTGGTAGATACATGTGATGAGATTTTTAAATGTTAGGAGTCTCTGCTGTTACACGGCAAAAAGTTAGGGACCTTTTGTGCAATTCACTGTACCGAATAAAATAGTAATTCATTGATATACACGACTAATAACTTGAATTGGGTCGGGCCTAGGCATGCACAACGGTTCCGAACCGCCGGTTCCGGTTCATGAACCGGCGGTTCACGGTTCATCATATGCATGAACCGGAACCGGAACCGCTGGGACCCTTGGCGGGCCGGTTCCGGTTCAAAACCGCCGGTTTTTGGCATGAACCGGCGGTTCAACCGAAAATTTTAAAAAAATACTTTTTATTTATAAAAATTGATTTTTATACTTAAAAACAATTTTTACAAATAAATGAATACAAGAAATTCATAATAGACCATAGATATTTGATGGGCTTGTGAATTTATGAAACCATTCTTGGTTGTTTCTCTTTTATAGAGACATCCTTGAATGTTTTATGTTCCACCTTCGATGTGGGACAAAATCATTCTTGGTTGTTTCTCTTTTATAGAGACATCCTTGAATGTTTTATGTTCCACTTTGGATGTGAGACAAAATCATTCTTGGTTGTTTCTCTTTTATAGAGACATCCTTGAATGTTTTATGTTTCACTTTCGATATGGGACAAAATATGTTGAAGTATTTTCTTTATAACTACATGTTTAGAGCATTCATTCATCTTTTTCCAATGTGGGATACGAAACTTTCTTTTATCTTCTACTTTTCTTCATGTTTTGTATAATATATAAACAAAATTATTATTCAAATATATTCTTGATTGATAAAAATAAATAATTATTGAGAAATATGATTTGTATATAGAAAATATTTATTTGTATAATAATTATTGTTAGGTTTATACAATTTGTATAAGAATTATTCTTTCAATGTGTATAATATTATTTATTAGTTAACATATACATAAATTTATAAACCTAAGCAAATCATTAATGATAAAGAACTAATGAATAATAGTTTATGTAATAATATTTGTTGTTAAATTATAATAATAGAAGATAGAGTATTAATATAGACGAAGAATGATGGACTATCTATAATATACTTATAAATAAAGACTTTTATCCCACATTGAAATAAAGAGTAACACATCCAAAATGTGTAACTATAAAAGAGAATAATTCAATATACTATCATCTAAATTAAATAAAATCCAATATACTATCATCCAAGTATTGGCATTTTAAAAATCAAATCCAACTTTAAGTATGGAGTAATTTTTTTTTGACTTTTTAGTGTTTATTATGTATAAAATGTGCTTAAACAAATTTCAAACAATAAGGTGAAAATTACAATTTTATTGATAATAAATTTGAATTAGACTAAAAATTACAACTTATAATGAATATTTTTTATTTACAAAAATTAATAAACACTACTTAATGTTAAACCTTTTGATTTTTAAAATAACAATACTTAATATTGGACTTGAGCATTTAAATTGGAAGCGAGTGTATTGAATTATAGGGAAAACACTACTTGAATTATAGAGAGTGTATTGAATTATAGAGAGTGTATTTCAACTTATAATGAATATATTTATTTACAAAAATTAATAAACACTACTTAATATTTTATTTATCATTAATGATTTGCTTATGTTTGTAAATTTATGTATATGTTAACTAATAAATAATATTATACACATTGAAAGAATAATTCTTATACAAATTGTATAAACCTAACAATAATTATTATACAAATAAATATTTTCTATATACAAATCATATTTCTCACTAATTCTTTATTTTTATCAATCAAGAATATATTTGAATAATAATTTTGTTTATATATATCATACAAAACATGAAGAAAAGTATAAGACAAAAGAAAGTTTTGTATCCCACATTGAAAAAAGATGAATGAATGCTCTAAACATGTAGTTATAAAAGAAAGTACTTCAACATATTTTGTCACATATCGAAAGTGGAACATTAAACATTCAAGGATGTCTCTATAAAAGAGAAACAACCAAGAATAATTTTGTCCCACATTGAAGGTGGAACATAAAACATTCAAGGATATCTCTATAAAAGATAAACAACCAAGAATGATTTTGTCCCACATCGAAAGTGGAACATAAAACATTCAAGGATGTCTCTATAAAAGAGAAACAACCAAGAATGAGTTTGTCTCACATCGAAAGTGGAACATAAAACATTCAAGGATGTCTCTATAAAAGAGAAACAACCATGAACCGGCCCGTTGGAACCGGCAACCTGCCGGACGGTTCAAACTGTCGGTTCCGGTTTATGAACCGGTGTGCCCGAACCGGCGGTTAACCGCCGGGCCGGTTCGGTTTGTGCACACCTAGTCGGGCCCATACTGAAAACTGTGTTACTTTATTTCTTGTACAAACTTCAGAAAGAAATGAGGATTAATTATTAGACGTGAATTAGATACTTCTAATTCGTGAGATTGATTGAAAAATAATAATAATAATAATAATAATAATAATAATAATAAAATAATAATAATAATAATAATAATAATAATAATAATAATAATAATAATAATAATAATAATAATAATAATAATAATAATAATAATAATAATAATAATAATAATAATAATAATAATAATAATAATAATAATAATAATAATAATAGTAATAATAATAATAATAATAATTGTAGCCATGACATTTTTTATACAACCATCAATATTTTGAATATTTTATTAAAACTATTCAAAGTACTGTTTTATTAAAGTATGTTTTTTATTATACAATTAAACATCGATAATATGAGTGTGCAAATAAGAACTTGTAGTACTTTTTTTCGGAATGAGTCCATTTCTATTTGTTCAAAATATGTGCTACAATACTAAATGATGGTTATGATGTTACCGTTAGGGGTGGGGAAATATAACGAAATACTACACTTATCGTACCTTTAAAAAATACTGAGTCTCACTTTTATATATATATATATATATATATATATATGATAGTGATCTATAGCAAATGCCCCTTAACCAAATAACTAGAGAACAAATCATAGACACAAGATCAAAAAATCAAGGGCTAGTATTAATTTTCGAATTTAATGAGATATTAGTTCCATCAATCACAAATTTACTCCATAATAACAAGGCGGGGGTATAATGGTCATTGCATAGCTAAAATTAGGTAGGTGAAGGTAGGAGGAGATCTCGGCCACAGTCTCCCACAGTCTCACAGCAAAACCAAATGGAAAGGGAAAAGGAAAGCGAAATCGAATCCAATGCTTCAGCTGTCCAAGTAAAAGGCGTTCCAATCCATGGCGGAAAATTCATTCAGTACAACGTCCTCGGCAACCTCTTCGAGGTCCCCCCAAATACGCACCGCCGATTACTCCCGTTGGCCGCGGCGCTTACGGTCTCGTTTGGTAAACTCAATTTCTGCAATTTGCTGTGCTTTTTTTTCCGTTTGTGATTTGGTGTGGTATTGCTCCGCCGCAGCTCTGCTACCAATGCCGAGACGATGGAGGAGGTGGCGATTAAGAGAATAGCGAATGCTTTCGATAACAGGATTGATGCAAAGCGAACTCTGCGCGTCGGAGGCTTCTCCTCGTTCCAGTGCTGGAAATGGATTGAGGCATTAAGGCCAAATCTTACCCAGGGCTTGATCGGATGAAGATGAAATGAAAACAGTTGCATTGATTTGTTATTTTCTTTTTTCTTTTTTTTTAATTAAATGCTCACGCTCAAAACAAAAAATGGCAACGTAGCAATAAATAATCCAAGCTAATGACTACGTTACTACTCCACTCTATCACAATCATGCTAAGTGTACAATTATTTATTTATCAAATTTATGATTCTTCCGAGCTATTGAAATTTAATTAAATTTTTTGTTCCGCAATGTTTAAAATCATAATAAGAGTGATGTGTTTTGTAAACAAGAGTGAAGTAAAATCATAATAAGAGTGATGTGTTTTGTAAACAAAAGTGAAGTAAAATCATAATAAGAGTGATGTGTTTTGTAAACAAGAGTGAAGTAAAATCATAATAAGAGTGATGTGTTTTGTAAACAAGAGTGAAGTAAAATCATGCTAAGAGTGATGTGTTTTGTGAACAAGAGTGAAGTAAAATCAGAGTAAGAGTGATGCGTTTTGTGAACAAGAGTGAAGTAAAATCAGATTAAGAGTGATGTGTTTTGTGAACAAGAGTGATGTGTTTTGCAGAATAAGAGTGATGTGTTTTGTGAACAAGAGTGAAGTAAAATCACAGTAAGAGTGATGTGTTTTGTGAACAAGAGTGAAATATAATCAGAATAAGAGTGATGTGTTTTGTGAACAAGAGTGATGTAAAATCATAATAAGAGTGATGTGTTTTGTGAACAAGAGTGATGTAAAATCATAATAAGAGTGATGTGTTTTGTAAACAAGAGTGAAGTAAAATAATGCTAAGAGTGATGTGTTTTGTAAACAAGAATGAAGTAAAATCATGCTAAGAGTGATGTGTTAATTATGTATTTTGTAAACAAGAGTGAAGTAAAATCATGCTAAGAGTGATGTATTTTGTAAACAAGAGTAAAGTAAAATCATGCTAAGAGTGATGTGTTTTGTAAACAAGAGTGAAGTAAAATCATGCCAAGAGTGATGTGTTTTGTAAACAAGAGTGAAGTAAAATCATGCTAAGAGTGATGTGTTCTGTAAACAAGAGTGAAGTAAAATGATGTGTTTGGAAAAATATTATTTTTCTTCATCTTATTAAAACTTTTTCCAAAGTTTGATTCATGTCCCACTTTACACGTTCCAACATTAAAATGATGATTCGGCTCGCCGACTGCATTGGTAGATTGCACTTAAGTCACTAACATTTGTTGTTTTAATTTCCCGATCTTAATGATGTTGTTTTACATCTCAAAATTTTGAAATTGCACTTAAGTCACAAACATTTGATTCATTTTTTCCTTGTTGATTTTTAGTAGCGGTCATTATCATTGTAAAGTTAAACTCTCTCTAATCACTGAAGTAGCCCGTCTTTCTTTCAAATTCCTTCTCTATTTCCTTGTGTCTCATTCGTCACCTCTAATCCCAATACCATGAGCAAAACTGCCATACGGTGACAGAGTCATCGTTGTCATATTTCTAATGTTTACGGTGACAGAGAATGATGAAGATCAATCCAAATACGCATGAACGAATCGATCTTCTTCATCTCATCCTGCAGCCGATTCACGTAATCATCGAGCTTGGAAATCTTCTTGGTTACGTTATCCAGCCTCAACACTTCAGCGAGAAATTCAGTGGTGGATTTCGGAGTCCAAGCTTTCGACGGCGGACTGCAATCTAAGGTGAGCCCATTTTTTTCCCAAAATACCCCCATGCAATTTTTATTAATAGAAAATGAATACTTAATTTAGTCATTAGATTAAGATAATGAGTGGCTGAGATTTGTTCTCTAGTTATACACTTAAAATTAGTTATACCTTGATCACTAACATATATATATATATATATATATATATATATATATATATAGGGTAGTGTTAATCTCCTTTTCCTCTCTTAGATTTAAGTTCCTTCTTAATTTGGGTCGTTGGATTTGGTGGATGGAGGGACCGGATGAAACCCCATTTTTTAATCCCGTGTTGCATTATATGGTGGAATTTGTGCATTATAAGGGTAAACTAGTAAAACAACTAAATTAGAAACCGCCCAAAACGGAAGGAGCGAATTTCCAGCGGGATTTTGATACAACCTTCCATCTACTCACTATCTCTCTCATAAACCTTCCATCTTCTCATTCACTCTCTCACTCCATCCCATCAGCCCACGATCAAAACTATTCTCCACCATTTCAAAACCGCTGAAACCCTAGTCGCCTCTCCAATTGAAGAGAAACCAAATCCACAGTCGATTCTCGCCGCGGAATTCACCGTCGGTCGATAATTCACAGGCTTAAAGTTCCGATTTTCAATTGTGCGTGCGCCGATTGAGTTTCTATTCGCAACAATGTGGGTTTCCAAAGTTTCGTTTTTGGGTAATAATCACTCTTAAACGTTGATTGTCGTCATTTACGAGACCACATAGTAATCGATTCACAGTTTTTAGTGTTGATTAAGTTCCTAGATGCAATAATGCACAATTTTTTTGGTAGATTTTTCTGTAAACAATGAAAAGCACATCATTCGGATTAGGGTTCTGGTCATTGTTGAAGTGTGTAGTTGACTTTTGTGTTACATTTGGTATATGTTCGATTATTCCGGGTGAAACCATACTGATGTCGTAGATGTTGCTGAAAATGTCCGATTTTGTGTTTAATGTGTTGTTGATTTTGTCCATTATTGA
The DNA here is from genome assembly GCF_004379255.2 of Salvia splendens. Classification (NCBI taxonomy): domain Eukaryota; kingdom Viridiplantae; phylum Streptophyta; class Magnoliopsida; order Lamiales; family Lamiaceae; genus Salvia; species Salvia splendens. The sequence continues at coordinate 9,269,747 of NC_056045.1, read as the reverse complement.
CGATTTGGGTTGATTATTGAGTTATATCTGTGTTTTTTATGATTTGGATGAAGAAATTTAACTGATTTCCATGGTGTGTCTGACAGTGCATCAATGACGAAAAGAGGCAGACCCTTCAAAACCCAACCAACACAGACTACAGGTGATAAATCTTTTGCATTCTTCTTGAATTTGTTCAAATCTGATACCATTGGTTCAGCTAGAGCTCTGCATTATTTGGTTGTTCGTTGTTCATTATTGCACTCTGTTTTGTACATCATGAGTTTGTTTCAATAAAAAACGTTTGGTTTCCACTGAAATTGTGCATTATTGTACAATGGTGTTTAGGCATTGGTTATTAAATTGTAATAGGTAGTGGTCTATTTCATATTTGTTCTTTTCTTTTGTTTACACGTTGTTCATTATCTATACCGTTTTGTACATTACATTAGTTTAATTTGATGCATTATTCATTCTGTTCTGTTGTAAGCTACATTATTTATATCGTTTTGTACATTACATTACCACTTTTCATATATTACTGACAAGTTACAAGTACGGAATATTGTGTTCGATGTAATACATGCATTATATATAAAGTTTGGTACATTAATAGTCAGTTACTACTCATTATATGAACTTCTTGGTATATTACTGAGTTGCATGGGAAAATTTAAATATCTTTTGGTACATTATTGATATGTTGTCGTGCATTATGTGTTATTTATCGTACATTACTCACATGTTATATTAACCATTACTGTTGTTGCTATTACACATGCATTATACATATATTTTTGTACGTTCTGTTACATCACTGATACATATAATTTAGTTTTGCTAAACCAGGAGGTGTTGGAGGAACTTGGCAGCAATGACGATCTCAATTCACCCAACCAGGAGGTGTTGGATGAAGATGAACCAAGTAGGCTTGTTTGAAAATGCTCATGCCCATGGATCAACTGCATTCCTTGTGCGCTGCGGTGGCAGCGACGGCTCTGTGGCGGTCCCGGTGAGAGAGGATTTTGCAGCAGCTAGTTGAAGCAAGAACGACAACAACATTGTACTTCAAGATGTGTCCAACTGATTTGAAATAGATTTGTAGGGTATTTTTTCTAGATTTATGACGATGTAAAGCACTTGGGATGGTTTGAATTCAATTTCCTTTCAACATTATTTTCTTCAATATGTACATTATTCACTGATCCGTGCACATTATTAGACACTTTTGGTACATTATTTACTGTACCAAATCTTAAACGCATTAAAAAATGAAATTTAATTCATGTGTTGGTGCTATAACCTAGCCCCATGGGTTGCTAAACCCAAGGGAAATGATTCAAACTCTTTGCCCTTTGTGATGGTTCCGTTTGTGAGTGGGTACTACAACCTAGCCCCATGGATTGCTAAACCCAAAGGGCATGAATTCAATTTCCTTTCAACATTATTTTCTTCAATATGTACATTATTCACTGATCCGTTCACATTATTAGACACTTTTGGTACATTATTTACTGTACCAAATCTTAAAAGCATTAAAAAATGAAATTTAATTCATGTGTTGGTGCTATAACCTAGCCCCATGGGTTGCTAAACCCAAGGGAAATGATTCAAACTCTTTGCCCTTTGTGATGGTTCCGTTTGTGAGTGGGTACTACAACCTAGCCCCATGGATTGCTAAACCCAAAGGGCATGAATTCAATTTCCTTTCAACATTATTTTCTTCAATATGTACATTATTCACTGATCCGTTCACATTATTAGACACTTTTGGTACATTATTTACTGTACCAAATCTTAAACGCATTAAAAAATGAAATTTAATTCATGTGTTGGTGCTATAACCTAGCCCCATGGGTTGCTAAACCCAAGGGAAATGATTCAAACTCTTTGCCCTTTGTGATGGTTCCGTTTGTGAGTGGGTACTACAACCTAGCCCCATGGATTGCTAAACCCAAAGGGCATTGAAACGATGGATTTCTCAGGGTGCTTAGGTGTCGTTCAAGCAAGGATATATCCTACTGGTCATGATAGAGATCCTAACTAAGCCTAGACTCTGGTTTCAAAAATTCCTCAACCCACTTCTACTGATCAGTATAGTGGTGGTAAGGGTCGAATCCCACAGAGATGGTGCGTTAAAACTATTGTGGTGATATTCTGGATGGTTTGGTTAGCTACCACGCTCGGGTTGAGTCTCTACCTAGGCAAGAACTTAAAGGTAATTTCCTACTGACTAGAATGGGGAAAGGAGTGTAGGGGTGCAGCTGTGTACGTGGAAATAGGGAGACATTTTTGTAACAGGAAATATTTGGAAGGTACGGGATTCTATTTTGGGCTAGACAGAATATTCAGAGGGTAGTGGTAGTCAAGGTGACTGGGCTGACAGATCTGCAGGTTATAACGAAAAGCAAAGGACAAAAAGTAAAAAAAAGCAAAAAACATCTAAAAAGCAAGTGGTCCCCAACATTTGACAGGGACATCATCTTCTTCAGCAACACAAACTGAAATCAGAAAACAATTCCAGATTCAACACGGAAACACAGTTTATCAATTCGCGAACACAGATCCACAAATACGAACACCAAATCTTAAATCAAGCACAGAAAATGCAACTCCGCATACTGATCAGCAGGAAAACGAAAACGAACTCAAACAAGACTTCACATGCAGCGATTCACTCACGATCAACAGTTCCACACTTAACTAAAGGAATTTTGATGGAAACAAAGAAAGGAAAGTTTCAGCACTTAAAAAACACAAAGGAATCTTAGATCTGAGCTAACTAGGCGGAATAGAAAGGAAAAGAAAATGACACAATATACGAAACGGAAATCAACTTCATAGCTTAAACACGTTCGGATCTTCCACAAGTACTTCAAAACAGAAAATATCCAAAAGCAACAAAAGATCCAACGTAAAGAAAGCAAGCGAATTAAACTACGAAAGCGAGTAAAAGTGTTTTGCCACTCCGGGCGATGATATCTCTAACTACGGTTCTGCTGGCTGGAACGAACGATCTGGAATTCCGGGAACATCTAAATCTTCAAGTGACCATGGCAGTGGCGAGAAACGAGATTCTGGACTGGGCTGAAGGACTGAACTCCCAGAGAATTCTACCTAAGAGTGATGATGATGATTCGATTTCTCTTTCTCTCTCCAAGTGGCTTCATTTTATAGGGAGGCTTACCCTTGATTTTTAGGGTAAGACCTTGCGGTGAGATGACTTCTTTGCCCTTAATTGTGATTGAGCAGTCCCAGCTATCCTCCTTCTCCATCTCGAGCCATATTTGCATGTATACTGGTCAGTACGTAATCGTCTTGACGCCCTTTTCACTTGAAGTGTCTGAAACTCTGCCTACTGGCTAGAATGCTTACCCTGCACGCTTAAGCAACTAGTTTTTGCAGATATAATTCAATTACGCACATCATACTGACCAGTAACCTAGGCCTAGAATACGACTTATCAAACTGCTCACACTTACCACATGCTTGTCCTCAAGCGTGAAGAACAAACAAAAACGAATAAGTCGAATTCTAGCCTGGTTACTCCCCTGACCGACTCTACCTAAACTAGACTCGACGCAAAGAAAAACACTTGGTCAAACACAGAAAAAAAACACACAAACACACAAACACAAATAAAACCAAAACACAAAGATTTGGGCTATATTTTCAACCATCCCTTACCTCGGGATCTGGTGCAATCCGGCCTTAGACAGCCTTGAACTCTTGCCACCCCCCATTCCTTCCTGGTCAGTACATCCGTTTGTCAAGATCGCCCAAACTCTCGGCCAAACACTAGATTCACTCGGTCTCTCATACCTCACCAGGAATGTTAGGACCGCATTCTCTCAATATGCTCAACCACACTTGCTTCGGACTTAGATCTCACGTGCAGCTACTGAAGGACTTAAAGGCTTGTAATGGGGCTATTGGGTTGCAGCGTTTTGGGGTAGATGTTCCTAAGGCTCTAAGTTTTCAAAATTTCTATTTTATTAATGCGGGAGAACTGTGTGCTGTAGGCTTTTGATCAGTTGCTTTTTAGCTGGCGCTTCTGGCTTGGGTCTCCAACTGTTCAGTATCATCTTGTGGCTTTGCCACCCTTATTCCTTCTCTTTTTTTGTGGTCAAGTTTCTGACCATTTTTCTCCACATTCTTCTCTCTCTCTCTTTTTTTTTTTTTTTTTTTTTTGTGGCTTCGCCACCCTTATTCCTTCTTCTTCTCCCTTTTTTTTTCTTTTTGTGGACCCGGTTGATTTTCTTCCGAACCTTCTTGCCCAGCTGGAGTCTGCTTCCTTGTACATCTTTCTGGCCAGTAGGCTTCATTCGCCTCACGCTTTGCACACACACAGTCCCAGTGGCTAGGGGTATTTATCTGGGTAAAAGAGTTAGGAAAAAAGGTTCTAAGGGTGGTTTTTTTTTTCAGATGGGGGGTTTCCTACTGCCTTCAGTCTTTGCTACCCGTGGTCACTTCATCCTAGGCAATTTGTGGCAGCCTCTCTTTCTTTTCCATATATGTGGAAAGTGGTTCCACTTAAAGCTTATAACTAACATTTTAAGAGGGCTTTCGCGCTTGGCTCTAAGTATGGGCTTTTCTCTCATACTCACATCATCTATCCTGACTAGGAGGTACTAGGGAGGGTGGTTTCGGTTTTCCAGCACGTCTTATCTCCCTCAGTTCCCTTCACCGTCAGCTCAAGACGGTTGAGTTTTAAGCCCAATCAACACACAAAATAAAAAAACTAAACCTAACAGGACACTAACACAAGCACGAACACAAAAACTACACATATACACATACTCATCATACTGGTCATTGCGTCCCCCCTCCCACTTCACAAGTGTCTGCCCTCAGATAGGGCTGTGAAGTGGAAAAGGTAATGGCCAGTATGATGGACACATAGACAAACAGACAAAAACAACAAATTAAAACTAAAACTTCTGACACTTAGACTATGGAATAGGCTAAGTGTGAGATTTTGAAAACCTAAACAGCAACCAACAAAACACATATATATACAAAACTCCTCACACTTAGGCCGTGCAACGGACTAAGTGTGCGTCAATCATGCTTACGAAAAACAGAAAACACAACACATGCGTCAAAAGACAAACCCTTAACTTCTCACACTTAGACTATAGAATAGGCTAAGTGTTATGAACGGGGTTTGCGTACAAACAGAAATTATACTACCTAGACACACAAAACACAATTAAAACAAACGAAGAGCTAAAAACGAGAAAATAAAAAGAAAAAAAAGAAAACTCACTCTCCTTCGCCGGTTCCTCGGCTGCTGCCGGCACCTCGGCGTTCTCTTCCTCGGGCTCGTCTATCATTGTCTCTAGTGGGTGGGTCTCATCGTCCTGGCCTCCATGGCCGCTTGTTCCTGTAGCTTGTTCTTTCTTCCGGCTGGTCACTTCTTCCAACAACACATCTATCACGGATGCCATCCGGCCCATCTCCGTGATCAATCGATGGTTTTCCTCTCCCAAAGTAGTCACTAACGTCTCCATAGCGTCTTGCTTTTGAGCCAATGTCTTCTGCTCTGCAGATCTCTCCAACATCCTTTCCATCACTGCCGCTAGCTTGACCATCTCTGCTTTCAATTGCTTATTCTCCTCTCTAACTTCATCCATTTCCTTCTCCATTCTGGCTTGACGCTGTTCCTGGTCCGATGCCAATCCGATCATTTCTGCCCTTATCTGTCTGCTTCCATCCGCTATCTTCTCCACAGTTTTTTCCATCCCCTCTTGTCTCTGGTCGTGTGCCGGTGCTTCATGAGCTGCTGCCAACCGAGCAGTGGGTGTAGCTTCCTCTCCCATCGCGTAGAAGTGTGGCACGCCTTGCCTCATGTATACCGCATTCGTCCGGACGAATAGGGGGGTATCAAACAATCCTGGGGCGTCCACCATCGTCAAGGGGGTTAAGTCTTTGTCCTCTGAAACGGTGACGTTGTTTCTCACAAAGATTCCCAATATATGGCAGAGGGAAATATTCTGTGCTGGGTGGGTAGCGATGAGGTGACATGTGTATGCAGTCCAGAACCCTAAGTGCAACTTCTTGCCTCTCTTGGCACACCACATAAGATACAATTCCGTCATCGATGTCCGGACTGCCGAATTCGACTGTCCTAAAAGGTTGTAACCCAAGAAGAGTTGAACCAGGCGTAGATTAGGATCGTTGAGATGGATAGATCGGGAGATAGTGGACTGAAACTGTCCTGCCCCGGGGTGAGTAAGCTCTTCCCAAGCTACTTGGGGCTCAAAGTCCACATGCCTGCGGGGAATCCCCCGCTCCCTATCTCTCCACTCGGGCCCTATGGCCTCCTCCAAACTGCATATCCCTAGCCGAACAGTCCATTCAATCAAATTCATCCTAATCTCTCCTCCAAATACTCTGAAATTGATGCACTCTACATCCAAATCCGTTGTGACCTTGAATCGAAAGGTCGCGAAAAATTCTTTGGCCAAATCGACCGGAACATTCAAATTCTCATTCCTTAACAGCCATTCAAAACCCAATTCGTGGAAAAGGGTGAGAAACGATTCCCGAACCTTCAATTCATCTAACGAGGGGAGATGAATTACCTTTCCACACTTAACCTTCTTGCCTTTTGCGTTCTTGGTGCGATAGATGGATTGGAGCTCCTTGGAGTCAAAAAATTGCATCCCCTCCACCACGTCATCTGTGAGCTCCACCGTCCAACGCTTATATCGGAGTGGTTCTGCAGGTGGATGCAATAGTTCCCGATGATCGTTAGGGAGTTGCTGCTCCTTGTACTCCTCATCTTCCATGGTCGTATCGCTATCGGATTCAGATTCTTCACTGATCTCATATTCACTGCCACTCTGTGTTTGCCGGTTTGATGGGGTCCTCTGGTCAGCCTCAGTGATCACGATGCCTGTGTTCACGGTACGCGGTTTTTTGGTACTCGGCTTGTTCTTCACAACGGCTTTTCCTTTCCTTTTTCTTTCTATCTGGTACCTGGCTTCCTCCTCAGCTTTGTCGTTCTCTACTTCGGGTTCTTTCTCAGCTTGTGTTGAAAATGGGTACTGGGTAGTAGGACCGGTCTCCCTGTGGCCTACTGACCTGGATGCGAGGTCCAGACCCTCAGCCATCCCGTCAGCCTCTTCACCTTGGCCACTCAGTGTTGGAGAGACCGCTTCGGTTTCCATTGCAGTATCCTCTAGGTCAGTAACAGGTAAAGACTCCTCCCCAGGTTTTGTGGGAGTGGTCCTCTCCTCTTCACTCAAGATTTCCACGGGATCTGCCTCTGTGTTCGGCTTCGCCCTACTAGCTGCCCACTTTCCCAAGCATCTCTGCGAAATTCTCTGCGGTTTGGGTGAGTCTGCCTTGGGGTCTGCTTTCACCACCAGTTTCCGCTTTATGGGCTTGGGCTTCACTACCGGAGGTGCCACCGGTTCTGGCTCATTGGTTTCTGCAGCTGTTTCCTCCTCTCCTACCTACATTCTACCATCCCCTACTTCTACTCGGGGATCTACTGGCTCTTTTTCTTTACTCGGTGCTTCTCCTTCCCCTCCTACCAACTGGAAAGGTCGGCCTTCCAGTATGTTTCCTGATGTGGCTTTCTCCTTGTTTCCTGCTGCCCCCAATGCGAGGTCTAGACCCTCAGCCATTGGTGCAGTGTCCTCTTCTCTCTGGTTGACCCTGTTCATAATCGAGTCAAATTCTTCATCTGTCATTAGGCCTTGTTTTCTGGCCGATTCATTCAAATCTATTTCCAGCCTTCTCACTTCTTGAACTACCGGCTCCGCTTCGGGCGTTTTCCCTGTTCCTTCGCTCCCCTCCGGAGTTGTCTTGCCTTGACTCGACTTTTTCGTACGCTCCTCAGAGCTGGAGTCGTAATGTGCGGTGATAGCGTCGAGCTCTGCCGAATTCGGCACTAAATCTACTGCATGACTGTCCGGCGCAGGCGAGAGTTCACTGGGTGTGGTTCCTACGCCCCCCATTTGATCAAAACCAGTCAATGCCGCCGTCCAGTCCTGAGTAGGGTCCTGTTGACGAAGAAATGCCATCATGGCATCCATGGAAATCATAGGTGGTGGCTGAGCGGTCGGTGCTGGTGGCGGTGGATTTTGCTGTGGTTGTGCCTCCTGGGTTTCTTGGCGGCGCGGTTTGATTTTCTGGGCGAAAGCTTTCTTCCCCATGAGTGGAAATCTGCGATTTAGTGGTGAAAAGGTAGGGTTGAGGGTTGAGAATGATGTTTCCGCGAGAGAGATGGACAAGGATTTCTTGAAAGCGAATTGAAAATGAGGGTTTGTGAGGGAAAAGTGTTGGGACGGTAAGTTTAATTCGGGTGAGAGAGAGCAGTTGCAGGTGGTTGTAACCGGTAATCAGGGGTAGCCGGTCGCGACGTTTCAGACGGGAAGGGTGGTTGAGGTTGCTGGCCTCTGATTGGTCCGCGCGTCTTTTCCCTCTGCTCACGCGCCATTTCTCTTGCTGTCACCCTGCAAAAGCTGCACAAGCTTTAATTCAAATTTTCGTCCTTTCCATAATTCCTCCTCTACTTGCCTAAAAAAGGAGACTAATTTAAATGGGCACTTAAATAACATTTTGAAATAGCACCAGATAAGCAATCCTTTGGTCAATGCGCACTTCAAATTAAAATTAAGGCCCGAAAATATTTTTTTTGGATTTTTAGGAATTATCTAGCGTGCAAATATTAATTACGTATTTACAATATTTACAACTTTCTTAGGTAATTTGGAATTCAACTTGGCCAGTATATGCATACTATTCTCAAAGGGAAACTGGCCGCGCGGAATTCCAAATTCCTATCTTACTGATCAGTATGAAACCGATGTAAGTGGCTGTAGTGGAATTTCATCCACTACACCCACCTCGCTATTATCCCTGAATATTTTCAACCTATGCCCATTTACTATGAAAGGTTCAGAGTTAGAAAAACTCCCTGAAATTTCTACTGCCCCGTTGGACCGGAGTGCAGTTATGATGTAAGGTCCTGTCCATTTGGACTTGAGTTTCCCTGGCATAAGCTTCAATCTTGACTGGAAGAGTAGTACTTTCTGGCCAACATGGAGCTCCTTAGTCCTCAGATTTCGATCATGCCATAATTTAGTTTGTTCTTTGTACCACATGGCGGAATCGAATGACTCCAATCTAAGTTCCTCAAGCTCCTGCAGTTGCAGCTTCCTTTCCTCTTCACAGGCTGTAGCATCCATATTCACTTTCTGTACTGCCCAGTATGCTCGATGCTCGATTCCAACTGGTAAATGGCACATCTTTCCAAAGACAATCCGGTAAGGGGACATGCCTATGGGAGTCTTGTAGGCTGTTCGATACGCCCAGAGAGCATCCTCTAACCTTACACTCCAATCCTTCCTAGAAGTGTTCACCGTCTTCTCCAAAATTTTCTTTATTTCGCGGTTAGAGATTTCTGCTTGACCATTTGCTTGCGGATGGTAAGGGCTGGATAGTCTATGGTGCACACCGTATTTCTTCATTAAAGCTTCAATTGTGCGATTACAGAAGTGTGTACCTTGATCGGATATGATCGCCCTGGGCACACCGAATCGGCTGAAGATATGACTCTTTAAGAATTTGGCCACTTCCTTGGCTTCACACGTGCCTGTGGCCTTGGCTTCCACCCATTTGGAGACGTAGTCTACAGCAACTAGGATATACAGATTCCCATAGGATGAAGGGAAAGGCCCCATGAAATCCATTCCCCATATGTCGAATAACTCGCAAACTATTACGGGTACCTGTGGCATTTCATCCCGGGCAGATATTCCACCGGTCAGTTGACAACGCTCACAACTTCTGCAAAACTCGTACGCATCTTTGTTGAGGGTTGGCCAATAAAAGCCGCTATCCAAAATCTTCCTAGCCGTCTTATTGGACCCGAAATGTCCTCCGCATGCTAACGAATGGCAGTGGGTCAAAACATCCCGCTGATCCCAGTCAGGAATGCACCTCCTTATCACTTGATCGGACCCTATCCTCCACAAATAGGGGTCGTCCCAAAAGTAGTATTTCGCTTCACTCTTGATCTTCATTCTTTGGGCTTTGGTAACACTTGGCACTTCTGGAAGCTCTCCAGTTACCAGGTAGTTGGCCAGGTCCGCGTACCAAGGCTCTTGCCCTACCTTCTCTTTTCCTTTTGCTGTATCATTCTGACCAGTAAGCTTGAACACTTCTTCCCAATCAATTTTTCTGGGCACAAAAATCACCTCACACAAATGTTCCTCTGGAAATTTATCATGCACTTCGTCACCGTTTCCATCTTGCACTATTCTGCTCAAATGGTCCGCCACTTTGTTCTCGACTCCTCGCTTATCTTCTACCTCCTAGTCAAATTCTTGTAGCAAGAGTACCCATCGGATCAAGCGTGGTTTGGATTCCTTCTTGGCAATCAGATACTTAATCGCCGCATGGTCAGTATACACTATGACCTTAGATCCCAACAAATGTGGCCTGAACTTCTCGAAAGAATACACCACTGCCAGCATCTCCTTTTCAGTGGTATCGTAATTCCGCTGGGCTTGATTTAAAGTCTTGGACGCATAAAAAATTACATACCTCTTCCCGTCGATCTTCTGACCCAGCACGGCTCCTACCGCAAAATCGCTGGCGTCGCACATTACTTCGAACGGATGGTTCCAGTCAGGAGCCCTTATGATAGGTACGGATATCAACTTTTCCTTGAGAAGGTTGAAAGCAGCCTTGCATTGCTCATCAAAGATGAATTCCACGTCATTCTGAAGTAATCTAGTAAGGGGCTGGGCGATCTTGGAGAAATCCTTGATAAATCTTCGATAAAATCCGGCGTGCCCCAGAAAACCCATTATTCCCTTCTGATCAGTAGGGAATGGTAATTTGGATATAACATCTACCTTGGCTCGATCCACTTGGATACCTCTCTCTGAGACCACGTGTCCTAAAACTATCCCTTCGGCGACCATAAAATGGCACTTTTCGAAGTTCAAAACCAAACTCTTTGCTCGACATCTCTCCAAAACTATATCTAAATGGTGAAGGCAAGAGTCGAACGAGTCTCCGTAAACCGTAAAATCGTCCATGAATATCTCTATGCAATCCTCAATCAAATCAGAAAATATGCTCATCATACATCGTTGAAACGTACCTGGAGCGTTGCACAGGTCGAAGGGCATGCGACGGTATGCATAGGTTCCAAACGGGCAAGTGAAAGTGGTCTTGTCCTGGTCCTCAGGATCTACGTAAATTTGGAAATACCCGCTGTACCCATCTAGAAAGCAGAAAAACTTCTTCCCAGCTAATCTCTCCAACATTTGGTCGATGAACGGCAGGGGAAAATGGTCCTTCCTGGTCGCATTGTTCAGCTTACGGTAATCGATGCACATTCGCCAACCCGTGACTAGCCTCGTTGGGATCAGTTCATTCCTCTCATTCTGAACTACTTGGATGCCCGACTTCTTTGGGACCATGTGGATCGGGCTGACCCACTCACTATCCGGTACTGAATAGATAATCCCTAGCGACAACAACTTCAAGATCTCCTTCAATATCTCTTCTCGCATGTTAGGGTTTACCTTCCTTTGAGCATCTCGATGTGCCTTCGCTCCTTCCTCCAACCTAATGTGGTGCATGCAGACGTCGGGGCTAATCCTCACTAAATCTGTAAGACTCCATCCAATTGCCTTCTTGTTCTTGCTCAGCACGGTCAGTAGCCTAGCCTCTTGTTCTTTCGTGAGGCTGCTACTGATGATCACTGGATAAGAGTTCTCCTCTCCAAGGAAGGCATACTTCAAATTTGGTGGCAACTTCTTCAGCTCAACTTGAGGTGGAAGTGTGTCTTCGGGTAGAGGGTTTTTCTCAATCTCTCCTTCTTTTTCTAAACCTCCCTTCGATGGTTCTTCTATACTGGCTGGTAGCTGAACCCCTGCGGCTCCAGTGAACTCCGATTTCTGACAGAATTCCTTGATTGCTACTTCTATTTCTTCATCAGTCAACCCTTGGCTACTGATCATTTCACACCATGCAGCGGCTTCGACGTCAGCCTTCTCATAAACATCTAATGCTTGGAGTTTCTCCTGCAATAGTTCGGTCTCAAGAAAATCTTGGACAAGGGGGTCAATCACGTCAACATAACACAAATTTTCAGAATCAATCGGTTTCTTCATGGCTTCATTGATATCAAAAGTAAATTTCTCTCCATGGAAATCAATGCAAATTGTCCCCTCGGCCATGTCTACTATTGTCTTAGCCGTTCTAAAAAATGGCCTTCCTAACAACACTCCACTAGATTCCCTAGCTTCATGCTCACTCATTTTGATCACATAAAAATCAGCAGGATAGGTAAAATCATGCACTCTTACTAACACGTTTTCTAAAACTCCCTCAGGACTTATGCACGACCTATCAGCCAGTTGGATCAACACCCTAGTATTAGACAATCTAACTCCCTTCAATCGGTTATAGATAGACAATGACATAACATTTATGGACGCCCCCAAATCACACATTGCATGTTTGACCTTCACATCTCCTATAGCTATAGGCAAAGTGAACATACCTGGATCGGCTCTCTTGGGTGGTAACTTCTCTTGCACTATTGCTGACGCTATTCCTTCCACCATAATCTTGTCATCCTTCTGGGCTCTCCCGGCTATGAAGTCCTTAATGAATTTCCCGAGAGGGGGTAGCTTCACGGCTTGGAGGAATGGTATGGTGACATCCAACTTCCCAAAAATCGACAAGTAGTCAACCGGGTTCTCTTTCTTCCTCTTTGTAACAAATCGGAATGGGAACGGTTTCTCCCCTTTTTTTCCTCTACTGGTTCTTCAGCAACCTTCTTGGAGTTTTTCTTGGGTAGTTCCTGGGGCTGGGCCTTCATTCTGGGTTCTACCTCTTGAGGGGGTTTCTTCCTGGTCAGTAGGGTGTCGGGTTCACCTCGTAAACTTGGTGTATCATCCAAGAAGAATGGATCCTTCATCCGAGGCATAGTTCTCCCTAATTCATCCACTGAAATGGTATCACCTCCTATCTTCGTTCCATTAGATCCTCCACCAGGTTGTTTCGGTTGAGGCGCATCATAAGTGGTTCCCGACCTCAACGTAACCTTACTCACATTTGCCTTTTCGGGCATTTGGACTGTAGATGGGAGTTTCCCTGCATTTCCCTTCAAATCACCCACCGAACTGGCCAGTTGAGCTAACTGCCTATTCATCATATCCATGTTCGCCTTATGTTCCTTCTGGGCGTTTTGCATCCCCTGCACGACCTCATTATGGGATTGCAATTCTCCTTTGATGCTCTGTTGTGATGCTAGCATTTCACCCATCATGTCTTCAACGGATCTCCTTGACCTGCTCGAGTTTTGGAAGTGACTTGGCCCTTGGTGTTGATAGTTCTGGGAGGTTTGCTGGCCTTGATTAGGCGGGTATTGGTTATACTGGGCAGGAGGGGTGTACTGATCTTGAGGATATTGATTCTGGTGCTGGCCTTGGAATTGATTTTGGTTCTGATGGTTTTGGGGTCCTGGGTTTGGCTGATTTTGGAAGTTTTGGAAGTTTCTCTGGTGGGGTGGCACATAGACAGGGTTCGGGTTCTGTGGGTTTTGGTTTTGGGAATGTTGGTTTCTTCCTGACCAGTTGGGCTGGTAGTCTGGGTTCGCTGGTCCACGGTTAGGGTTTTGGTTCGGATGGGGGTTATACTGGCTCTGACCTTGGTTCTGATTTTGGCTCCCGTCACCCCATCGGAAGTTTGGATGATCCCTCCATGGTGCATCTCGTTGCCTACCTTGAATCCAATGCCCACTAGAGTTGAAGTACCCCGCAGCATTAACTTACTCCATATTCCCGAAGTCATTAGGCTGATCATAGTTCGGTCCTTGATTTCCCTGCTCTGCACCCTTGTAATTCCCAGCTGGGGGAGGTGGTGGAGTGCTCTTCTCGATCGCACTCAGAAGTGACTTCTTCAGCTCATCCATTTTCAAATCCATTTTCTGCTCCAGTGTATTTTCCTGATCAGTAACCGAGGCAACAACAGCCCGCTCTCGGTTATATCCTTCCCTTGAATGGTCATACTCTTTCTTTGCATTCAGTAGCTTCCTTAGGACTCTCTTTGCTTCGCTAACCCGCAATTGCGTGAAGCTTCCTCCCGACGATGAATTTGCCAGGTCCTTGGTTACCGCGTTCATGCCTTCGTAGAAAGTATGATGTACTTCAATGTCCGCCATGCGATGGTTGGGACACGATTCCAAAAGACCCATGTATCTTGCCCAATAATCACTCAAGGGCTCATCATACCCTTGCTTCACATTAGTTATTTCCCTCTTCAGCGCGCTTGTCTTGGATGACAGAAAAAACTCACCCAGAAATGCTGACTTGAAATCAGCCCAAGTCTCGATGGAGTTGGGGGGCAGGCGCATGAACCAGGTGTTAGCTTCCCCTTTTAGCACAAATGGCAAAGCCTTCAGCCTATAATCATCCTCCGTCGCTCCTGCCGGTCTCCTCTGCGCCCTACAAATTTTGCAAAACTCATGAAGAAACTCATACGGCCCTTCATAGCTCTTCCCACAGTATGTAGGCAGGATTGCGATCACATGAGGCTTCACATCGCAGGCGGTTTGGCCTGGAGTAACGACTATGGCTTGCGGGGGCTCTCCTTCAGTATGCGCCTTCAGCGTCCCGATCTCCTGGTCCTCATCTCCCTGGTTGGCCATTTCCCTTGGGTTGCCTTCCAACAGTGGTATCTCTTCTGGTATCGGTCCCTCTATGGTGCCCTTCTCCTCGTCACTACTCGTCCCTAGGTCAGACAAGGTGGTCGACAAGCCAGAACGAGTGGTTACGAGTATAGACCCTCGCTGAAGTATCTTCGGTCTCCCCTGGTCAGGAGCCGAACTGCTTCTCATAAACTGAAATGGAAAGAAAAGGAAAAGAAGATTATGCACAATATATACGCCAAAGTATCACACACAAAAGTAACTAGTAACGCCATCCATCCCCGGCAACGGCGCCATTTGAAACGATGGATTTCTCAGGGTGCTTAGGTGTCGTTCAAGCAAGGATATATCCTACTGGTCAGGATAGAGATCCTAACTAAGCCTAGACCCTGGTTTCAAAAATTCCTCAACCCACTTCTACTGATCAGTATAGTGGTGGTAAGGGTCGAATCCCACAGAGATGGTGCGTTAAAACTATTGTGGTGATATTCTGGATGGTTTGGTTAGCTACCACGCTCGGGTTGAGTCTCTACCTAGGCAAGAACTTAAAGGTAATTTCCTACTGACTAGAATGGGGAAAGGAGTGTAGGGGTGCAGCTGTGTACGTGGAAATAGGGAGACATTTTTGTAACAGGAAATATTTGGAAGGTACGGGATTCTATTTTGGGCTAGACAGAATATTCAGATGGTAGTGGTAGTCAAGGTGACTGGGCTGACAGATCTGCAGGTTATAACGAAAAGCAAAGGACAAAAAGTAAAAAAAAAAGCAAAAAGCATCTAAAAAGCAAGTGGTCCCCAACATTTGACAGGGACATCATCTTCTTCAGCAACACAAACTGAAATCAGAAAACAATTCCAGATTCAACACGGAAACACAGTTTATCAATTCGCGAACACAGATCCACAAATACGAACACCAAATCTTAAATCAAGCACAGAAAATGCAACTCCGCATACTGATCAGCAGGAAAACGAAAACGAACTCAAACAAGACTTCACATGCAGCGATTCACTCACGATCAACAGTTCCACACTTAACTAAAGGAATTTTGATGGAAACAAAGAAAGGAAAGTTTCAGCACTTAAAAAACACAAAGGAATCTTAGATCTGAGCTAACTAGGCGGAATAGAAAGGAAAAGAAAATGACACAATATACGAAACGGAAATCAACTTCATAGCTTAAACACGTTCGGATCTTCCACAAGTACTTCAAAACAGAAAATATCCAAAAGCAACAAAAGATCCAACGTAAAGAAAGCAAGCGAATTAAACTACGAAAGCGAGTAAAAGTGTTTTGCCACTCCGGGCGATGATATCTCTAACTACGGTTCTGCTGGCTGGAACGAACGATCTGGAATTCCGGGAACATCTAAATCTTCAAATGACCATGGCAGTGGCGAGAAACGAGATTCTGGACTGGGCTGAAGGACTGAACTCCCAGAGAATTCTACCTAAGAGTGATGACGATGATTCGATTTCTCTTTCTCTCTCCAAGTGGCTTCCTTTTATAGGGAGGCTTACCCTTGATTTTTAGGGTAAGACCTTGCGGTGAGATGACTTCTTTGCCCTTAATTGTGATTGAGCAGTCCCAGCTATCCTCCTTCTCCATCTCGAGCCATATTTGCATGTATACTGGTCAGTACGTAATCGTCCTGACGCCCTTTTCACTTGAAGTGTCTGAAACTCTGCCTACTGGCTAGAATGCTTACCCTGCACGCTTAAGCAACTAGTTTTTGCAGATATAATTCAATTACGCACATCATACTGACCAGTAACCTAGGCCTAGAATACGACTTATCAGGCATGAATTCAATTTCCTTTCAACATTATTTTCATCAATATGTACATTATTCACTGATCCGTGCACATTATTAGACACTTTTGGTACATTATTTACTGTACCAAATCTTAAACGCATTAAAAATGAAATTTAATTCATGTGTTGGTGCTATAACCTAGCCCCATGGGTTGCTAAACCCAAGGGAAATGATTCAAACTCTTTGCCCTTTGTGATGGTTCCGTTTGTGAGTGGGTACTACAACCTAGCCCCATGGATTGCTAAACCCAAAGGACATGAATTCAATTTCCTTTCAACATTATTTTCTTCAATATGTACATTATTCACTGATCCGTGCACATTATTAGACACTTTTGGTACATTATTTACTGTACCAAATCTTAAACGCATTAAAAAATGAAATTTAATTCATGTGTTGGTGCTATAACCTAGCCCCATGGGTTGCTAAACCCAAGGGAAATGATTCAAACTCTTTGCTCTTTGTGATGGTTCCGTTTGTGAGTGGGTACTACAACCTAGCCCCATAAATTGCTAAACCCAAAGGGCATGAATTCAATTTCCTTTCAACATTATTTTCTTCAATATGTACATTATTCACTGATCCGTGCACATTATTTGACACTTTTGGTACATTATTTACTGTACCAAATCTTAAACGCATTAAAAAATGAAATTTAATTCATGTGTTGGTGCTATAACCTAGCCCCATGGGTTGCTAAACCCAAGGGAAATGATTCAAACTCTTTGCCCTTTGTAATGGTTCCGTTTGTGAGTGGGTACTATAACCAAGCCCCATGGATTGCTAAACCCAAAGGGTATATGGATTTAAATCTCGCCAAACATTAAATACTTACACAAGCACATCATTTAGATACCTATACAATTTAATTGGACTAGAACTTCATGATTGTCTCGAAATTAATGAAGGAATACTAAACTAACTTCTCAAAAAAGAGCTTCATGATTGTCTCGAAAAATTGCAGAAGAATGTCTTCCCAATACATTTACCGTAAAATAGGAAGAGAGAAAAAACTTAATCAAGGAAAATAAATCAGATTTTATATTTACCAAACTAGAAGGAGAGAATTTAGGAATTAAATTAACCGATACAAATTTGAGCTCCCGAAACTGCCCTTTTTGAAATTTTTAATGATTAAAATTAAATTGATGAGGCTTTATTTTCGTCCATATGATTATGAAAATGGATGGACGAGATTGAGAAGGAGATTGGATTTAATAGGTGCAAAGGATTTGAATAAAATCCTATATATATATATAGGGTCCTGTTAGGTTGAGATTATTTACCTAAATTGAGAAATGAGATGCAATATCAACCACTAATCCACAAGATTAACTAAATGTCAATAACTATCACATTATGTCAACACGGGGGTATAAGTGTCATTTCGTGTTTTAATAGGGAAGAAGAACTACAACCCCAAAATCAGTTTCCAAAACCACGACTGATCCTTGGAACTTGTGGAGCGGGTCGTCGGGGAAGAATATCTCGGAGAGGCGGAGGCGGAGCTTCTGATAGGTGGTTTTGGGTGCCGGCGGGCAGACTCTGTGAACCTCCAGCGGCGAAAATGGCGGCATTGTTTCCCCTCCTAGCAGGCTGAGTCTCCGGCTGCCCGCTCCCCGCCGCTTCGCTTCTTTCACTCTTTTCTCCGTCGAGAATGCCACATTCAATTTCTCAGTCTCACCGTCCGCGCCGTACTCTCTAACTCTTTCTCTCTACCTGAATTTGATATAATTGGGGAAGATCTACTTAGCTTATGATTAATTCTTTTCATATTGATTGGAGATTGCTCGCTGCGTTGTTCAGCTAAACTAATTGAACTGAGTGATGAATATCTCCACATTTTGAAAAATTAGGGTTCTTAGCTTCAGTTGTTTAATGTGTATTTTCGTCGGTTTTACAAATTTAGGGATCTTAGCACTAATTTGGTGTTGATTTGCTGATAACAGTTTCTGCAACCTGGCTTTTCTGCGCTGCAATTCCAGCCCTACTAGTTAGTGGTTTTTCAGTTCCTGTAGCTATTCTGGGGAAACTCTAATTCAAGTCAATGTTAATGAAGAACTCAATTTCAAGGATAATGCAATTATGAAATTATATTGATTTTTAGGCAATGGTTGTAAAATGCAATGATTTTGTTCCTTTGATTGGATGTGGTGACATGCTATACTATCCACTGTTTTTCTGCATTGAATGCCTTCAAGAGAGTTGCGGAATCACTGGAGAAGCTAATGGATGCCACGAGGGAAGAGCTGTCGGACACCATGGCTGTCTTTCGATTATCTGGGATGGAGATCAGAGACTTGATAATGGAGCTCAGTGACAATGGTTCCGGTTGAAGCACCGATTGTAGCTGAATCGGTTGAAGCGTCGATCGAAGAGAATCGGCGTTCCACATCAGCGGTGGTTCCGACTTCTTCAGCGATGGTTCTGACTTCTTCAGGTTCAACAATTGATTCAAATTTTAAGTATATTGCTTCGATTTTAGTGTATTAAAACAAATCTGGATTTGTTTTCTTATGAATTCAATTTCTACTGAATTTTTTTGTTGATTAGCCATGGTAGAATCGCAATTGGAAGCATCACCTTCCAGTTAAGGATTTGTTTAAATTTTTAAGATTATTGACATTTCATACAATAGCTATTGACATAGCTATAATAACAGTATATGCTTGTTTGAATAGTTGTTAGGATGACTATAGGTTGAACCAGAAAAAGTTATTGATATAGATTTATTGTGTTTCATTTCATACAATAGCTATTGACATAGCTATAAAACAGAGTATATGATTTGTTTGACATGGCTATTGACATAGCTATAATTGGGATGCTTCGACAGCAAAGAAGAATTTCATTTCTCAAATAGATAATGAGATTCAAAGAACACCAGATTTCAACTGGAGAAAAATTGATGTGGTAATAAGATCTCACAATGACATTTACGTAAGAATATGAACAGGTGTTCTTTGGATATAATTTTATCTTTAATGTCATTTTATCTTTCATGTCAAACAGGTCTTCTTCCCAGTTTGTGCAAATTTCCATTACTATCTTGTAGTATATTGGATGAAGAAAAACACCATTGAGATAATAGATAACCACAAGCCACATAAAAATATGGATCCGTTCGAGAAGTATGACATTGATATTGGTTTAATGGTATGATTTTATCTATGTTATTGACATATTCTCTACATTTGGTTGACATAATTTCTACATCATGTTAAAATGCTTTGTTTGTGTAGTTTGATTTAGTTTTTTATATATTTTGCAGAAAGATATGTTTGAAGCATACTTCATAGAGAAGAAAATGTTAGATATTTCAGAAAATATAAACAAGTCTTCAATCAACTTTCTGCCTTTAGAGTGAGCCACAAGCACGAACAAAGAAGGAATGTGGTGTCTATTTGATAAGGCACATAGAGACCTATGTTGGCAAAAAGGGCAGTGAATGGGATATTGGCTTCTCTGCGCGTGGTGTAAAGATTCCCCACATACTCAGGGGAAGGTATTGCTACACGATGATTTCATCAATTTACAATAACCAAAGGTCGCCGATGTTACAACTGGCTCATGATTAGATAGAAGCAAACATGGACAAATTGCTTGAGCTAAACAACAAGTACACGGAGTTGTTTAGTAAAAAAGAAGTAAACAAAAAGTGATATTAATGTTTGATGTTAACTTATTTTTTGAATGGGTTTTAAAACTGTTACTGTGGATTCAGACTTTTGAACTTAGCAGTTATATCAAATGTTAATCAGTTCAACAACTTGATTGAAATGTCAACAACTTATACACAAATGTCAATAGCTTGAATAAAGTGTGTACAACTCAGAAAACAAATCTTAAAATTAAAAAAACAAAATCATACAATAGAATGTCAATAGAGAGCAAAATCAAATATCAACAACTAATAAGAAAATGTCAATAACTTGTAGTATATGTTAACCACTAAAAAACAACTCTGATAGTCGTTGACATGGCTTGTATGTCTAATTGACATGACTTATAATTGTTAACATAGTTTCTATGTGCAGTTGACATGGTTGTACGTGTAGTTGACATGGCTTGTACGTGTAGTTGACACGATATGTACCGTAGTTAGCATGACATGTATGTGCCGTTGACACGATATGCACCATAGTTGACATAGTTATATTAGTTGCTGACTTGGCTAGTATAGATAGTTGTCATAATTTTTAATTGTAATTAACCTTAAAAACATGAATTGTAATTGTAATTACCCCTCCAGGCAGGACTGGGGTAGCCTGGACGCCCTTATCAGCGAGGAGCACAGAGGCAAGCCTGACTCCAACTTGTATTGAAATGTCAACATCTTATACACAAATGTCAACAGCTTGAATAAAGTGTGTGCAACTCAAAAAACAAATCTTAAAATTAAAAAAATAAAATCATACAAAAGAATGTCAATAGAGAGCAAAATTAAATATCAACAACTAATAAGAAAATGTCAATAACTTGTAGCATATGTTAACAACTAAAAAACAACTCTGATTGTTGCTGACATGGCTTGTACGTGTAGATGACATGTCTTGTAACACAGTTGACATGGCTTGTACGTGTAGTTGACACGATATGTACCGTAGTTGACATGACATGTATGTGCCGTTGACACGATATGCACCATAGTTGACATAGTTATATTAGTTGTTGACATGGCTAGTATATATAGTTGACATAATTTTTAATTGTAATTAACCTTAAAAACATGAATTGTAATTGTAATTACCCCTCCAGGCAGGACTGGGGCAGCCTGAACGCCCTCATCAGTGAGGAGCACAGAGGCAAGCCTGACTCCAACTTGTATTGAAATGTCAACAACTTATACACAGATGTCAACAACTTGAATAAAGTGTGTACAACTCAGAAAACAAATCTTAAAATTAAAAAACAAAATCATACAATAGAATGTCAATAGAGAGCAAAATCAAATATCAACAAATAATAAGAAAATGTCAATAACTTGTAGCATATGTTAAAACTAAAAAACAACTCTGTTATTTAAAAAAAGAACAATTATGTCTACTTTCTGCCACAACTCCTGGCATTATGATCAGTCACTTTATAACACTTTCCACAACGCCTATAAAGGTTGCTTGCTTTTTCAATTGTTTTCTCTATGCTTGACTTAATCCTGCTTTTCTTGTCACTTGCACCTCCCTTTGTACTAACCACATCTGGAGCATGTGCAGTTATTTCTTCAGGTACAACAATACTATATATGTTCTTGATGGAATCATTTTCATCAACCGATGAAGATCCAGTAGTGTCATCAGTAAAAATTTGAGGACCAATACCCGCAAGCAAATTATCCAATGCAATCAGATGATTTTTATTCTTAAAAGCGCGTTGATATAGACCAAAGTAACGTCCATGACACCTGTTACCAATCTGTAGCTTGCCATCTTCGTTAGAACCTGCAAACATATAACATGTCAATATTCTATATAAATTATATGAACACTAAATCTGTAACATGTCAACAGCCTATGTAGTTTATGTAAACACAAAATTGAAATATACTAAACATGAGTGTTTTTGTTAGATACAGAGAATGTCGTCGTCCTGTTTGAGCAACATATGACAAATAAACTGAAATATCTATAGGAAACAGTTCACATACCTTTGATATTTGTGAAAAAAGCCTTCACAAATTTTCTTCTTTTCTTGCATCTGATTTAGGATCATTTGAACATCCACTTCTTTCAGTTTCTCTTTAATATCACGAGAACATTCCTAACATCATTCAACGTACACCCAACAACATCATAACCACCAAAAAACTCCTTTAATAAGTTGAAAGTTGAAGTAGGACCGATGTTAGCTTTGGTGCAATCTTCAACAAACTTGTGATGAACATCATTCATACTGCGACTTCCTTTCATAAATCGGTTATGATCTTTGTCAACCATAGCATGATTGTGTTCCTCAATGAATTGATGCACAAGATAATATTTAACACCATAATCAGAAAGAAAACTTGAAACTGATCCATGCTCCACATGCACACCTTTTTGTGCCACGTCTGCGTTTCTTCTTTGAAGTTACTTCATCATCATCTGACACGTTCACATCCTCAGATATACTTACATCAACATCCAACGGATCAACTATATGAAAACCTTGTCTGTTGCAAACAACATACTGAAAAAGTAATAACACCACCACTAGACCTATTTCCAAATCTTCGACAATCAAAACAAGCCTCTTGAGCATACTTTTCATAAAAGGAAATTCCCTCCTCAAGTGAAGAAAATTTTTGACCTTCATAGGGCCTCAACTCAGCGTTGCAAATTGGAATAACATATCCTACAACATAATAGGAAAATATGTCAACAACCTAAAACAGATAATGTCAACTAGCACATCTTAACTGACCCACACCAGAATCCAGAATCAAAATCTCAAAATAAACAGCACCAACATATCAGACATCCTATCATGGACTCTCAACCCTACCCATAACCCCTTACTCCACCAACAAACACCACAGCAGGGGTTCTTCAGCCAGGGGAGGGTGCATTTTGCATACAACTATTTTGTATGTCAACAAAATGTTAGTATAGCTACATAGAATATTTAACAGGTAACATACATCATGTCAACATATTTGCATTTATGTCAACAGAACATCAATTCAAACCAGAACATAATGTCAACTAGCATATCTTAACTGACCCACACCAGAATCAAAATCTCAAAATACGCAGCACCAACACACCAACACCTTCCTCCACCAACAAACACAACAGCAGGGGCTCTTCAGCCAGGGGAGAGTGCATTTTGCATACAACTATTTTGTATGTCAACAAAATGTCAACAAAGAGTATAACTATATAGAATATTTAACATGTAACATACATCATGTCAACAGATTTGCATTTATGTCAATAGAACATCAATTCAAATATCAACAACTGTGCATTTATGTCAACGTAGTATAATTCACCAACAAAGTACAAAAAAGTCATGTTAATGAAAACCAATCCAAATTACCTTCACCATTCGTCAACGTCGACTCAGAATAAGATGAAGAATCCATCAGATAACACCTTAGGTATTGATTACGAATTGAACTCGAAGCTAAAGATGAAAAGGCAAAAAAAACTGATTAGGAACAAATTCGACTGGGCATCAACAAATAAAGCATAAAAACAGAATCAAAGTCGATAAAATCAACCTAAAAACTTCAGATTCAACCAAACGCCGTTGAATTAGTCATTTTTTCAAAAATTGATACGCTGAGGAATCGTCGAATCCGAGATCGTTGAAATCATCTATGTTCTAATTTTCGAATCAATTGAATCAGAAAGCGTTGGAATCGCTCCGCGCTCACCACGAATCGCTCCATCTCGTCCCTGACATACACCGGCAGGTGCCCCTCCGGAACGCCGCCGGATGAGGAGCGCTTCCGCAGCGACTCCGATCTGAGCAGCCACTACTGCGACGAGTCGCCTATTTTGGATAATCTTCTCATGAGCTTCCTCGGTAGACGGTGGCGGAAACGCCTTCCATTGGCTAATTGATTGAAGATTTGGTACAGGCGTTGCTTTAATGGAGGAAATTTGGGAATGGAATTGGAGGAAAATTGGGAATGGAATTGGAGTGCTGGAAACCACACGTGTTTCATTTGTTTCTAACTTAAATTACCATTATACCCTTTCAGAATAAATTAATTTAAAAATATTTTTTGTGTGGCAAAATCTGGACCACTCATTTAATAAAAATGCGTGGCTGAGATTGCATCTCATTTCTCAATTAGCTTAAAAAATCTCAATTGATCATGGACCTATATATATATATATATATATATATATATATATATATATAGGGATGTATTCATTTCCTTTTTCTATATTTCCTCCTTTTTCCTTCTTAATCTATACCGTCAATTACATCAATCCGATGGATGCTAAAATTCGCAGATCACATTTAATTATAATCAATTTAATATCTAAAAAGGGCAAATTTGGTAAAATATTATGTTGCGGTTATGGAAAATCCATGATTCCCTCCTTGAAGATATTCACGTTCTTTTTTTCATATCTCACGGTGAAGAAGCAGGGCTTGAAGTCAGGCGCACTTTTTTTGTATTTTGATTTCTAGCAGCAAGGTTTCAAGTTTCACATTTCTCAATTTTGGCGTGTATCAATACTGGTCTTTCAAGCTTGTCTAATTGGTGTCGTAGCAATCGATTTCGAGCAATAATAATGGAAGAAGGTAATCTGATTTGGTTTTTTTATTTTTTGGTTCGGATGTCAGGGTTCTAGTTGCAGCAGACTGATTATGAGATAGTTAATCACCAAGTATTTCGTGTAGTTCGTTTTCATGGTATTATATGATCGCTTGCTGTGATTATTTGATTGCTCGATGTGATTTTTTAAGAACAGCAATGTTCAGGATAGAGTAATTAATCAGCGACGAATTTGACGACTTCTTCCAGGTTTTGCTCGCGGTATAGCTACAGCAGTAGGTTAAAACGATGCATGTAATGCACAAATTGATCACGTATAATGAATATTTCTGCCTATATAATGCATACTTCTTGACCAGCAATGCATAATACCTATGTAATGCATTTATTTTTGTGTCCTTGTTTTGATATTTGTCGCACCTTACTTGTTTTCCCTAAGGGTTTAATAAGCCCGGGGGCTAGTGTATAGTACGTACACATTACTAACAACGTGTTAGAGTAGTTCGTGTTTGACCTATAAATTCATCACGTAAGTCTCCAATGCACATTGTATGCTGAATAATGGTCGTACAAATAATGCACTAACTGAATATGCGTAATGGATTATATTGTCTGTATAATGCATAAAATCTTATGTCCAATGTCTATGTTGTGCCAATTAAGATAGAACAACTAGTAGGTCTCGTTTGTCTTGGGATTAGTTATCGGCAAATACTTTTGATCTTTGGTACACGTTTCTTGTTTTTCCCTAAGGGTTAATACGCGTAGGGGCTAGGGTATAGTACGTACACATTACAAACAACGTTTAATTTTAGCGTACATTTTATGTATACATAAAATACGTACTTCTCCAATTTATATATGTTTGTGCATTAATTGTTTGCTTACTACATCGCAAAGTTGTACTTTTATGCTGACCCCTCTTTTAATTATGTACAGTGGTCCTTGTACATGAATGTTCTCCTGATCTGAAGCCTGTTGTAGGTCAGAAATTCCAATCCTTGGATTTCGCTTTCGCTTGCTACGAGGTATATGCCCGCGCTGTTGGCTTTGATACGCGCAAACAAGCTATGAGGAAGGTTGACGATGTCCCGGAAGGAAGGAAGAAGGGTGATGAAGATGATCAGTTGAATGCCCGTTCTGATTTCACTATAAAGCGTAGGAAGTTATCTAAGCGGTGTGGTTGCACGGCTAGTATATGTGTGTAGGTAACTCAATGATGCCATGGATACTTGTGTTTCCTACTGCATGCAAAATAATGACCATTTGTTGATGAATAATGCACAATTTTAGTTAAGTAATGCACATATAAACAGGAAAAATGTAATATACCAAATACAAAAGTATGTAAGACACTAAACAATTACACGATTGTAAAGGACTTCACAAAACAACTTACGCATATAAACATCATAACTCTCATAATGCATAATATATTGTAAATAATGGTGTAATAAGTAATTGTAATGCACTACATAAACAAACGTACTGCACATAATACATGTCTGAATAAGTGCATTATTTGTGTTACACCGTGCATTATATACTGTGTTATTTTCCATAACATGGAATACATTAAGGATCCTTCAAGTAATTTCAAATTTTATTTGGCTGATGTGGACGGTGATGCTTCACTAAAGTAATGTACCAAATTCAAAAGTACGCATAAAAACAGAAAACCAACTTACGCGTATAATCAGTAGAACTCTCATGATGCATAATATATTGTAAATAATGTCTTTGTTTGTATACATAATGCACTGTATAGATAAACCACAGATTGTCCGCTAGACCAGCTCGGGTGTGTGGCCTCCAGGACAGACAACACGTAGCCACACCAATTCAGATTGTTGATATCAGCAACATGGTCGATGAAATGGAGAATCTTCGGCTTGCAGTGGCCATCACTAGGAGTTTCCATCAACGCATTTTCAAGGAGGAACATGAACAGCTTCTTGAAGTCGTCTCCACCATCAACCTCGGCCATCATAAGATGTGCAATGTCTTTTGGTGTCATTTTAAAGCGACCCTTCTGGCATCTCTCTGCCACTTGGTCGTTGAAGCCGAAGTTTGACTGCTTATCCTCCGGCCTTGATATCAATTTTGGCCCTCGAGGGAACCCCAACGTGAGGTGCACATCCTCCTCGTCTAAAGTAAGGTGTTCACCGCCGGTGAGTTGAATTTGGCAGCGGGGCAGATTTAAGGCGCTCAGAACCCAATAAGTAAGATACGGCGGGATTTCCTTAACGTCAAAATCAAGGACCGCCCCAAATCCTATATCAGTGACAGCCTTTTTTTGTCGGGGATTCAGCCGTTTCAGGCAGTCTATGAATTCGGACGGAGTTCGACGGGAGTAGAGTCGATCATGTTTTCACCCTGTAATTGGTCTAGGCTCATCCTGACAACCAGAAGTCCCAGGAGCTATCTCGGCTAATCTTTGTCTGAGTTTTGTTGCAAGCGCAACTGGAATAATGTCATCTACTGCATCTTCTATGTCTACTCTAAGCAGCTTATCTGAAATGGCACAAACAACACATCATGAACAGATTATATAGACTGAGTACTGCATATTTAACAACATATTATGCTTAAGTCATAACAAATAATGACTTAAGTATGTTTCTTAACAACCACAACAATTACCATTACTAATGCTTAATATGCCAACTATAATGCATACATGATGGTACATAATGCATAATTTAAGTTCAATAATGCACCCTAAACTTTTTCTTGAAGCCAGTGTGTATAACACACGGGATACACTACATACACCTATAAAATGCACCATATACTTCAACATATGCAATTTTAATTTACATAATGCACTTTATAGCTAGTAAAACAACACCATCTGAATAATGAATGAATAAAACCCTACCTATAGCAAACACAGTGCATTAACACAAAAGAAATGACTTAAGTGTTTTTCTTAACCACCATGGCTAATACAATAGCAATGCTGAATATTAATACTATAATGCATAGATCTTTGTATATAATGCACATGCTAAGTTCAATAATGCATATAACTATATGTCTTAAAAATAAATTGTATAACACACAAACTTGATGCACTATGAACAAATAATGAATAAAACCCCACCCATAATGTAGAAGATAAAGAAAAAAATGAACACTGTTGATGCACGTTTAATCAATTTATATCAAATCATCAATCAGATTCCTCTGTAAAAATCTGTGGCAACAAACCAATACAACCAATGACCAATGTTAAAAGCAACATAATGCATACATAATAATACATAATGCACTGTCTGGCATAAAAAATGCACACTGAATTCTTACATATTGTATTCTGGAGCACACTATACTACATTATGCACAATGTAACACACACAATGAATCTCCAAGCACTTAAATAATGCACTAATCTCCAAACACATACATAATGCTTAATATAAATACAATAATGCTTAATATTAATACAATAATGCATACATCTTGGTAAATAATGCACAGGCTAAGTTCAATAATGCATATAACTATAAGTCTTCAAAATACATTGCATAACACACAATACACTGCACCCACCTCTAAAATGCATCATATACTGCCAGGTATGCTATTATTCTTTTAGATAATGCACTACATATTAAATAAGAGTACATCATGATGCATAAGGAACAAATAATGAATACAAACCTACCCATAATGCAGAAGATAAAGAAAATAATGAACATTGTGGAGGTGTATCGTCTGGCCTACCCAAAATGAACAAATAATGAATACAAACCTACCTATAATGCACTGTCTGGCCAAAAAAATGCACACGGAATTCTTACATAATGCATTCTGCAGCACACTACCTATACTCTACATAATGCACAATTCAAAACCCTCAATGAATCTCCAAACATATACATAATGCACTAATCCGAACAAACAATAACTGTATATACTCTTGAGCACTGCACATTAAAATACCCCTAAAATGCTAGTTTTACAGCAAGTAATGAAACTAGACATCTAAATAAGGCTATTCATATTCATAAAATGTGAAAGCACATACAAGATTATTTCGAACCAATTGACCTCAAAACAATTACCTAAAATGGTCCAGTAAGACATTTTTACACTGTATTGTGAGCATCAAAGAAACATGCAAGTAGCAATCCTCAACAAAAATAATACTGAAAAGCACAACCAACGAGTGCAATTTACCTGCTTCCTGTGATGCTTGCGAGCGCGGACGACCTCTTTTTGGCATATTTGATCTGGAATAAACCGAAAGAAATAAGATACCTGAATCGAGACGTGGTAAACCCAACACAATGTCGAGCAATCATAATCAGAGACAACCCTAAACGATTACCTAGGTAATTCCGATATCCTAAAGCCTAGGCATACGCTCAGTTGAATGTTTTCCCTTTACATACCTGCGAGATTTGTTGAATATGGCGTGCAAACACGTCAACGCCGGTCGATTTTGTGGCAGCTGTAGCCGCGGTGGAGTGGAATCGACGCAAATCGGTGGCGGAGGCTGTGGAAATCGAAATTTGGCGGATGTAATTAGGGTTTAGAGAGGGGAAGGAGTGGGGGAGTCGAGGAGTCGCCTGGAGTAAATAGGAGAAAACTGAAGAGTGGAAGATTGCAAATGGCGTGACATTCGCAATTCCCAAAAAAATGGCGGTTCCAATTTATCAAGTTTACTATATTACCCCCGTAATGCACCACGAAAGGAGCTATAATGCAACGCGGAAATAATTAATAAGGATTAACGTGGTCCGTTGATTGGAAGGATCTAACGGTTATTATTAAGAAGAGAAAAGGATCTTAGAGTGGAAAAGGAGAATAGTGCTCCCCTATATATATATATATATATATATAGGGTCATGATCTATGGCAAACACCTCTTAACCATATAACTAGAGAACAAATAATAGCCACAAGATCAAAAAAATCAAGGGCTAGTATTAATTTTTGAATTTAATGAGATATTAGTTCCCTCAATCACAAATTTACTCCACAATAATAAGGCGGGGGTATAATGGTCATTGCACATCCAAAATTAGATTACATCATTGGCATTTGAAAAAGAAACCGCATTCTTCTCTTCTCCTCCTCTTGCTTCTTCTGCAAAATAGTTCTCAGCTCTCCTACCGCCGATTCGTCCGATTGAAGAGGAATTCGATTGGAAATTATCAATATTTTCGCGATTCAAGTGACTCTCTTTCCCCGACGAAGGAATCTGCATCGGTGTCTCCAATCATCACTCTTCCAGCGGCCAACAACACCACCACCGTCAACAAGGCGGCGGCGGCGCTCCGGAAGGAGCTCATCGCGGTGATCAAGGAGAAGAAGGAGGCGATGGCCAAGGGCGGGCCGCTCTACGACATCTTGTCGCACATGATCGTGGCATCTGACCCCGAGCGGGAACACACAGATCTATGATATAATTTAGCCTGCATTTCCCAATTTATCTTCTGTTTTTCTTAGTTTTGATTTCCTTTAATTAGGGAATTAACATTAGGTGATAAGCTATCGTTGCAATTTTTATGATGGGATGTAGTGTAGTATTTGAATTTTGTGAGATTTTAGCTATGCATTTCAGATGTAGCCCCTTTCTGTTTCTTCTTGCTCTGGTCTAATTATAATATCAATGTTGAATTGTCCCAAAAATGCTAAGAGTGAAGAGTGAAGTAAAATCATGCTAAGAGTGATGTGTTTTGTAAACAAGAGTGAAGTAAAATCAGAACAAGAGTGATGTGTTTTGTGAACAAGAGTGAAGTAAAATCAGAACAAGAGTGAAGTGAAATCAGAACAAGAGTGATGTGTTTTGTGAACAAGAGTGAAGTGAAATCAGAACAAGAGTGATGTGTTTTGTGAACAAGAGTGAAGTAAAATCAGAACAAGAGTGATGTCTTGTAAACAAGAGTGAAGTAAAATCACAATAAAAGTGATGTGTTTTGTGAACAAGAGTGAAGTAAAATCATAATAAGAGTGATGTGTTTTGTGAACAAGAGTGAAGTAAAATCAGAACAAGAGTGATGTGTTTTGTGAACAAGAGTGAAGTAAAATCAGAACAAGAGTGATGTGTTTTGTGAACAAGAGTGAAGTAAAATCAGAACAAGAGTGATGTTTTGTAAACAAGAGTGAAGTAAAATCAGAACAAGAGTGATGTGTTTTGTGAACAAGAGTGAAGTAAAATCAGAACAAGAGTGAAGTGAAATCAGAACAAGAGTGATGTGTTTTGTGAACAAGAGTGAAGTGAAATCAGAACAAGAGTGATGTGTTTTGTGAACAAGAGTGAAGTGAAATCAGAACAAGAGTGATGTGTTTTGTGAACAAGAGTGAAGTGAAATCAGAACAAGAGTGAAGTGAAATCAGAACAAGAGTGATGTGTTTTGTGAACAAGAGTGAAGTGAAATCAGAACAAGAGTGATGTGTTTTGTGAACAAGAGTGAAGTAAAATCAGAACAAGAGTGATGTTTTATAAACAAGAGTGTAGTAAAATCACAAGATACATCAGTAACATTAAACGTAGACGGAAACTAACTATATCGAAGACGAATCTTAGAGCCTACAGCCACCGCGCCCCGCTCTTGTTCCGAAACTCCGCTTCTCTTCTACGGCAGCTCATCGTTGCGTCTCCTTACCCGCCGACGCTGATTCCGGTGAGTCCGACGTAGAGGTAGGTTTTGATTTGGGGTTTTTTCAGCATTGGCGCGACGATTGAATCCGCCAACAGCCCCTCCGCCCCGATCGCCTTTGCCAGCTCCCCCACCGCCGCCAGTATCCTCTCCGGCGCCACCCCCAGCTCAGAATTACGATTTGGAAGAAGAAAGGATCGCAGATTTGGAAGATTTAGCGTAATTTGATCGCATGTTTTAATTCAGAAAGTAATTTCTAAAAATACCCTCAGCATATTTTATTTTATTAAAATTAATAATATTTGTTCCATTAAGATGTGTGGCTGAGATTTGTTCTCTAGTTATACACTTAAGATTAGTTATATCTTGATCACTACCCTATATATATATATATATATATATATATATTAGTTTTATTAAAAATAAGTGTGGAATAAGTCTACTCAACATTTAGGGCTTGAATGGTAAGCGGTATAGAGTAAGAAAATGGCGCATAAAACATTGTTCTCACACTGTTCTCCTTCCTTCTCTCCCGTTTGGTAGATCTGAAAATAATCGGGTGACCCTGTACAAATTCGCAGGGTTTCACAAGAGTTGAGATTACAATCGGCGTTCCTAGCAAAACACTATCGTTGAAAATTGGTGGTATAAGCTTCTCCCTTTTCTCTGAAACCTTGAAAACAAATTCTTCACCCATTTTACCCTCTCAACTGATTTCACACAACGACAGCTTCTCGAGGCCTCAATACGAGTTGCTCCCGCCGTTGTAAACGAATTCCGATCCGGGTATGTCGATGGCGTAGAGTTCTTCACCGAGGACCAATTTTGCTTCTATTTATTTGGGTGTTACCAATTCGCTCCCGATTCAAATTGACTCCAAAATACGCACGAATTTGGAAGCTCCAGTTGAATTGGTGTCGATTCAGGTGAGCTCGTTTTACTCATATTCATGGTTCACTTGATGTGGATAATTGACGATTTTGGGAAATTTGTATGGTGAAATTCCGTTACCCCTCACCGATGGTGTCATGCACTTATATGGAAATTTATGTATCGATTCGTTTTCCTCATATTCCACTTCATCGGAATCGCATGTACTTCAATTACACTTCCTCTCTACTTGAATTAGTCTTCGTGTGACCTGTTGTTCATGCAATCACTGTAATTTGCTTCAATTAGTCGTCCTCTGCACACCAATTTTATATATATGCAATCGTTAATTGAGGTCCGACTGTAATTCAAAAATTAATCTTCTACTTCCCTTCGTGATTTAGATGTTGATTGAAATTACACACTAATGTTTTGTGCAAAGAACAAACGTAGAAACTTTCTCAGATTCTTGTTCTTTTCTGCTTGTGTGTTTTGATGTTGTGGGTCAGCTAGTTGTGAGGATCTCTTCTTTATTGATTAAAGCTGAATTTAAGAGACTATCGATTCTGTTTGCTGTGGAAATTTTTCAAGGAAAAGAATTTATGGTTTTTCTTTAGTGATTCTGAATGAACTCTGCGATTAATGCTCCTTGTTGGCTTAATTTTGTGCATTGGTTTCACCCAGCTTTCTCTTTCAGTAAAAATGAGGATTTTGTGGTCATGCAAGATTCTTGTAACCCATTTCTTCCCATGAATTTATTGCTGTGTTTTTTGTTATTATTGAGTGATGTATAATATAATCTTACATGATTGAAAATTCTCCACATCTCTCATTTTTAAAACATTTTTTTGCTCATATGATAAGCTACCTACAAAGATCTGGTTAACAATTTGCACTAAAAAATCTGTGATTCTTCAAATATTGATGTTTTCTTGACTGTTTACTATGTTTCAATGCTTGGTGATAGCTTGACTCCAATTCGCTCCCGATTCAAATTGACTCCAAAATACGCACGAATTTGGAAGCCCCAGTTGAATTGGTGTCGATTCAGGTGAGCTCGTTTTACTCATATTCATGGTTCACTTGATGTGGATAATTGACGATTTTGGGAAATTTGTATGGTGAAATTCCGTTACCCCCTCACCTATGGCGCCATGCACTTATATGGAAATTTATGTGTCGATTCGTTTTCCTCATATTCCACTTCATCGGAATCGCATGTACTTCAATTACACTTCCTCTCTACTTGAATTAGTCTTCGTGTGACCTATTGTTCATGTAATTACTATAATTTGCTTCAATTAGTCTTCCTCTGCACACCAATTTGATATATATGCAATCGTTAATTGAGGTCCGGCTGTAATTGAATAATTAATCTTCTACTGGTGAAAGTGCAACATGGAAGGTTTTATCTGATGTTTAGGGTTTAGTATGGTTGTGTTCTAAAATTATTAGGTTAGGCTAAAATGTAGGCTGAAGCTGAAACATACTTTACAGCTAAACATTGTTAAGGCTCCGAAAATAAAACCTGAGAAAAATAAAGAAACTAGAACAGGTGGAAAATGGTTGAGGATTTCTTGGTTCTTGCGTTTGATTCCTCTATGTAGCTGAGTCTGGCCCTAATATATATTCTTTTTTCAAACATAGGAAAATACAAATGAATACGAGTTCTTTTGACTATTTTGCCCCTGATCTTTTGATTGTATTTCTAAATTATCCCCGACACCACCCCTAACATTTTTTTATGCTATTTGCAAATTTCACTAAATCCGTCTTCCCACTCTATCCTATTGGTAACTGTTAAAATTAGTATACTTGGCTGAGTGGATTTACGGCCGTAATGTCACTCGGCCGAGTGACATCCACTTTTTGCTTACAAAGACTTATACTCGGCAGAAAGGATGCCAAAATTCCACTTGGCCAAGTGACCTCCACCCAGAGACTCCAACTTAGCCGAGTTATTTATGGCCGAAATGCCACTCGGCCAAGTGACGTCCAGTGTTGTTAGGGTCGCGGGGCGCACCGGGTCGATGAGGTGAAAATTTGGGTCGCGGGTCGACGGGGTCGAGAGACCCACAAATCTAGGCTAATTTTTTTGCCTTTTAATATTAAATAAAATAAAAATATTGCTCTAATGTTTATAATATATCAAATAATATAAATGTAGACGCAATTCATGTGAATAGAGATAAAGTGGAAAATAGAAATGATCAAAATATCAAAACAGTTCATAAGTCATAACACAATAAATAATTGAAACCATTGTCTGAAAATATCAAAACAAAGAAATATATGAAGGGTGGCAGCAAAAGATCTTTGAATTGTTTATTTGTTTAGGAGTGAAGAGGCCGAATTCTAAAGTGTAGAAAGTAGGTTTGAAAAGTTTGATGTGGTGCATGCATATATACAGAGAATCGTGATTGAGAGAGTCAGAAAACATGTGAGAGATTTGAGAAAATCAGAGATAGCATGTGTTTAGGGCGACCCACTCGACCTAGGCGACCCAACGGCGACCCTGTATCTCGATCAACCCACCAATGTTGGGGCGGTGATGGTCTCAACCCAGGCGACCCGGGCGACCCGGACAACACTGGTGACATCCACTTCTTGATTCCAAAGACTTCTACTTGTCCGAGTGGATTTTGGGCAGAAATTTCACTGAGCCGAGTGACAGTTATTTTCAACGGGATTGTTAGTTTTATGTCCACTTTTGGAGCAGTTTTGGTCATTATTCCAGGTAATACACCATACTTGATAACCAAAAAATGAATAAATCAATTAAGCGGTGTCGCATCGGAAAAGGGGTATTACGATAGGTATACTCTTTACGATAGGTATACTCTTTAGAAAGTCTAAGGTATTTATCTCTGACTTAAACATATATGTAAATTAGAACTAAACAATAAAAGAATTTCACCAAAACATATCTTACTTAGCTAGCATGCCTTTACTTTTTTTATCTCCAACTTGTAACGCTTTTAAATTCACTACATTACACTATCTTTAAATAATAAATTGCTTTTGCTCGTAGCAACTAGCATCACAGAGTCAAGCCCTATACCACAAGAAACCTCTTGATGTCTAGTTTAATTTACAAAAAGAACGGTATTCCCAAAAACTCCAAGGGATTAGGGGGTTATGACTGTTTTATAACAGCTTGTCAGTTTGTGACAAAGCTGGTGACTGCTTTGCAGGAATTTTAAAAAATACTCAAACATTGATGAAAGAGTTGAAATTGTGAAGGGGACTTCCTATGACATGATAATATCTAAAGAAAATTTTATAATAGGATTCCCACCACTCTGGGGTTGCCGAATCTGACAAGTGCAGTAGGGCAAGAACAATACTAAGTATAAGTTACTTCATATTCGCGCGTTATTGAGTAATTCCCTCAAACACTTCATGCTCAACAACAAGACTATATTTGTGTATATTATGGACCTAGCAAATGTTGATTTCCCTCTTTTTCCTAACTCAGGACACTCTTCCAAAATTTAGATCAATAATAATCTTCTCCATAGTTCTTACAATCTCATAACATAAGCTTCAAATTCTACTTTCTTTTTATGAAGTTCTAACCAAAATCATATTTAAACCTATCAATTAGCGTAATTCCATACATAATTAAATACACAGAACTAAGTTCTCTGTTTGCTCCCAAGGTTTTAGACCAACCCTGATTCATCTCCAAAGTTCTACTTTTATTTTCAATTAATATACGATTCATAGGTTAGAGACTGAATTAATGCCCAATTCAAGCAATTAGAACAAACTCACCAAGGCAAGTACTCGGTCCTATTCATTCATTTCACATGAGTTGTAATTCATCCATTTTAATCTGAAATTCAAGCATAGAGGATAGCATAAGCAATTTATTATTTAAAGATAATGTAATGTAGTGAATTTAAAAGCGCTACAAGTTGAGAGAAAAAAGTAAAGGTATGCTAGCTAAGTAAGATATGTTTTGGTGAAATTCTTTTATTTTTTAGTTGTAATTTACATATATGTTTAAGTCGAGATAAATACCTTAGACTTTCTAAAGAGTATACCTATCGTAATACCCATTTTCCGATGTGACACCGCTTAATTGATTTATTCATTTTTTTGGTTATCAAGTATGGTGTATTACCTGGAATAATGACCAAAACTGCTCCAAAAGTGGGCATAAAACTAACAATCCCGTTGGAAATAACTGTCACTCTGCTCTGTGGAATTTCTGCCCAAAATCCACTCTGACAAGTAGAAGTCTATGGAATCAAGAAGTGGATGTCACTTGGCCGAGTGGCATTTCGGCCATAAATAACTCGGCTAAGTTGGAGTCTCTGGGTGGAGGTCACTTGGCCAAGTGGAATTTTTGCATCCTTTCTGCCGAGTATAAGTCTTTGTAAGCAAAAAGTGGATGTCACTCGGCCGTAAATCCACTCGGCCAAGTATACTAATTTTAACAGTTACCAATAGGATAGAGTGGGAAGACGGATTTAGTGAAATTTGCAAATAGCATAAAAAAATGTTAGGGGTGGTGTCGGGGATAATTTAGAAATACAATCAAACGCAAGAACCAAGAAATCCTCAACCATTTTCCACCATTCTAGTTTCTTTTCCAAAATTTTTCTCAGGTTTTATTTTCGGAACCTTAACAATGTTTAGCTGTAAAGTATGTTTCAGCTTTAGCCTAACCTAATAATTTTAGAACACAACCATACTAAACCCTAAACGTCAGATAAAACCTTCCATGTTGCACTTTCACTAGAAGGCCACTGCCTCTCAAATTGGTGGTGGTGGTGACAAATTGAACCGAAGAAGTGGCTAGCCTGCTACCTTCAATTGCGTTTTGCAAATTACCTCAAACGGCGGTGAAATCCGGCGGTTCGGAGTCTACTAGTCGGTGGAGGCTTGAGTTTCAGAATTGAAATCAGTGCTTGAAACTAGTTGTAGGTGTGACTAGAATTCCAGCATCTCCGTATTCATATTTTGCACTTACATGCTTTTATTTATTCATGTGCTTAAATAACAAGAAAATTACTGATCAGCTCAGCATGTTTAGATTCATCATCATCTATGTTACTGCTCACCAAATCGAAACTTCTATTGATTCTTAGGATTAATAAAAGCTGACGGCATGGAAAATAAAGAGCCATTGATAATAACAGACAAAGATGATATGAGACGATGGTCAAGGTCCGCGAGGGCCCAAGGCAAGATTGTTGGCTTTGTCCCCACTATGGGTTATCTCCATGAAGGCCATCTTTCTCTCGTCCAAGAATGCAAGCAACACTCAGACCTCACTGTTGTCTCAATCTATGTAAATCCAGGGCAATTCTCCCCCAATGAGGACCTCTCCACTTACCCTTTAGATTTTATTGGCGATATTAACAAATTGAAGAACAAAGCTGGTGGTGTCGATGTTGTTTTCCACCCAAAAGATTTGTACGATTATGGAAAATATGATGGTGTTGTGAATGCAAGGAGCAATGGCCTAGAAGAGGGAAAGGTGGTGTCTTGCGTGGAAAACAGTGGACAGGGTCACGAGACATGGGTCCGAGTTCAAAAATTGGAGAAGGGGTTGTGTGGGAGTAGTAGACCTGTTTTCTTTAAAGGAGTTGCCACTATTGTAACCAAGTTGTTCAATTTAGTTGAACCTGATGTGGCTGTATTTGGGAAGAAGGACTATCAGCAATGGAGGATTATAGAAAGGATGGTGAGAATGCTTCTTTTTTCTCTGCATTTGGATTTACAATTCTTAACTTGTGAATCCTTTTGATTTCATCGTTATTAGTTTCATCTTATTCAGCTAAATTCTCGGTGTGTTAACTTTTAGATGCATTTGGTTCTAATGTTTGCAAAATTTTTGTTTTTTGCCCTCTCTTGTCTAAATTTGTTGAGATAAATTATCTGCTAATTACTTCAATAAATGCTCTGTTTCAGGTACGAGATCTTGATTTTGGCATTAAAATTATTGGCGCAGAGCTATTGCGTGACCCTGATGGCCTTGCAAAGAGTTCACGGAATGTGCACCTTTCACCAGAACAGAGGAAGAAGGTATACTTTATTGTTAGACGTTCTTATCTCTTTTTATGAGATATTGGTTAAGTAGACATTATTAGTCTAGTTGTGATTTCACCAATGAACAAGAAGATAAACTCACTTTCTTTCACCCTTTTTTCGATTCTTGCTAGAATCTGAACATGCACACAAAGTTGCAAAGTAATTGTGGACTACCCTAATCTGAACTTTGTCAAGTACTAGTTGATTAGTTACTGGGATTCTGCTTCACAAACATGGTCAATGGAACTGAATCTTCAGGTGGATCTTGAACAACAAAATGCTTAATTGTAGATTAGAATGAATTGACAGAAACTTTGAAGGCCATGTCAGGTGAAAAGAAGGCAAGGACCACAAGTGACATTAAGCCAAATTTTATTTTCTACAGGCAACATCAATTAGTGAGTCTCTGTTCCATGCTAGAACTGCTGCACAGAAGGGCCAAGTAGTTTGCAGAGAATTGAAGGATTTAGTTATCAAGACCATACATGAAGCTGGTGGAAAAGTTGATTATGCTGAGGTTAGGCACATATGAGTTCGATTTACTTCATAATTTGAGTCTCCATAATCATTTTCTCCTTAGCAAATGTAGTGGTCTATTGACTGATTGAAATGAGACATGTTTTCGATCGGACTTAAACCAGTCGACCATCCTACTTTCCAAGTATTGATATGTTGTTTCTACTTTAGCGTAAATATTATTACGAGAGTATGAATATGTTACTTCATCTTTTTACCAAGACAGATTGTAGACCAAGAAAGTTTGGAAGTGCTGGATGAGATCAAGAGCCCTGCAGTGTTTTGTATTGCTGTGTGGTTTGGAAATGTCAGGCTCCTCGACAACGTGGAGATCGCCGTCTAATAAACAGTTACACCAGGTCATATTTTGGAAGATAATCTTAGTACTCTCTGTAGTTTATCTTTATTGATCGTGTATTGTAATTTGGTTTGCTGTATCAATTTTGGAAATTGTGAATAAATTGGAGTAATTTTATTTACAATTTTTAACTCTTGCCTAGATTGAATTGGCATGGTTGTGATGTGGACTCATCTAAATGTGATTATTTTGAAGATCATTGACAATGTGTCATTGATCAACCCAACTAATAAGAAATTGTCCTACAAATCATATCTTTGTGATGAAAACAAATGAGATCAGATAGAGATCTAAAATAACATGCCAGCTACTTCATCTTAGTTTGAGAGCTTATAGCTAAAATATTTTGTAGTTGTACTCCCTGCTAACTGGTTCGTATTCGTTTTTAGGACGTCCCAAGGTTAATTTCTATTTTTTTAGCATTTACGCTCTTATTTTTTTTTCCTCTCTACCTCATTCCTCCTCTTACTTTATTCACTCTTCATTGCACTAACAACACCTCCTCTTACTAGCATCACTCTTCATAGTACAACACCTCATTGTACTATGTTACTACTTTATTTCTTGTAAAAACTTCAGAAAGAAATGAGGATTAATTATTAGACGTGATTAATTATTAGACGTGAATTAGATACTTCTATTCGTGAGATTGATTGAAATAATAATAATAATAATAATAATAATAATAATAATAATAATAATAATAATAATAATAATAATAATAATAATAAATTTACATAATTATGGTAGCCATGACATTTTTGATACAACCATCAATATTTTGAATATTTTATTAAAACTATTCAAAGTAGTGTACAACCAATACTTTTACGTGGCGGATATATGACTTGCACACTTATAAATATGGCTCTTTTTATGCATATTTCCACTAATAAACGAAAGAAAATAATTGCCTAGTTGCGGATAAAGAGATGGAGACTTAACCATATAGTTTTACCAAAAAGTTGTAACTAACTATGCAAAACCAATTTTAGACCCTTTAACAAAAGCAACTACACAAAAATTCTATGCATTCATTATTTTATGCCACTATCATAAAGCAGCTAGTTTTACACTAATGCATGCTACCTTTACTTCTGAAATAGTCATCTCTGATTTTTCTTCAATCAAAAAAAAAAGAGAAGAAAAGCTTTACAAATTACAGTAATCCCCCATCTTTAAGTATTTCAGATATCCCAATTTCCCCAAAATTTTCCTTAACAATAATAATAAAAAAAATTAACAAGATGATTTGGGAATTTGATTTATACATCATCCACCAAATTTGTGATTACGGTGCTTTTTCTTGAAAACCGATTTTGTGAACAACAAACACGCCATAACCAGCCCCACGCCTACTGCTCCGCCAAGCACAACTGCAATTATCTTCTCTCTGTTCCATCCTTGCGCCCCTGCATTCAATTAATTTACAGACACGCAATTGCAAAATTGAGATGGAATTGAGTCAATTGACGATCGGAAAATCACCCGACGAGGAAAATTCCGGCTGCTGGTTGTTGGTGGCGACGCCGTTGGGGTAATAGGTGTAGCTAATGTAGCAGGTCTGAAGGTATATCTGCGCCGAGATCGCGCTTCCGCACACCGATTTCGCCTTGTCGATCGCGGATTTCACGCAGCTCACGCAGTCGCCGCCGCTCAGATCTCCTTCACACTGACCTAACACATACACCGACTCGTAAGCCGCCGCGTAGAATCCTCCGTTCACGACTCCCTTCACAATCTCCCCCAGCGCCAGATCCAATCGGTCTCCGAACCCGCCCCCGCTCGCCCTGGTCGAGCCGCATATCTTGTAGAGAAGCTCCACGCCGCTCACCTGCCGGAATCCGGAGATCTCATAGCGGAGATAGCAGCCGGTGAGCTGGACTCTCGCCGCGATCGCTCCGCCGCAGAGCTTCTGCGCCAGATTGGGGGCTTTCCTCACGCAATTGGCGCAGTCGCCGCTGGAGATGTCGCCTCGGCATTGGAAGAGGCCGCTCACGGCGGCGGAGGTGCCGTCGCCCAACGTCGTTTTGTAGAACTTGGCGGAGGAGGATTGGGAGATGAGCGCGTCGAAGAGAGAGCGGAGGGAGGCGGTGTAGAGGCCGTTGGAGTTCTGGTCGGCGCAGCCTTTGAAGACGAGGGCGGAGTAGTCGGTTGAGGAGGTGAGGAGGAGCGTGGAGGAGAGAGAGAGGGCGAGGAGGAGAAGGAGAGATTGAGACGGTCCCATTAGGTTCTGATGATTTGTGGGAGGAGAATTTGTGGGGTCTTGTTGGAGATTGGATTCTGGAATTTTGGGGAATTTGAGTTGAGAGATGATGTTTGTGTGAAAATAAGCAGAGTTAAGAGTTGGCAGTCTTCTTCACTATTCATGTTCGCATTCTAATTCTAATTATAATTATGAGCCTTTTTTGTTAATTTGTTTACTAATCATGTTCATGTGTCTCTACTACTAATTCAATTAGGCATCCATAATTCCGTGCCAAAGGCGCAGTTCGGCGCTACACAGCTCAGAGGCTCACTCAATAATAGCATCCACAACCACCGGCCTTCTACCATGTCTATCTCATTGTTTTCATTTTTTTGTTAGTTAATTAAAATACACAGACAAAAATGAAGAAGCGACATGGAAAAGAAGATATGAATAATAACTTAATTTAATTCTATTGATATTTCTTTAGTTATTAATTAGTGGTCTGAGCCATATTAGTTAAATTGGAAAAGGTTAAATTAATATTACACTATACGTACAGATTAGTGAAATTAATACTACATGTACATTAATATTTGAGAACTTCTACACGTACATAACTTTAAATACTAAGGATTGTATATTTTAATATAAAAATTGACTAAATCATTATTCATTAGTTATTATAGTGAACTACGCAAATGGTCCCTGAACTATGCGTTTTGCACTCCAATGGTCCCTGAACTTTAAAAATATCGTAGATAGTCCCTGAACTAAGGTGTAATCACAATTTTGATACTTTTTCACTATTCAGCACAATTTTGCACCAAAAATGCCCCCAAGGCATGAAGGGCATTTTTGAACTTTCATATCTAGGTATTGAATTTGATATTTTCTTTATCTTTCTCTCTAGTACTAAATATGATATTTTCAACATTTCTTCTTTCTCTCTTTCTCTAAAATTTTTAAGAAGTAAAAAATAAAAATAAAAAATAGTACTATGAAATTATTAAATATATTAATTATAAAAATCAAAATTATAAATTTAATTATAAAATATGAGTGTGCAAATAAGAACTTGTAGTACTTTTTTTCGGAATGAGTCCATTTCTATTTGTTCAAAATATGTGCTACAATACTAAATGATGGTTATGATGTTACCGTTGGGGTGGGGAAATATACTGAAATACTGCACTTATCGTACCTAAAAAAATACTGAAAATATAGAATTTTCGGTATATTGTAATTTTGGTATGGTATGATACTTTACCGACATATTTCGGTACGATAATGGTATAAATTTTTCATATACCGCATTATACTGCAAATTCATTCGGTAGGTATACGATATATGTATAGTGTAATTTTATGGTATTTACCATAGTTTTTCAATATCCAGCAATATGAGTCCTATTT
Source organism: Salvia splendens (assembly GCF_004379255.2). Classification (NCBI taxonomy): domain Eukaryota; kingdom Viridiplantae; phylum Streptophyta; class Magnoliopsida; order Lamiales; family Lamiaceae; genus Salvia; species Salvia splendens. Next base: position 9,227,039 of record NC_056045.1, on the reverse strand, counting down.
AGTTATGACACGAGTTTTAAGAAATATAAAGAAAAGTGAGTTGAATATGAGTCTCACTTATATATATTAGTTTTATAAAAAAGAGTGTGGAATAAGTTGGTTCCATATGTATTAATTTTATAAAAAAGAGTGTGGAATAAGTTGGTGGAACGTGAAGTCTAATTAGCGTTTAGAGCTTGAATAGTAAGGGTTATAGAGTAAGAAATTGGCGCATAAAACACTGTTCTCATACTGTTCTCCTTCATTCTCTGAGGAAATCGGTTATCTAGGCTAGTTTGCCTTTAAGATTACGTAAATGTACCCATTTTGTTATCTATTCCATAAATGGGAAAAACACCAACCGCATCGGCGTTTCTATAAGTAAATACGCCAACAACATTGGCGTTTTATAATCTCGTCGTATTTTAGCTGTATTTTCGCCAAATACAGCGACGTAAAAAACGCCAACTTAATTGGCGTGTTACAAGAAAAACGCCAACTGTGTTAGCGTGTTTAATTTTAAACACGCCAATGTAGTTGGCGTTTTTAATTTTAAAAACGCCAATGTAGTTGGCGTGTTAATCTAAAAAACGCCATTTCGAATGGCGTGTTTAACATAAATACGCCACCCTAGTCGGCGTGTTTCTGTTGAACCATATACCAATCAGATCTCCCCCAACATCGCGAACCCTAAACACTTTCCCTCCCCAAAACGCGAAAACCCTTCCCAAGGCGGAAAAACCTTTCACTCGGGTCGACCCGGTGGTGGATTTGAGCGTGGAGATTTTGATTTTGGCTCATTCTTCCAAACATTAGTCCTTCTAATCGGTTAGTATATCAAATTTTAGACTCATTCTTCTAAACATTAGTCTTCCAATATTTGATGGATTGTTGTGATAATATATATTGTAGTGTAATTAATATAATAGTTTGACCAATTGTTATGGGCACACTAATATTTTGATGGATTATTATGATAGTATATATTTTAATAGAAATATTTTGACCAATTGTTATGCTATTATATGTTGTAGTATATCTAATTTTGTTACCAATATTTAATGGATTGTTATGATAATATATATTGTAGTGTATTTAATAGAAATATTTTGTCAAATTTTTGGGTCACTCTACATAATGATGAATGTAAAAATAATACATATTTATTTGTGTTTTACATTATTGCAGATAGTATGACGTGGTGTGTCAATTTATATTGGGGTGGAAAGATAATTCCCGGAGCAGTTATTTCGTATGATCCTCATTTTGCTAAAGGATTCATTATGTTGGATGAAACAATTCCGTACGATGAACTTGTGGAAAAAATTTGTGAAAGGATGGGGATAAGCATATATGAAAATAAAATTCAAATAATATGGAAACGTATTATATGCTTTGGATCCGGAGTCACGTTTATAGGTGTTCAACTAGAAGAAGTATGCATGCAACTAATGTTTAGTGAGAGTATGGTTATTGGAGGTGTAATTGAATTATATGTTGAGTATTCGGCAATTACTCAACATCATAGTCATCATGTCATAAGTTATGATGTTGGTACGTCTACGAGAGCCCAAGAACCATATTTTGCTGCAACACAAGATTTTGATGTTGGTACGTCTACGAGAGCCCAAGAACCATATTTTGCTGCAACACAAGATTTTGAAGTTGGAGGCGTGCATTTAGGGGAACGTGACAATTGTGATGTGGTTGAGGACATAATAGGTCCTGATAAAGCCGACTTTCTTGATCCACAATCACCTTATTATTCTGAAGATTCCGACACGGTTAGTACAGACTCAGATGGTGATCCGTCGGATGATGAACAATTTGTTGCTTCAAGACCATCCATTCCACTTGGTGATCCACAATTTGGAGAAACAGCAGTTGGAAAAACATCAGTTGGTGGAAGGGCAGTTGGAGGAAGAGTAGTTCCACAGTTCCCACAAAGTGGAATCAACTATTTTCGCACCTTACCAGGTCCATATGATAGTTTTGATCCCAAAAACTTTGAGCGTGATGATCCCAGTGTGCATTATTGGAGTGAAAAGATCCTAGCAATGTCGGTTTGCATACTAAATTTAGAACGAAGTTGGAATTGAAGGCAGCTGTGACTCATTGGCATTTGGAAAAAATCCGACAATATACAGTTGCTGAAAGTTAAGGAAAGATATGGCATGCAGTTTGTAAGTGGCCACAAGGAAATCCGAAAGATAAGTCCTTACCGCCATGTTTGTGGGAGTGCCGAGCAACACTGAGGAAGCATGATGAACACTGGCAAATTAGAGTGTTTAGCACTGCTCATACTTGCATGAGGGATCGTAACTATAATGGTCACGCTAATCTTTCGTCGGGTATGATAGCGTTGAGTGTTCGCCATCAGATAAAAAATGATCATTGCTACAAGGTAAAGCAATTGTGGCGGATATTGAAAATAGATTTCATGTCAAAGTTAGTTACAAGAAAGCATGGTATGCTCGGAGGACAGCGATTGAGCTTGTATACGGTGGATGGGAGTGGTCGTTCAAAGTGTTACCAGCTTATTTGAATGAAATGCAAAGACAAAATCCTGGCACAATTGTGGAATGGTTGCACGATGACATATTAAGCAATGGTATGAACAAGGTATTCAAGTACGTATTCTGGGCTTTTGGACCAGCTGTGGAGGCTTTTCAACTATGCAAACCAGTTTTAACGGTTGATGGAACTCATCTACGTGGACGATGTCGAGATAAATTCTTATTGCCGTTGGATTTGATGCTAATAAGAAATGTTTGTCTGTTGCATATGCCATTGTTGATGAGGAAACCAAAGAAAGTTGGAATTGGTTTATGGAACGCATTAGACTTCATGTAGCAAAACATGAAATATGTGTCATATCTGATAGGCATGTGGGAATCATAGATGCAATGAATTCTCCCATATGGAAAGAAGAACCCAATGTGGGTCATCACAGATTTTGCTTGGTACATGTTAGAAAGAATGTTTTGCAGAATCACAAAGGTATCATGGTCAAAAGACTTGTTTGGAAAATTGGTATTGCTACCATGAAGCGCAAGTTTAAGATCAGACGTCGTTTACCTCGAAACGTCAACACCGAGGCTTTGCAGTACCTTGATGCCGTGGAGTTAGAAAAATGGAATCTGGCGTATGACAAACACAAAAGATGGGGTGAGGTGACCACTAATATGGTGGAATCTTACAACAATGTGTTGAGAGGCGCAAGACAACTCCCAATTAAAGCTTGCATTGATATGATATTCTGGAGGACAATAGAATGGTTCAATGACCGGTCAATTGCATCAACACAGTGTGCCACACCACTTACCCCGTGGGCGCATGAAAAAGTGTGTAAAAATGATGCAAAAGGTCAATTACATAATGTGAGAGCACCCAACACAATTGCAGGCCATTATGTGGTTCGAACAAAGCGTCGAATTGGTGGAAAGGGCGCAAATAAGTGGAAGGTAAAGTACTTGGAGTCGCACTGCAAATGTCAAAAGTGGCAGATGTGGAGACTTCCATGTTCACATGCAGCGGCAGTTGCGCGGTTTAGAAATGACAACATGTTGTCGCTTGTTGATCCCGTATACCGCACAAGTGTTTGGGTACACCAATATTCTACGGTGTTCAATCCACCCAGACACCAAGATTATTGGGTCGTGCCTAAATGGACTTTGCAATGTTCACGAGCTCAGTTAATGCCTAAACATTGTCGTCAACCAGGTCACGACAGGCGCAACTGCCCGAATGCTCTTTCAAGGATGGATACTCAGTTGGTAAATGATGCCGCTGACGATTTTATGCCTCCACCTCCACCAAGATATGCAGTTCGAGGTCGTCATTCTGTCAGTCACACTGATGATGCCGATCACGATTTTATGCCTCCACCTCCACCAAGATCTGCAGTTCGAGGTCGTCATTCTGTCAGCCACACTGGTGGTACAGGCGAAGACATCGGTCTCAGTGATGTCCCACATTCTCCACCTCGGTCTTCTGTGCGAGACGATTTTTTCGGGGTTGATTTAGAGAATGTAGTTGTTCAAGATACTCCTCCGTCTAGACTCTCAACCGCCAGAATCGGGAAGGGTATCCGTAGCTTTTTTACGAGGAAAAGGCGAGACAATTGAACTTATGCATTGTGTAATATTGGATTTCTGTATTTAGTAATATTTGGACTTATGTATTGGGTAATATTTGTATTTACTTATATATTGAGTAAAATTGCGTTTTAAGTATCAAATGATCAGCTAAAAACGCTAACTTGGGTGGTGTTTTTTTATTGAAACACGCCTATGGGAGTGGCGTGTTTCAATAGACGCCAACGGGACTGGCGTTTTTGTTCAGAATGCGTCGTGAAAAAACTGGCCAAAATTTCTTCTAACTTAGACACGCCAATGACATTGGCGTTTTTCACAAAACACGCTATCTGCATTGGCGTTTTACCTAATTAATAAAACACGCCAACGGGACTGGCGTTTTTGTTCAGAATGCGTCGTGAAAAAACTGGCCAAAATTTCTTCTAACTTAGACACGCCAATGACATTGGCGTTTTTCACAAAACACGCCATCTGCATTGGCGTTTTACCTAAGACGCCAATGGAAATGGCGCGTTTGTTCAGAATGTCGCTATTTCCTCTATCTCTTTATTTGCCAGTTTTCATTTGAACTACGAAATAATAATTCATACATCCAAAGACTTAAGCATAAAGACTTAAAATCAATGAGTTCAAAGCAAATGAAAAAACACCAATATCAAATTACTAATATAAAGAGTTAAAATTAATGAAAAAACACTAATATCAAGAGAATGTATCCAATTACTAATGTAAAGCGTTCAAATTAGTTCAATCGTCACGACTTTTCCGCATAAACAGGCACCGTATCCCCTTCCCAATCTTGGATGTAGATCTAGGGATCCTTGAGGGAGGAGTATCTTGAACAACAGCGTTCTCAAGATCCACCCCAAAAAAATCATCCTGCACAGACGACCGCAGTGGAGAAGCGGGGACATCACTGAGGCCAATATCTTCTCCGGTACCACCGGTGTGGCTGACAGAATGACGGCCTCGAAGTGCAGAGCTCGGTGGAGGTGGTTCCACAAAATCATCATCGGAGTTGTGTACGAACTGAGATGACGACTCTCCGCAGGCGGTTTTCTTCTTGGTTCGTCGTTTTGCCTTTTGCCTTACGGGTACGTCCACGTCCATTGCAGAGCGCTGCAAAGGACGGTAGTCCATCAGCTGAGCCTCCCCGGATATCTGCAGTCCTTCTTCAACCATCCTCGAAATGGTTTCCATATCCGGACAGAAATGTCCTGTCGCAGCTCGACCACTTAGAAAGTGGCGTATATTGTGAAGCGTCTCCACCTACAATTTTTCAAAGTTAAGTACATATCATAATATAAATTTAAATAAGTAATCAGGGTTTAGTTAAGTATAAATAATGTACCATAAAGTTATGAGACGATGCCATTTCGTGGAATCCCTCTTTAGCATGCACGCCGGGTTTGGTTAAATACACCACAGTGATCTGGCGAAACCAATTCATATATTCTTCCGTTGCAACAGGCTCAGTACTGTCCTCCAGATCAGTCCATATCGTAAAGTGTCTGTTGTCCCACTCCTGTATATAATTGGCGTGCCATTGAACCCAATTCCGACCAGATTTTCCACGGCGATGTTGTTTCAAAAAATCAGAACCGTGGAACCGGGGAGATCCGGGATATACGGTTGGACAATCCCGAATTGGCGCAACACTCGGTGTGGCAGGTGTGGCTCAGCCAGATTCCAACAAATAAGCGTTGTTATCGACATCCATATAGGACGACCGGCATCACAACTTTCCGGCAACTCTCGGTGGAGATAAGGCCTCCAAATAAACTACATGTGATACAAATTTTTCAAAATAATTTCAGTAAAAACAAAAAACAAAAAACAATTTATAAGTATATGAAGTACCTGATTAGGATGCATCATGGAGAACTGATCTCGGAAATTTTCAATACAATGTCCGGGTGCTTTTACATATGACGCCGGACCATTCCATCTAAAAAATTTAAATTATGAGCGAAGAACACGAAGATTGATGAACATTAAGCTTAAAAACTGAATTAGTGAACAACTTACGCGCTTGCACATGGTAGATAGTCTGTATGCACGGGATCTAGCATCCTCGGTCTAATATTTGGGATTCTCTCCCAAGCCCAAAGCTGTAATAGAGTTAAGGCTCCCCCTACATCCGTCCTCTTAGCAACGGTCGCTTCACACAAATTGTGGTACAAGCAAGCAAGCGTCGCACCACCCCAGCTATATGTAGAACACCGTTCTATATCCATGAAAAAGTGTAGGTAGAAGAACGAAATTTTATTTTCGGAGCCGTTGGGGATCATCAGACCATCAAGTAATAGCAGACAATAGATACGAGCCAGCTGAGCATATATGTTGTGTTCGTGGACACCAGACAGCTCAATCCTCAATTGACGCGATAAGCTTGTCTGCTTAAAAGCCATTTCCTTCAACTCGGATGCGTCCGGTATGAATCCTAGAAAATCCAAACACTTGTCCTTCCAATATCCCGCTTCCGTCGGGGGATGTAATCTGTCATAGCCTCTCCATCAACTTTCAGGCCCCATAAGACCTCCACGTCTTCCAGTGTCACAGTCGCTTCACCGACTGGAAAGTGAAACGTGTGAGTCTCTGGCCTCCAACGTTCAATCAAAGCTGTGATAAGATGGTGGTCAATGTCTTTTGGTTTACCACACCTTAATATACCCCCAAACCCCATCTGGTCCACTATTGCCAAGACATATTGATGGATGGGAACATCCCAAATTATTCCTTCATATCGTCGGCAGCGTACATATTCGGATGGAACTCCTGCCCATATGTTGTTAGAGACGTGTTGTCTCTGAAAATATAATACAGATGGATCCGCAGGACCACATGCAAGCCGACGACGAGAGGTTGAAGATGATGCCATAATTTACCTACACAACATTCATAATCCAAATTCAACAATAACCAACCATAAACCATTTCAATAATTAGATACAATTTAATCCAATATCACAAAATTGAACACCAACATCAAATAATTCACCTACACAACATTGCACATTCAAAATCATAATCCAATTCACCTACACAAAATTAACAATTTAAATTAACAATTCGTCCAACCTAACAATTTCAATTTGCCCAATTTCAATTTTGCCTAACCTAACAATTTCAATTTGTCCAATTTCAATTTGACAAACCTAACAATATAAACAAATTTAACAATTCAAACTAATCAACATACATCAACCAAAACCCACATAAACAAAAACAATTTGCCCAATTTTTTAGCTATAACAACCCTAGGGTTTAGGTTTATAATCAAATTTATACACAAATTCACTTAAACCCAAACAATCCAACATAATAATCAACAATAATGTCATTCAACCAATCCAAAATGCATAATATTTCTACTCAATTCACAACCCATTACAAACCCTAGCTAACTATCCACCACTTACTCTAATAATGTAAAAGGTAAGCATACTAACCGAAGAAAATAGATGAATTTGGGGAAGAATAGCACCGATTGATGAATGTAGGCTGAAATCACGGAGAGGAGGGCGATTTCGCGGAGAGGAGGCGCGCAGCTTGGAGAAATCGCGAAGTGTGTGTATTGTGAGATTTTTGCGATTTGGGGGAGACACGGCTGGTATATCAGCCTGTGAAAACATGCCACTCAGGTTGGCGTTTTTCGCGACTAGGTGAACACGCCACTCAGGTTGGCGTTTTTCGCAAAACAAGTAAACACGCCACTCAGGTTGGCATTTTTCGCGACTTCAGTAAACACGCTACTCGTGTTTGTGTCTTTGCTTAAACACGCCAATCTGTTCGGCGTTTCTACAACAATACACACGCCAATTACAAAGGCGTTTTTTAGGAATACACGCCAACCAAGTTGGCGTTTTTCAACGTAATTGCAATTGGAGAGAATACGCCCAAAATACGACACAAGGATAAAATGCCACCTACGTTGGCGTCTTTACGTGTAAACACGCCATTAATATTGGCGTTTTTACTTAAAGACACGCCAATTGCATTGGCATTTTTCCCATATGTGGAATAGATAACAAAATGGGTACATTTACGTTATCTTTAATGTAAACTGCCCCAGAAACCCGATTTTTCCTCCTTCTCTCCCGTTTGATAGATCTGAAAATAATCGGGTGACCCTGTACAAATTCGGAGGTCTTTCTTCTTTTGTTCCAGCCGATTAATGGAATTCCATTTTAATGAAGGAGATTAGATTTATTCTGAATGGGGGAGTGACGCATAACGGTTGTGCGTCGTTATTAATGAAACGCACAACTGTTATGCGTCGTTAAAGTAAGACGCACAACCATTATGCGTCGTTAAGAGACGCATAACCATTATGCGTCACTCCTTAATGATGCATAATGGTTGTGCGTCGTTAAGTCAGCTTTTAATACCACGAAGATAGTAGCACAGCACGGACTTACACTTTCAATTTCTCTCTCGAGTTTCGACAATTTTCGACGATTTCCGGCGATTTCAACGTGTTCTCCATAAGATACGTAATTTGTTCATCAATTTAGCTACATGCTTCATTATTCATGTTTATTTTGCTTTCATTTGTTAGTTTTACCCAATTTATTAAATTAGGGCTTGTTGGAAAAATGTCCATAATTGTTGTTGTTTTAAATATTTTTTATGCAGAAATCATGCAAGTATTTGTGAGTTTGTATTGGGGTGGTAGAGTAGTTCAACTACCACATATGGGTATTGGTTATGAACCACCTCGTGCGAGGAGCTCCATCATATTAAATTCATGTGTTTCGTATGCTGAATTGGTAGCAATGATATGTGATGCGATGAGAATAGATATGAACCAACACACAATTGAATTATTATGGAGACAATGTATAGTCTTTGCTTCCGGTATGGGTTATACATGTTCTGTGATTTGCAATGATGAAAGTGTGATGTTTATGTTCAACAATGCTCAAAATTCAAGTGGGTGTATTGAATTATTTGTTGAGTATTCACCTGTGAGGTGTTCAGAAATCTCACCAGTTGTTGATTATGGTATTGAATCATCTGGGAGGTTTGAACAAATGAGTTTTGACTGTGGTATTGGATCATCTGCGAGAGTGGACCAAATGAGCTTTGATCGAAGTATGAATGAGCAGATAGATGTTGTAGATGTTGTAGATGTTGCTGATGTTGGTGTTGGATTGAATGACGAGGTAGAAGTTGCAGATGATCTTGATGAGCCAAGGCCACTATCTGAGACAGAGCCAGACCCCGATCTCAGTGATGGTGATGGTGCTGATGATGTCGGTGGTAGTTCTGATGATGAGATAGTACCATGTAAACCTGTTATGCAATGTGAACAACCACTTCCGGAATACAATCCTAGTGGGTATAGATTCTTTCGTGAATTACCAAGTCATCCGTCTGGATTATCGGATGATGATGGTGGCAATGAACACAGCCTTTTGTATTGGAATGAGAATGAGCCGCATCGGATTGTGTTGGGAACAAAATTTGATTCCAAGCTACACGTGAAGACTGCTATAACTATGTGGAGTTTGTGGAATGAAAAACAGTTTAAGGTTGTCGAGAGCAAATTAAGAAGGTGGCATGTTGTATGCAAATTTCCAGCAGGAACGACAGTAACAGGGGCAGGCATCATCAGCACCACCGACGCTGAAAAGGCGAGGGAATGTAAGTGGGAGGTTTCAGTTACACAAAGGTCGCATGACGATATGTGGGAAGTTAGGAAGTGGAAGGATCGACATACTTGTATAGGCCATCATGCTAATAGAGATCATGCTAACTTTTCATCCCCAATGATAGCTCTGTTGATTCGACATCATGTGCGACAATATGCCGATTTCAAGGTCTTCTCAATAATAGCTGATGTTCAAGACAGATTTGGTGTGTTAATCAGTTATAAGAAGGCGTGGTAAGCAAAGAGAAAGGCTATAGAGTTTGTATACGGTGGATGGGAGAAATCATTTAGACAGTTGCCAAGCTACATGTTTGAACTCCAGTTACAGAATATGGGCACAATTGTTGAGTGGAAGCATAACGATCTGTTGAGTCAGAGGCGTACAATGGTGTTCAACTATGTTTTCTGGGCATTTGGGCTTGCAATACATGCGTTCCAGAAGGCCGCACCGGTGTTAACAGTGGACAGGACTCACCTCCGAGGAAGATTTAAAGGTAAGCTGCTTGTTTCTTGTGGTTTTGATGCTAACAAGACATGCTTGCCTATTGCATATGCTGTGGTGGATGAAGAAACCAATGACAGTTGGTCGTGGTTTTTGGATCATGCCATAACTCATGTCGTGAAATACGAGAGGGAGGTGTGCATTATATCAGATAGACATAAAGGACTCTTGAATGCAATGGAGTTTGAAATCATGACAAGGGCCCCGCAGATACACCACAAAGGACTAATCATGACAAGGGCCCCGCAGATACATCATGATAAAGGACTCTTAAAACCTGCCGGAAGACGCATAATGCTTATGCATAACTTATAACTTAGTGAAATTCACCCGACCGGGCGTTTGGGAAACATAAAATCGCCCGACCGGGTGATAAATCTGGACTCAAAATGAAATTCACTCGGCGACGCATAAACGTTATATGTCACCAAAGAACGACGCATAAGCATTATGCGTCACCAAGGAACGACGCATAAGAGTTATGCGTCACCAAAGAACGACGCATAAGCGTTATGCGTCACCGAGTGAATTTTGTTACGCACTGTTGAGTCTAGATTTATCGCCCGGTCGGGCGATTTTATGTTTCCCAAACGCCCGGTCGGGTGAATTTCACTGAAGAAAGTTTTATTATGTTGACTATCATTAGTGTGTTTTCTTTTGGATTTTATAACTTTTCCTGTCTTATGAGGATTAAGTAAATATTATTTATTCCACCATAGAAAATATTCCAAAAATCAACTTACGACCACAACCTGTTTCAATAGACATAAATACCAACATATGACCGAAATCTATCTAGATGGAGGCGTGAACTTTGTCGGAGCTTTCGCTTTGTTCTTCCTTGTTGAAAATCCCCTGAATACATTGTGCATAGCCCTCCCAATCGTACTTGATGGTCGTGAGGATCCCGCGGTCGGTGGTCGAAATATTACTTCGTCATGTTCCTCCCCGCCCTCTTCTTCTCCGCCCTCTTCTTCCGGACCCTCTTCTTCCTGACCCTCTTCTTCTTGACCCTCTTCTTCCCCCACAGGATCCATAAATTGGTAATTCTGAAAGTACGTATCACGTCCTGGTTGAGCTGCATCCCAATCAGACACACCGCCAAAGAATGAATCACATGACGCGCGTGCTCCCCATTGCGAGGGCTCGTGGCTTGCACCACTCAACTGAGACCATCCTAGTGGATCGTACTCCGGACTCAAGGGCTCTGGTACCGCATACTCAGGTTGCTGCTGTTGCTGCTGCGACAACATATGCTGTCGTGTAATCCCGTGCCCACCCGTCCGGACACCCGGCAGTCCATGACGAAGAGAAGTTGGTGGGCGTGGAGGCATGACCATCGCATCAGCATGGTTCATCGCACGAAGTGCTGAAGCAGCCATTTCTCGAATCTGCCGTAACCGAGGTTCTGTGTCATGTTCAGAGGTCAAATGCCATATCCCCTGAAGGGTCTCAACCTAGATAACACAAATACAAATGACATCATACCACGGTGAGCAATACAAACTTTAAACTAAAGACATATTTATATACAAAAACATCACATACCGCCAATAAATTAGAAGGGGTTGCCTCGTTCATCCCTTCAGTTGACTGTGTCCTAGGTTGAACTAGGTACGACACGGTGATCCTATTGTACCACGCCATATAGCCCGGATTAATGCGACCATCAATTGTCGCCGTTGCATGGTCAAAAGTTGCTTGGAACCTGTCGTGGCGCAAGTCCCATTCATCAATGAAGAACTTATGTACCTTAGCCCAATCAGCGCCCTTCCTCCCACGGCGGTGACTTTTACTCAAATGGCCGGAGCTATGTAGCATCCTATCACAGTACTGAGGAATACGCTGGTAGCGGTTAAATTGTCGGCAAACGCGTCCAGCCTCGTGTGCCTCGACAAATGACCAGCACACCAAATAAGTATCGCACAAGTACGATGCAGTCGAATCAATGCAGTGCTCAGGGAGGATACAGTCTGCATAGGGTGTCCACACAAACTACAAACAAATAACATAAAAACCACGATTAATTTCATACTATAGTAAGTAAATTCATTAACTAAGACAACACAAATAAATTTCACCTGGCCAGGACGAATCAGTGATAACTGATCACGATAATGAGCTACTGAATGTCGGGGAGCATTTCCAATTTAAGTAACTTCGTGCCACCTATACATAATATTAATGTCAAAAGTTATCAACAAAATACATAATTATGTGAGTTAATTTAAACAAAAATATTACTTGGCTCCACACGGGGTATACGGCGTGTGCATAGGCGATATCAAGAAGGCTGGCCTCAATGTAGGCATTCTTTCCCACGCCCACAGCTGCAAGAGAACCATAGGTCCACCCACATCTCTTCTCTGTCTGCCTACAGAAGCCTCGCACAAATAATGATACAGGTATGCTAAAGCAGCACTACCCCAACTGATATTAGCCACATCTTCCGGATCGTCTAAGGCATTTAACCACATAAAGGGGACCTTGCACTCTGTGGTGTCTAGTAAAATAAGCCCCCCTAACAAGATCAGAGCATGTATACGTGCTCTTTGGATGTAAGCATACTCAGGTAGCCCATCACCCAACCGCATCGTCGCTTGGTGGATCAGAGACGTCATCAACAAACCACCGTGCTTCGTTTCTGTTTCTGCGTCAGGTATCCATCCCAACAAATCTCTACACTTGCTTGGCCAATCTTCAAATCCAACAGGGTAGTCACGGCCAGTGAAAACATGCCCGTCTGCTCTCAAACCCCACAGGCTTTGCACATCCTGTAAGGTTACAGTAACCTCACCAACTGGAAGGTGGAAACAGTGTGTCTCAGGCCTCTAGCGCTCGATCAAGGCAGTTATTAGCTCATTGTCCATCCTCATCGGCCTTCCACATTGCACCACGCCTCTGAACCCCCATACATCAAGCCAATACATCATATTTTCATGTATTGGCAATGCCCAAACCTTACTCTCCGTCCTACGAACTCTCAACACATTTGTTGTGCCATTCGCCAACAAGGAGGCTGAAATGTGTTCGTTCTGATGAAACAGTAGTGATGGATCCTCAGGTCCATAACATAACTGTTGTTCGGAACTTGCAGATGCCATCTATTTCAAAACATTCACCCAAGAGATACTAGCATTATATAACTTCAATGTTACAATTTTGCCCAATATATACTAGCATTAGATAACTACAATGTTTGCATTTTTGCACAAGAATATATCTATTTTCTACACTTAGTGTATACAATGTCAAATTGAACCACTAACTTCTACAATTGACCGTACATACATGTGAAACACACAAATACGCAACAAAACAACACAAATAAGCAACACAATAACAAAAATCGACCATAAATTCTTCAATTTCATTATAAACCCTAACTTTGCTAAATTAGGGAAAAGCTCCACAAATTAAGCAATAATTGATTAATGTAGCTAAATGGAAGGACAATTACCGAAATATGTTTGGAGTTTGGTTGAAATCTGTCGGAAAACGTCTCCAATCGCCGAAAATCGTCAAGAAAATCGCCTCTTCGCGATGCTCCGCTGCTTCTGTCTGTGAATTGGGAGCTTTCTGCCCTCTTAAACCCGATTTATAGACGTATAACTCTTATGCGTCATTCTTAAACGATGCATATCCCTTATGCGTCATTCATTAACGACGCATAACCTTTGTGCGTCATTTAAAGACGCATAATCTTTATGCCTCATTCTTTAAAGACGCATAACCTTTGTGCGTCGTTCCCTAAAGACGCATAACTGTTGTGCGTTTCATTAATAACGACGCACAACTCTTATGCGTCACTCACTGAGCCGGAATATATCTAATGCTCTTCATTAAATTGGAATTCTATTAACACCCATTAACAAAAAAAAGAAATTTTCCTACAAATTCGTCGTGTTTCACAAGAATTGAGATTACAATCGGCGTTTCTAGCAAAACACTATCGTCGAAAATTGGTGGCATAAGCTTCTTCCTTTCTCTGAAACAAATTCTTCACCCATTTTACCCTCTCAACTGTCTCATTGATTTCACACAACGACAGCTTCTCGAGGCCTCAATATGAGTTGCTTCCGCCTTTGTAAACGAATTCCGATCCGGGTATATCGATGGGGTTGAGTTCTTCACCGAGGACCAATTTTGACTCTATTTATTTGGGTGTTACCAATTCGCTCCCGATTCAAATTGAATTACATGTGCGTCGATTCAAATTGACTCCAAAATACGCACAAATTTGGAAGCCCCGGTTGAATTGGTGTCGATTCAGGTGAGCTCGTTTTACTCATATTCATGGTTCACTTGATGTGGATAATTGACGATTTTGGGAAATTTGTATAGTGAAATTCCGTTACCCCCTCACCGATGGGAGAAAATCGGGTTTCTGGGGCAGTTTACATTAAAGATTACGTAAATGTACCCATTTTGTTATCTATTCCACATATGGAAAAAACTCCAATGAAATTGGCGTGTCTTTAAGTAAAAACGCCAATGTTAATGGCGTGTTTATACGTAAAGACGCCAACGTACGTGGCGTTTTATAATTGTGTCGTATTTTGGGCGTATTCTCTCCAATTGCAAGTACGTTGAAAAACGCCAACTTGGTTGCGTGTTTAGTAGCAAAAAACGCCAACCTGAGTGGCGTGTTTTTGCAAAAAACGCCAACCTGAGTGGCGTAATTACCTAGTCGCAAAAAACGCCAACCTGAGTGGCGTGTTTTCACAGGCTGATATACCAGCCGTGCCTCCCCCAAATCGCGAAAATCTCACAATACACACACTTCGCGATTTCTCCAAGCTGCGCGCCTTCTCTCCGCAAAATCGCCCTCATCTCCGTGATTTCGGCCTACATTCATCAATCGGTGCTATTCTTCCCCAAATTCATCTATTTTCTTCGGTTAGTATGCTTACCTTTTACATTATTAGAGTAAGTGGTGGATAGTTAGCTAGGGTTTGTAATGGGTTGTGAATTGAGTAGAAATATTATGCATTTTGGATTGGTTGAATGACATTATTGTTGATTATTATGTTGGATTGTTTGGGTTTAAGTGAATTTGTGTATAAATTTGATTATAAACCTAAACCCTAGGGTTGTTATAGCTAAAAAATTGGGCAAATTGTTTTGGTTTATGTGGGTTTTGGTTGATGTATGTTGATTAGTTTGAATTGTTAAATTTGTTTATATTGTTAGGTTTGTCAAATTGAAATTTGACAAATTGAAATTGTTAGGTTAGGCAAAATTGAAATTGTTAGGTTGGATGAATTGTTAATTTAAATTGTTAATTTTGTGTAGGTGAATTGGATTATGATTTTGAATGTGCAATGTTGTGTAGGTGAATTATTTGATGTTGGTGTTCAATTTTGTGATATTGGATTAAATTGTATCTAATTATTGAAATGGTTTATGGTTGGTTATTGTTGAATTTGGATTATGAATGTTGTGTAGGTAAATTATGGCATCATCTTCAACCTCTCGTCGTCGGCTTGCATGTGGTCCTGCGGATCCATCTGTATTATATTTTCAGAGACAACACGTCTCTAACAACATATGGGCAGGAGTTCCATCCGAATATGTACACTGCCGACGATATGAAGGATTAATTTGGGATGTTCCCATCCATCAATATGTCTTGGCAATAGTGGACCATATGGGGTTTGGGGGTATATTAAGGTGTGGTAAACCAAAAGACATTGACCACCATCTTATCACAGCTTTGATTGAACGCTGGAGGCCAGAGACTCACACGTTTCACTTTCCAGTCGGTGAAGCGACTGTGACACTGGAAGACGTGGAGGTCTTATGGGGCCTCAAAGTTGATGGAGAGGCTCTGACAGATTACATCCCCCCGACGGAAGCGGGATATTGGAAGGACAGGTGTTTAGATTTTCTAGGATTCATACCGGACGCATCCGAGTTGAAGGAAATGGCTTTTAAGCAGACAAGCTTATCGCGTCAATTGAGGATTGAGCTGTCTGGTGACCACGAACACAACATATATGCTCAGCGGGCTCGTATCTATTGTCTGCTATTACTTGGTGGTCTGATGATCCCCAACGGCTCCGGAAATAAAATTTCGTTCTTCTACCTACACTTTTTCTTGGATATAGAACGGTGTTCTACATATAGCTGGGGTGGTGCGACGCTTGCTTGCTTGTACCACAATTTGTGTGAAGCGGCCGTTGCTAAGAGGACGGATGTAGGGGGAGCCTTAACTCTATTACAGCTTTGGGCTTGGGAGAGAATCCCAAATATTAGACCGAGGATGCTAGATCCCGTGCATACAGACTATCTACCATGTGCAAGCGCGTAAGTTGTTCACTAATTCATTTTTTAAGCTTAATGTTCATCAATCTTCGTGTTCTTCGCTCATAATATAAATTTTTTAGATGGAATGGTCCGGCGTCATATGTAAAAGCACCCGAACATTGTATTGAAAATTTCCGAGATCAGTTCTCCATGATGCATCCTAATCAGGTACTTCATATACTTATAAATTGTTTTTTGTTTTTTGTTTTTATTGAAATTATTTTGAAAATTTTGTATCACATGTAGTTTATTTGGAGGCCTTATCTCCACCGAGAGTTGCCGGAAAGTTGTGATGCCGGTCGTCCTATATGGATGTCGATAACAACGCTTATTTGTTGGAATCTGACTGAGCCACACCTGCCACACCGAGTGTTGCGCCAATTTGGGATTGTCCAACCGTATATCCCGGATCTCCCCGGTTCCACGGTTCTGATTTTTTGAAACAAGATCGTCGTGGAAAATCTGGTCGGAATTGGGTTCAATGGCACGCCAATTATATACAGGAGTGGGACAACAGGCACTTTACGATATGGACTGATCTGGAGGACAGTACTGAGCCTGTTGCAACGGAAGAATATATGAATTGGTTTCGCCAGATCACTGTGGTGTATTTAACCAAACCCGGCGTGCATGCTGAAGAGGGATTCCACGAAACGGCATCGTCTCATAACTTTACGGTACATTATTTATACTTAACTAAACCCTGAGTACTTATTTAAATTCATATTATGATATGTACTTAACTTTGAAAAATTGTAGGTGGAGACGCTTCACAATATACGCCACTTTCTAAGTGGCCGAGCTGCGACAGGACATTTCTGTCCGGATATGGAAACCATTTCGAGGATGGTTGAAGAAGGACTGGAGATATCCGGGGGAGGCTCAGCTGATGGACTACCGTCCTTCGCAGCGCTCTGCAATGGACGTGGACGTACCCGTAAGGCAAAAGGCAAAACGACGAACCAAGAAGAAAACCGCCTGCGGAGAGTCGTCATCTCAGTTCGTACACAACTCCGATGACGATTTTGTGGAACCACCTCCACCGAGCTCTGCACTTCGAGGCCGTCATTCTGTCAGCCACACCGGTGGGACCGGAGAAGATATTGGCCTCAGTGATGTCCCCGCTTCTCCACCGCGGTCGTCTGTGCAGGATGATTTTTTTGGGGTGGATCTTGAGAACGTTGTTGTTCAAGATACTCTTCCCTCAAGGATCCCTAGATCTACATCCAAGATTGGGAAGGGGATACGGCGCCTGTTTATGCGGAAAAGTCGTGACCAGTGAACTAATTTGAACTCTTTACATTAGTAGTTGGATACATTCTCTTGATATTAGTGTTTTAACTCATTGATTTTAACTCTTTATATTAGTAATTTGATATTGGTGTTTTTTCATTTGCTTTGAACTCATTGATTTTAAGCCATTATGCTTAAGTCTTTGGATGTATGAATTATTATTTCGTAGTAGTTGAAATGAAAACTGGCAAATAAAGAGATAGAGGAAATAGCGACATTCTGAACAAACACGCCATTTCCATTGGCATCTTAGGTAAAACGCAAATGAAGATGGCGTGTTTTGTTAAAAACGCAAATGTCATTGGCGTCTCTAAGTTAGAAGGAATTTTGGTTAGATTTTTTACGACGCATTCTGAACAAAAACGCCAGTCCCGTTGGCGTGTTTTAAGAATTAGGTAACACGCCAATGAAGATGGCGTGTTTTGTTAAAAACGCCAATGTAATTGGCGTGTCTAAGTTGGAAGAAATTTTGGCATATTTTTCACGACGCATTCTGAATAAAAACGCCAGTCCCGTTGGCGTGTTTTAAGAATTAGATAACACGCCAATGAAGATGGCGTGTTTTGTGAAAAACGCCAATGTAATTGGCGTGTCTAAGTTGGAAGAAATTTTGGCCAGATTTTTCACGGCGCATTCTGGACAAAAACGCCAGTCCCATTGGCGTCTATTAAAACACGCCACTCCCATAGGCAATTTTTAAATAAAAACGCCACCCAAGTTAGCGTTTTTAGCTGATCATTTCTTACTTAAAACGCAATTTTACTCAATATATAAGTAAATACAAATATTACCCAATACATAAGTCCAAATATTACTAAATACAGAAATCCAATATTACACAATGCATAAGTTCAATTGTCTCGCCTTTTTCGCGTAAAAAAGCTACGGATACCCTTCCCGATTCTGGCGGTTGAGAGTCTAGACGGAGGAGTATCTTGCACAACTACATTCTCTAATTCTACACAATAATAATTCTACACAATAATAATTCTGCACAATAATAATTCTACACAATAATAATTCTGCACAATATTTCAACTCAATTCACAACCAATTACAAACCCTAGCTAACTATCCAACAATTACTCAAATAATGTAAAAGATAAGCATACTAACCGAAAATAATATACAAATTTGGGGGAAAATAGCACCGATAGATGGATGGAGGGCAAATTCGCGTGGAGCAGTCTACCTTGGATAAGAGTGTGTGGGCTGAGTTTTTCGCGATTTGGGAGTGTGTGGGCTGAGTTTTTCGCGATTTGGGGGAGGAGAAAGGGATATATCAGATCTGTATAAAGCCGCCAATTGCAGTGGCGTTTTCTTTGAAACACGCCAACCACGTTGGCGTATTTTATCAAAACGACATTCTATGTGGCGTTTTTACTTGAATAAACACGCCAACGAAGAAGGCGTTTTATATTATACACGCCAATGCGAATGACGTTTTATACTCAATACTGTATTCATAAAAAATACGACTAAAATACGTTGCAATTAAAACACGCCAACGTAGTTGGCGTTTTAAATTAAAACCCGCCATTGTTGTTGGCGTTTTTACTTATAAAAACGCCAATGCGGTTGGCGTTTTTCCCATATATGGAACAGATAACAAAACGGGTACATTTCCGTTATTTCTGAGGCCAACTGGCCTAGAAATGCGTTTTTCCCCACCGATGGCGTCATGCACCTATATGGAAATGTATGTATCGATTCGTTTTCCTCATATTCCACTTCATCGGAATCGCATGTACTTCAATTACACTTCCTCTCTACTTGAATTAGTCTTCGTGTGACCTGTTGTTCATGCAATTACTGTAATTTGCTTCAACTAGTCGTCCTCTGCACACCAATTTGATATATATGCAATCGTTAATTGAGGTCCGACTGTAATTCAAAAAATAATCTTCTACTTCCCTCCGTGATTTAGATGTTGATTGAAATTACACACACTAATGTTTTGTGTAAAGAACAAAGGTAGAAACTTTCTCAGATTCTTGTTCTTTTCTGCTTGTGTGTTTTGATGTTGTGGGTCAGCTAGTTGTGAGGATCTCTTCTTTATTGATTAAAGCTGAATTTAAGAGACTATCGATTCTGTTTGCTGAGGAAATTTTTCAAGGAAAAGAATTTATTGTTTTTCTTTAGTGATTCTGAATGAACTCTGCGATTAATGCTCATTGTTGGCTTAATTTTGTGCATTGCTTTCACCCATCTTTCTCTTTCAGTAAAAATGAGGATTTTGTGATCATGCAAGATTCTTGTAACCCATAATTTAGACCCATTTCTTCCCATGAATTTATTGCTGTGTTTTTTTTATTATTATTGAGTGATGTATAATATAATTTTACATGATTGAAAATTCTCCACATCTCTCATTTTTAAAACATTTTTTGCTCATTTGAGAAGCTACCTACAAATATCTGGTTAACAATTTGCACTAAAAAATCTGTGATTCTTCAAATATTGATGTTTTCTTGACTGTTTACTATGTTTCAATGCTTGGTGATAGCTTGACTAGCAATCATGGTTGATGGTAGTGGCGAGAACTCTTTGTCGACTGAAGAATGGATCCTGTGGCTCAAGAGCTCGTCCGAGGGCATAGGGGAACGGAGGGAAGTGAAAGGGGGGAGGGCGAAGGTGATCATTTCAAAACTGGAGCAGGTGCTGTCACGGCTTCTGATCTATCCAGCCATCTTTGCTTTTCGAGGATGCTCTGTGCAAGAAGCAGTTGCAAGCCATGTCAAAGACGTTGAAAGACGGGATTCATTTGGCATATTTGTGTGTGAGGGAGAAATACGAGGCGAAGCTTCGGATGCGGAGTGATCTTGATGATGGGAACTTGAATCTTCGTAATTGTGGGTTGTTGATCAACACGGGGTGCTAGGGGAGGTGTCGTTCCCGTCTGCTGCAACGAGTAACTGTGCAGAGCCGGAGGCTGCTGTCCATGGCAACTTGAAGGAGTTCCACGCCATTCTGAACTGGCAACACAACGTGCCATTTCCATTGGCGTCTTAGGTAAAACACCAATGCAGATGGCGTGTTTTGTGAAAAACGCCAATGTCATTGGCGTGTCTAAGTTAGAAGAAATTTTGGCCAGTTTTTTCACGACGCATTCTGAACAAAAACGCCAGTCCCGTTGGCGTGTTTTGAAACACGCCACTCACATAGGCCATAATCATATTCCTTTCTCCCTACTCTTTCTCCATCATCTTCTTTCTTCAATTCCTCCCATCTCTGTGAAAAAAAGAAGGCATAAACCACTATAACCGAATCTAGGAGGTCGGCACCGGTCAAGCCCCTGCTGAAGCGGTGGCTTGACCTAAGCTATCTCTGTCCCTGCTATCAAGCAATCAATCACACTCTTATAGTAGAAGTGAAATATGACTACGTGATGAACCGAATTGACAAAACAGTATTTTTATCGTGGGACGGAAGCAGTAACATTTATTTACTATTACTCTATAATATTATATAGTTATACATTTTTAAAACTGAATTAAAGCCCCAATCCTATGGTTCAATTTCATATCCCCCAACCGTCCAACACAGCTTTGGTTCGTCAGCTGCCTGCCACCACCGTTGGTGCCGCTCGCCATCACTTCTTTGTTGCACGATGTGGAAGAAATAAACATGAAACAAGCAATGGAATAAATTATTCTTTTCTTTGTTGCAAGAGGTTCCAAGTTCAAACCTACCAAACCCACCTACTTGGTAGTCAAAGTAATACTTGAAAATAATACTCCATAAACATATATTTTAGGTTCTTATTTTTTAAGGAAGTGATTCGAAATTTAATTTATCTCTTATGACGCTGTATAAAATTTTGGATTGCTTGTTAGGATTGAATTAATGGGTTTCTCCGTGTGATGTGGGTATGTGCTGTAAGCATGTAATTATGTAAATGCAAAAAAAATTACTAGGAGGACTAAATTTGGACAAATTGCATTTATTATTCATACTATTACAACACTTGTTAGTCTTATTCCAAGGAAGGATCAAATTAAAAATGATTTTCATTTTAAAAGATGAAGGTAGTATTAAAAGATGGAGTATTATTTTTTTTAAAAATGACTTGTTGGGGAAATGCTTGTTTCTTCCCCTCTTTGGTGTCTGCTGGGATTTCGAGCGATCCCTGGACGCTAGCTGCTTTGGTGTTACCGGTTAGTGTTTAGCCTTTTCTCCTCTGGCGTTGTCTCTTATTGTCTTCTCTTCTTGTCAGCTCTTCGGGTGTTGTCGTGTCGTTTATGTTTGTGTTTGTGTTTCTATTGTTGTAGTTGTTGGATTGTTTCTTTCTTGTACTCTCCCTCGCCACTTTTGTGGTTTGAGATTTTGGTTTATAAAAAAAAAGCCTCATTCTCGTTAGTTTTCAAGTATGGTTATAAATTTGTAGTACAAAATAAATGTCCCTCGTGATTTGAGAATTTGAGCAAATTATGCACTATGTACAAAATTAAATGTAGAGCAGCTATGAGTAAGGACATGTTGGTTGAAGTATTTTTATTCGTGTTAAATGTTGAAAACACAGGAAAAGTTACATTAATGCAGAAAAAAATATGTAACATGCCTGTTAGCTGCGAGTGGGCGATCATAAGTATGATTGTAAACACACTTCTAATTTTTGTATTGTGATTTGCACATTGAAATGAAACTAAAATCACTTTCAATTTGTGTAATTGTTTTGAATTGATGTTCGAATTTTATTGATTGGAAGTTGTATTAATATGAATGTTTTGAACTGTGTTTAATTGTGCTGAAATTTTATCTATTTGGACATTATCTATATAGTTAAAATGTTATTTTCAATATAACGTTTTTTTGGTAAGAGTATGATTTTAGTATATCGGTTTACCATATTATATCGTGTAATGTGGTATACATAATTATGGTACGATATACCCAAATATCGGCAAGGTAACAATATTCATATACCGAAAAAATAGATAAGGTAAATGTATCATATTTTCTCATACCATACCTATCGGTAATTTATGCGGTATACCCATTTCGGTACGGTATACCGTATCGATCTACCCTTGGTTTCCGTCATTATAGGATTGTTAAGCACATCACACACAATCATAACAAGAGTGGCAAATCCATGATTTGGAAATAGCAGGGGCGTAATATATATTACTCCCTCTATCCGCCATTTAATGTCTCATTTTTTCTTTTTCGTTTGTTCGTCAATAAATGTCTCATTTCACTTTTACTATATTTGGTAAGCGGACCATATATTCCACTAACTCATTCTAATTACATTTTATTATAAACCAATATATAAAAAAAGGTCTCACATTCCACTAACTTTTCCAACCACTTTATTACATAAAGTCAAACAATTTCTTAAAACACGTGTCGGTCAAATATGAGACATTTAATCATGGACGGAGAGAGTATTAGTGAGGCTTAAGGTGAACATGACTATTTTATTAAATCTTGAAGCGACGTCGAAGGTAAACAGAGGTGACAGACATGACAATTTTACATCCGGATAACGATTGGTCACACAAAGGGGGCCGGTTGCCCCACCTGCCCCTAGATCCGCCATTAATAACATGTTTTTCAAAATGGGAGTGCGAATTTTATGTGATGATTAATAAAGAAAACTACTCGTATTTATAAAATATAATAGAATATCTAATTAGATACCACTAATATAAAATTTTGAAATCAAATAAGAATTTAGTTGTGATAGAATTTGTTATGTAAGCGTGTGTGGTTGTCCAAACGGTAAAGAGGTTAATAATGCCTGAGACTAAAAGTTTCGAGTTCGAGACCTTCGTGGCACGACCTTTAAATTTATGTTCATTTAACCATTTAAAAAAAGAATTTGATATGTAAAAATCTAATTTAAGATTATAAATTGAAAGCAAGTGAATTCAAAATATTTCTTACAATAAAGTTGAATTATCGTTCACATTTTGCTATTTTGTTCGATCCGCCAATAAAAGTTGTATTTTACTTTAATTATAAATTGTAAATAACGCACATATTTCATTAATTATTTTATTCAAATTTATATTTTAAAAATAATATTTAAAAATAAGATCTAATATCTACTAACTTTTTTATTCACAAATAAAGTTTTATATTCCCTCTGCCCCTTAAAAATACAAATTTTTAAAAAGAAGGAGAATACGTCCTACTTTATTATAGAGATTTTTTTTAAATTAAAAAGTTCATAAGTTTAAAGGACAAACTAAAAAATTCGAAAATTGAACCTTGTCGTTCAATGAGCTGGGTATACATAAATTATATAATTGCTTAATTTCATATAGATTGTATCGCAAAATTCGAAATGGCGAAAATAATAAACGTTGAGTTATTAATTTCATATAGATGAGTATTTATTCCAATTAATATATAGTTTGGGCAACAAAAATTATTTCCCTCTCTCCTCTCCCATTTCTGCTCCCCAAATCTCCACTCAAATCCCTAGCTCCCTCGCAAATTCCGGCGACAGCAACACCGCCTCCATTTCCTCTTCAACGCTCTGCTACAACCACCACCCGCCGGATTCTCCTACTTCTTTTCCGTGCCACCTCTTCGCCGTTCCACCACCACCCGCCGTCGCTCCTCCTCCATCACACAATCTCCACGCCGCTGCCTCCTCCGCCATCTCTCCTCCCTCAAATCAATCTTCCCGTCATAAAATGCAGTATCCAGCCCATCACTTAACTCGCAACAAGACTGTTCTACACTGAACTGTTTCATACTAACTCCAATTCATGAATAAAACCATGGAATTATATTAGGAACAATGGCATTTCGCTTTAAAACTCTATTCTCCCTTTAAGTGTGACAATGTACACGTCTAGATTGCACCCTTGATTAATAAATCAGTGGAATGCTTATACAGTATAAGGTGCAATCTCAGGCTTAATGTGGTGTTTATATAGCTTTATTACAAGCTCGGACTGTTGCGTATGGCAAGATAAGATCCTGTCCTACTTGTGGTAAGTCATGATTGTTTGATATGCTGTGATTCTGTTGCTTAGTTATAATGTACTACATGGTATTAGGATAATGGGCAATGCTTAGTTGCTAATTTGCTTGAATTGTTATGATTGGTGATAAAATGAAATTGTTTATTCCTATTGCAAGGTAGAAATTTCTGTGATATAAAATCCATTGAAATGGGGAAGGGAGCGAAAATGAAGAAGGAACGGGAAATCAAATTTGCCAATGCCATTGAGGCTATGAATATTATTGGGATCAAGGAAGAGAAGGTCTTGCCAGTACTTAAAAGACTGCTGAAATTGTATGACAAAAATTGGGGACTTATTGAAGAGGGAAATTATAGAGCCCTTGCAGATGCTATACTTGTTAAAGATGAGAGAGAAGTAAGTATTGTGGACTCAAGACATGAATCCCTCTCTTGTTTTGCATGGTTTTCTAGCTCATACTCCGTTGATTGGGATCAAACTGAAAATTAATCATAGAGTTTTATCTTTCAGGTGGAAGAGCAGCCAAGGAAGAATGTGGATAATGGAGTATGTTATACTCCATGATTACTCAGCAAATCTACTAATGCGAGTTTCAGTTTTAATCGTTTTCCTTTTCCTCTATACTTATCAAATTATAGAATTGGAGGTGTTTTATTTGAGTGATAAGGCATGATTGATGAAATAATCCAGCTTAATCAAATTTGTAATTTTCATGATTTGACTCATGTTGGATAACTATGCCTGCCCTCTAATAATCCAATTGGATGATTATTTGTGGCCTCAAAGTTGACTAGATTATTTAATCATCCTCCAACCCTATGAAATCTTATCTATTCCGTCACCAAACCAAATGCCCCCAGATATTATTTGAGTGCTAATAGTTTATAAATCTTATAATTGACATTATGCAATGGCTCAATTCTCCTGATAGGCACGGGACCATTTAGAGAAAGAAGCCCGGGAAGCTGAAGAACCTGAACGGCCAATGAAAATGTTGAAACATGGACATCAAAATCATCAAACTTCCTCCTCAAGTACTTCTTATACAAGCATGTCTCCAACTCTGCCTTTTTGTCCTAAAGAACCAGATAAACTATCTGAAATCCATTACATCAAACTGCATGGTACACGAGGCATGGAGGAGTCACCCCAAAACAATGCTGAAAGAAAAATGGCGACGCCAGTAGTTGTCAAGTCCCAGTCATTTGGTCAAAGTAAAGGAAAGCAGCCTAGTTCTTCTAACTCTTTGGTTCATGAGAATGGTGATTCCAACCATGCCAGTAGCATCTATGGGAGTCAAAAAAGTGTCAGACAAACAAATGCACCAAGAATACCTTCTCATCCAATGAGACTGAGAGATAGAGGTGCAGGAGCTGCATCTCTTCAAACTCCATCCAGGAGAAGGAAAAAGACAGTCTCTAAGAGTTCATCACATGCTATACAACAATCAGAGCCTAATGTGCCAGACACCGTATGGTCACTTGAAAAGGACAAAATCGGAAATGATGCTATATTTAAGACTAAAGATGAGCAAATCACCGATGACAAGCCACGTAAGCTTTTCGTTACCGAAAATTAAATTTTTGGACATTTTTTGTTAGTGTTGTGATAGTTTAGGTATTTAGTTGTAATTTTGTATAATATGCGATCTTGTTAAAATGTGTCAGGCATTTGGTTCTAATTATGTATAGCTCGGAACACTGCTCCAAGTCTTTCTCTATAATATTTCCTTTAGAGTATGTTTCATGAAATCTCACGTCCTTTTGCTCCCTCGGAAGTCAATCTACTTTTTATGATTGCTTTCGGAGTTTCAATGGGTTGAGAAACCGGAAGATCATTACTCGAGTTTGGATATGATGACAACTAAATTGGCTCATCTAGGACATGAGTAGTGGTGTTTAGGATAGGAACAGCCGTGCAATCGCATGAGCTAAAGATTGGGCACCAAGAGTAGGTTTGCAGAGTATAAGGTTTAACAAAAGTTTGGGGAATGTGTGAAATGAGCAATTTGTGGAAAAAATGGCATGTATAAGAAACTCATGAGCAGCATACAAGAAGATGACATAGAAGAAAACTGTTCCAAAAGGTGACATCAATGGATGTAAGGTACCAATTAACTAGGACAATAATACCTAGACTCTGTCTGCACCTTAGTAATAGAATCAACTAATGTAAGGTACCCATTAACTAGGGTATTATGACCTATATGGCTGTACCCTATATGCACTCTAGTAGACCAAACTATCCAATTCACACACTTAGGATAAAGTTTTGTAACTTGTAGCCGAGCATCTTGAACAAAGCGAAAGCTCAGACAATTTCATGATGTCTATTTTCTAATATAGCAGGATTGTTTTGATTCGGTGTCTCAAATATGTTATGTTTGATGAAGAATTCCATCCTTCATCATATAATATGAAATATTTGAGCTAAATATCTTCAATGTTGTCAAATATCAGCCATGGCGGTGGCGGTTTTTGGCTAAACCATTGCCGCATTGTGGCATGCATGACTGTTTGTGGCAGTTTATGGCGGCCTTCATAGGTGTGACACCATGGCACCTAAGTAGGGCTTGCCCAACCCATTAATCTACCAAGCTGGCCCATTCACCTAATAACCCACCCATATACCCAATTGAGTTAGGTTTAGGTTAGCAATTGCAATTCCCGCTGAGCAAACCGTAGTGCGCACCAATGTTATGGATGGCGTATGGCGGCTTACGGCGGTGAGCCCAAAAATCGCCACAGGGATATGGCGTATCAGTATGGCGGGATATGGCGGTCGATAAATAAATTAATAAAATATTAGTAATATATGTATATATAAATTCAAAAAATTAGAAAATAATAAAAAATTGTAATATATCAAGTTATCAACTATTAAAACAATAAATAAAGCATAAAGTCATAAGCAATTATATAATATGCCTACCATAATAAGTCTTAGTTCAACAATCAAAATATAAAGTCATCATCACAAATTCATAATACATATCAAATCTAAATTAAAACCATCCTCAATCATCACCATCCCCAACATAGTCATCCTCCACAACATAGTTATCCTCATCCTCATCGATATCATCGTCCTCCAACGAAGTAGATCCTTCTTCTTCATCCCTAACTTCTTCATCTTCCAATTAAAAGGGCATGCAAATTAGAAAATCTGGTACAATTTCGGTTACCTTAAAAATCTGGGCAGTGGGCTGCTCTAGACGGACCGGCGGCGGCGGTCGGCGGCGGGCGGCGACGTGACTAGGGCAGTGGGACTGGGGGCGCAGCAGGTTGGGTTTGTTTGAGAGGGAAAGAGATACTATGAAAAAAACCCTAGATTTTGACTTAATTGGCATTTTATTTCATTATTTGGGCCGAGTTTGGGCCGGGTTAAAGGTTAAAAATCATTTGGGCCGTGTTATTTGGTAATTGGGCTGAGGTTTGGGGCAGCCCAACCAAAAGTGACGCCATAACTGCCATGGCACCGCCATGGCGCCTCACTCATGGCGGAAAATGGCGGTCGCCATAAAAAAGTTTTGTGGCAGCTCGTGGCGATGGCGTTTTTTCCGAAACCCGCCACGCAATGGCGCCACGGCGGCGCCATGGCCGCTTTTTAATAACATTGGTGCGCTCCTCCACTCTCTCCATTCCACATCTTTGTTGACCCATTACTGCACTAGCGACCCACTACTCCCGAGAAATTTTTAAGTTTTTTATTAAATATTTTTCTTCATTCTTTGATGTTATAGGATATAGAGTTACATAGAGCAAGTGCAATAATGTCTAATGGAGAAGGTTTTTTTTTGAGGTTTATGTGGATTGAGGTCCGAGGAGGATTCAACGCTAGACATAATATATATTGGGCTCATGACTTGACGTTTTAATTATTTGTTTTAAAACTTGAATTTTTAGACATATTATGTAATGGTGTATGACTTTATGTTTTAATTATTGTGCTAAGATTTGAGATATTATGTTTCTATTATTTTCTAGATTTTTGCATATTATATTTCTTTTTCTTTTATATAGCAGTATTTTATTTATATTATTGTTAATCAACCATCGTATTGCTCCGTGCTAGCCACCATAACCCTTGTGGTATTTTTTTGTCGAACGCCATACACCATTAACAACATTTGATATCGCTAACATTATCACCTCTCAAACACTAAACTTGCTCTGAACCTTGGCTCAAAAGGCATGAATGCAATTAACTTTTATTCCCTCCGACCCAAGGAAAATGTCCCCTTCCTTGGGCGCGGGATTTTATCCAAGTTTATTTTGTATGTTAAGTAGAGAGAATAAAGTAAGAGAGATAGAATACAGTAGAGATAAAGGTGTTTCCATTTTTAGTAATGGGTAATTTTGGTTGGGACAAACCAAAAAAGAAAGTTGGTCATCTTCGGTGGGACGGAGGGAGGAACAATTATTCATCATATATTACCTTTTCATACGTGATTATTAATCAATAAAAGTAACAAAACATTGAATTTAGGTTTTGATGTGTAGTGATACAAGAACCCAAACATTAGAATTACTAACTCAAAGGGAGCATTGGCTCACTAAATAGTACTACTAGGTGACCAATAGGTCGGGTGTTCAAGTCATCACATGGGTAGATGAGGAACCATTGCTGATCCTTTTCAATTGCAAAGATTTTTTTTAAAGTACTAGGTAGATGATTCTTACTATTATCTCTACTAGAGCTTCTCTATTTCTCTGATTTTTTTTATGATTCTTATATTCTAGTTCATAAATTACAGATATTTCACATGGAAGAGATTCTATTACAAAACCAACATCACTACAATATGTCAGGGAAAGAAGTACTACTGATGCCACTGTGGTTTTGTGTGAATCAAGAAACAGTGCCAAGTTGGGAACAGATGTAAATAGGCAATCAGTAATTGGTGATGCAACGAAATCATCAGCTGCAGGTGTTAGAGGCGCAGAGGCCTTGGTCATCAGTTCTTTGAATGGAATGTTTGGTTCTAGATCTGGTGCCGATGTCCCTAAGCCAAAAGCTAAGGTACTTTCTCTACCTTTAAATGGCAGGAATCGTAGGCCACAACTGAACAAACTGGACACCAAAGATAATATTGTGGTAAACAGAGAAAACCAAGGCAATTGTCCTGAAGAAATAAATGGCCGGAGATTGGAAGCTGTTCAACAACCCCAGCTGTCTGGTCAGACTATCAAGCCAATCCATGATTTTGTTGATATTTCCAAGGGACAAGAAAAGTTTCCTATTGCATTAGTGAATGAAGTCAATGATGAGCGTCCTCCTTCTTTCTGCTACATTCGCCAAAATGCAATATACCAAAATGCATATACAAATTTCTGTTTGGCTCGTATTGGAGACAATAGTTGTTGTTCTACCTGTTCTGGTGATTGTCTATCCTTATCCTTACCTTGTGCATGCTCATATGAAAGTGGAGGCGAGTTTGCTTACACTGCGGATGGCCTTGTCAAGGAAGAATTTCTTAATGAGTGTATTTCCATGAATTGTGATCCAGAGAAACATTGTCAATATTTCTGTCAGCAATGTCCACTGGAAAGATCAAAACGCGAGGATAGTATTGAACCTTGCAAGGGGCATTTAGTAAGGAATTTTGTTAAAGAATGTTGGATCAAATGTGGCTGTAATGTACAGTGTGGAAATCGAGTAGTGCAGAGAGGAATTAGTCGCAAATTACAGGTAATTATCTCATAGTTGATATCTGCAATCTCTTGTACTTTAATTTTCTAAAGTTAGTAATATACAATCTGTTAATGTCCTTAATATGTGTACTAGGTGTTTATGACGCCTGAAGGAAAAGGTTGGGGTTTACGCACACTGGAGGACCTGCCAAAGGGTGCCTTTGTCTGCGAATATGTTGGAGAAGTTTTAACAAATGCGGAGCTATTCGAACGTGTTTTGAGGAGCCCTGAAGGGGAGAAACATTCATACCCAGTTCTTCTTGATGCTGATTGGTGTGCAGAAGGAGTGTTAAAAGATGAAGAAGCGCTTTGTTTAGATGCTACTTATTATGGAAATGTAGCACGGTTTATTAATCACAAGTAAGTTCATTTATAACAAACTATGCATTTGGTGCATGACTATTGTTTTTTCTGAAAATTGATAGTTGTCGCTATGGTTGTATCTGATGTGATAATATGCTTACTAGATTCTGTCATGATGCTTTCTGTTTCATACTTGGTCAAGAGTCTCAAGAAAAAGTAGTTTTCTGGCTCTTCTGAAGGATACAACACTTGGTCAAAAAAAGTAGTGTACAATACATCCTTAGTTTCCCATTGTTTGCTCATGTTACTTAGTTCCCTTCTTAGAATGGTGTATTGATCCATCTAGTAAACTTGGCCAATCAAAGGAGATCATTTTTCTTTCACAGTTTCATAAGTTATTATGCAATGACAGGAGCTATAGATATACTTATCATTCTTTATCTGATTTTCATATATACATCACAGGTGTCATGACTCGAACTTAGTGGAGATACCTGTTGAAGTGGAGACTCCCGATCATCACTATTATCATGTATGAAATCACATGCACTTCTTCTGATAGCTATCTTGGGTTCCAATTTTTCCTCTAGCTAATTGGATCATGTTCTTCAGCTTGCCTTCTTCACTAGTAGAAAAGTAAAAGCCATGGAAGAACTCACTTGGGTAAGTTGGTTTAAACTTATCTTTGAATTTGCTTGCATTGATTCTTAAAATTCATACTTTGAAAATGCCATGTAATAGTGGCAACAATGGTTATGTTGATGGATCAAGAGGAATGAAATTTGTTATCATGAACAGTGTTATCAATCTCGTATGGCGGCTTATGGAGGTTCGCCTAAAAACCGCCACAGGGATATGGCGTATTAGTATGGCGGATATGGCGGTCAATAATTAAATAAATAAAATAATACTTATTATTTATACATAATTCAAAAATTGGAAAATAACAAAAATATAACATCTAAAACTCTTAAAACAATTAATAAAGCATAAAATACAGCTCTAACATCCATGTTTCTTGCATAATGCCCCATTCCTAAATGCAGTACACAGAATTAATAAAGCAGTACACACACAATGTTGTCAAATGGCGGATATGGCGGTGCTATGGCAGCGCCATGTTGCTATAGCATTTCCACCACAGAACGCCTTGCCATAGAGCCATGGCGCCGCCATATCCGCTATTTGATAACATTGATCATGAATTGACATAATATGAAGGTAATAAATTTTTGGTCTGTTATTTACATGCATAGATAGTTTGCGTAGCTTGTGTTAAATGTATTACAATGAGGTTGTGTCCTGAGGGATGATTAATTGATAAAATAGTTTTTAAATTATTAATTTGGTAAAAATATGCTTTGGCCATTAACATTTTGACCGTCCCTTCAATTTTTGTCAAAAATATGGACTGATTCATATTGTTTAGGACTCATTTATAGCGAACATATTGTTATGTACCTAAATCATACATGACCCTATGTTTAGGATAAAGATTGAACTTTCTTTTTTTTATCTGTATTTATATAAAGTTAACTTTTGTGTCCGCCTTTGATGTGATTCTTCATGACGACTGATCTAAACCTTTTACCCAAGACTTGCCCCTTGTAAATACCAACAAATAAACAAAGGATATGTGATCTAACCACAAAAATTAAACCAAAAAAGGGAGACCATTGAAGGGAAATGGGAGGAAGAAGGTGTGAGAGGTGGGAATCTTCCTTAGGACCTTAGAACCTCCATTTAAATCAAAGTAGCAGTCCTGTGAAATTTTCACTAAGGCAAACACCACATTGGCTCCACAAATTTAGTGACACTTAGCTAAAGATGCATACATTTTCTTGACTTATCCTAAATTAAGCAAGAAATCTTCAATGAAGGAACTTGATAGATTCTCACATAGGAGATAAATCTCAACAAGGTTTAACATTCACCAAACACCTAGCTCCACACAATTGAAGGCATAAAAACCTATTATACTTGGGAGGAAGTTGGAAGGAGAAATAACATAAAAAGACCCCAAAATTGGGCTAAACAAGCTAAAATTCGGATTAAGCATGGCCTATCAGGGTGGATGGCTAACTTGGTCAAGTTCACCCGGTCGAGTGCTTGCTCCTAGAGTCATGCACATCGATAGATACCTACAAAGCTTATAAAACACATAAAAATTTGTGAATGTAAATGAGGTGAATTGCTCACCAATAACATCAAGGAGATGTGATGTACTCCCGTCCTTCGCCCTTGGGTCCCAATCTTCTTTGGAGTTGGTGTGGTGATCAACGCCGAACACTTTGGTGTGTGTGTTGGGGGGGGGGGGGGTGTTCGCATCACCTCTATTGAAGGGTGGTGAGTGTTGGGAAAACTATGGTAAAAATAGGTTGAGCGTGGGTGTGCATTTCTTTGTAAAGACATCAAGTTGGCTCAAGCTATTTTAAGTTCGTAAAGTTTCATTTTGGAAAAAAACAACATATTACATTATGCATGACTGACAAAGTTTGGTCTTGAAGAAAATGACAGTACATAAGCAAGCTAGTAGGCTGAGAAGGCTTTATGTTTATAAATAGGCTCTATGAAAAGCTGAAATGGATGCAAATTGTTAAATAAAGTAAACACCGGAGCCAATTTTGGCTCATCATAAGGTGATAAAGGACCCTGATGGGTATCCTAACCAATTTCTTAGAGGGAGGCAATCCTTCTCATAAGTCTTTCCTAAACAGTTTGTGATTGTTCTTAAGTAAGTTTATACTTATGCTTACGGCTCCGATGTTCTAAGTTTGTTGAAATTGCACCTAGAAAGTAATCTCGATCACTATTATTGTCATGCTCTGGATTATATATTTCGATTTAAGAATTCATTTTGCTTATAAGCCATACTGCTTGCAGGATTATGGAATTGATTTTGATGACCACGAGCACCCTATTAAGGCGTTCCGTTGTCAATGTGGTAGCAAGTTCTGCCGTAACATCGAACGTTCTAGTAAGTATAATAAGCACGAGCAAGCATTTTAGTTAAACACCATTGATGTGCCTAACCACTGACTTTTCTATTTTAGGATCTAGAGCAGGTAGGAGATGACCAGATTGGCTGTGGTACTCTTCTTCCAAATTTAGCCCTTACAACATTGATTGATTGCCATAGTTAGGGTTCTACATCTTTACAATAGGCAGGCATTGACCCAGCTTAACTTAGACTGGGTAATTTGAGTTGTTTTTCATTTTTTTTATGTTGTGTAGTGTATGTATGAGGAATTTAGATGTTGCGGAATTGATAATTTGTCTGAGTAAATGTGTTTGTAGCAGAACTGATTAGGCATTGATCCCAGGAAAAAATGGTCAGAGCAGTGTCCAATAAATTGTGTTGTACTGTATGTTTTTCATTCATTACAATTAGTTGATTTCATGCATTTTCTGTAGCATTTATCTGAAACCTTTCTTGTAGATTAGATTTTAGAATCTGAGTCTCACAGCGACTCTTGTTGGTAATCAATATGGCATCACCATGTAAAAGGAGATAAGAAACATCATACTATTTCTTAGCATTCTTCATGTAAACACAACTATCATGCATAAATTTAGAATAATCTATTTCCTTTACATATTCATCAAAACTGAGATTACTATGAAATTAACAAATGAAAATATAATATAGTAACTCGTTCCAGAAAGAATGGCTTTAGCTAGCTAGCTATTTACAAAAGAACATAATCTTCAGTATGTGATATAATTGATAGGCTAAAAAAAGCGGAGTAAAGATATAATCATCATAAGTTAGTAGAAATAAAATTGATACATTTCAAAAATAAGAAATGAATAAATTCAGTAGTCATTAAAAGTTAGTAGAAATAAAATTGATACATTTCAAAAATAAGAAATGAATAAATTCAGTAGTTGTTGAACGTGCAATGGAAAAATAAAAATAAAAATGAAATTGGGCCCAAACCCTAGCCCATATCCCACACGCTTGTAATTTCTCATACAAAACCCTAGCGCCTCTCCCCACTTTTCATTTTCTTCAGTTGAGAGAGGAGCTGCAAAAATGTCGAAGCGAGGTATCATCACTTACCTCCTTAATTCAAATCGTATACCTAATTGACCGAATGTACGGTGCTAATTTATCGATTCTGTGGTCGCAGGGCGCGGAGGATCGGCCGGAAACAAGTTCCGGATGTCGCTGGGTCTACCGGTTGCGGCGACGGTTAACTGCGCCGACAACACCGGCGCTAAGAACCTCTACATCATTTCGGTGAAGGGGATCAAGGGTCGCCTCAACAGGCTGCCGTCCGCCTGCGTCGGAGACATGGTTATGGCCACCGTGAAGAAGGGGAAGCCAGATCTTCGTAAGAAGGTCATGCCCGCCGTCATCGTCCGCCAGCGCAAGCCCTGGCGCCGAAAGGACGGAGTTTTCATGTACTTCGAAGGTAATTTCATTTTTTCCCGATTTTGCTCTTTATTTGTGTTCGCAAGTTTCAGTATTAGTGATTATTCAATGCTTTCATTCCTTGTTAAATTACAGTTTATGATATTGCTTGTAGTTTAAGTTATTTCCTGCTAAGTTAGGGTTTGGCGTGATCTTGCCTTTATGAAATAGTAATATGTAACCAGGTTTTTCCATTTTATGCGTCAAATTTTTGACATGGCCAACGTTTTTAGGTGTCTTTTAGCATATATTTTTAACATAGTGACAGACATTCTATGAAGTTCATCTTAGTGGTTTGACTAATTCAATTTAGTGAGTGTAATTATGATATGGTAAGCTTTTTAGTTGCTTTTTTCAATAGTGGTCGATTTTATATGTATAAAATTAGCCTTATCTGCGTCATATTAACTGTGTCATCCACGTTTCTTTCTAGATAAAGCTTGGTTTAGCATGTTCTTATTTACTTTTACGAGTGATGATCTGCTTGCCTAACAAATTCTTTACTAATGACTTGTTATCTCTACTAAGTTATTCCCTTCTAAGTTAGACTTTGGCGTAAAATTTAAACATGAATAATGTTTTGAGGTGTTTATTAGCAAATATTGTGTGCTGATGAAGTCCATCTTTTACATATAGACAGACATTATCTGAAATTTACCTTAGTGGTTTGACTAATTCAATTTAGTGAGTGATTCACAGAGTTGGTGTTTCTTGTGTAATATAATTGTGGCATCCCCATTTCTTTTGAGCTAGAGCATGGTTTAGCATGTTCTTATTTGCTTTTACGAGTGATGACTTGCTTCTTTACTGCTTATGTTGTCTTGTTAACAAATCAATATTTACTAATGACTTGTTTTTTCTACTTGCAGACAATGCTGGGGTTATTGTGAATCCTAAGGGCGAAATGAAAGGTATAGTGAATTAGTGATTCAAGTTTTGGCGTAAGCATTATGCTGTTGTGTCTTCCTTGGTTCTTTGTTTTATCATATGATGACTTTACCTCGAGTGATTGTTGCTTTGCAGGTTCGGCCATCACCGGTCCAATCGGGAAGGAGTGTGCTGATCTGTGGCCCAGAATTGCTAGCGCTGCTAATGCCATTGTTTAGGATCTTCAGTTTTATCCTTGCTCTGTTTCCTTTTTTTCTCTGGTGCGAGTCTTGTTGACTGACAACATAGTTTGGAGAATAGAATGAAATCTTTTGATGTCTGAGATTCTTGAATGGGTTTATTATGATTCACTTTATTATGGCTTTAACGTTGCGAAGTTTCATTGTTTTCATTATGAATTATTATCACCTTGCTTATAGCATCATAAGCATCATAATCTGAAATTAAGATCAAATCTTCACCCTTAAAATGAGTGGATGAGATTAAATCTTATGAATTTTAATAAATAGTAGACAAAATATCAATAAAAGGGTAAAATCGTTATTTTGTTATTATATCATAAATTTCGTGTTTTTTTTTATATCAACATAGTAATGTATATTTTATATTAAGATTTTTTGATATATTTGCTGATAAAAAATCCGTTTATCAACATATACCAAAAATAAAATAAAAATCATCAAATTTCATCATCCGAACATCGTCGGAACATATGCAATTGAGATTTCGTTAGAATCCTTCTAATGCAATTGAGATTTCGTTAGAATCCTTATAATGCAATTGAGATTTCGTTAGAATCCTTATAAAATTATCTTTAACTTGATATATTTTTTGTGAAAAAATAATTTAAATCGAGAGAGTTATGTAAATTTAAATTTTAGGATAATGTTAATAAGAGAGAATTGATATTAGTATTGATTAATTTTATTTAATAATAATTTAAATTTAAAATATAATCACTTGGCATTATATGAACCACTAGATCTCATAATCTAATGGTTAAAAATTGATCTTAATTTTGCATGGTTAATTAGTTAGCAATTGAGTACATCCCATATATAATATACCCTTTCTATTATTTCTTTTTTGAACTGTATTGATATAATTGAGGCAGTTTTTTGGTAAAAAAAAATTGTTTCTCAATCATACTTTATTCTTTTAAATCTTAAGTCCAAGACAAACTTCTTAACTATTTAGGATGTAGGAAGTATTAATTTAGTAACACGTTTTGTCCATTAAAAATAGTCGCTTTTGTATTTCGGTATGTATAATAGAATTAGTTATATTTTCTTTTATGATTTGTTTAGCATTTTTCTTCTTATTCTTTATGATTTGTCATGAAAGAGCAGGATTTAATAATATTCTCAAGAGGTGTTGAGAATTTTTTTACTACTCCCTCCGTCTCCAAAGAATATGCACTTTCGGGTCGGCACGAGTTTTAATGTAAATTTGATAAAGTATGAGAGAGGTAGAGAGAAAAAGTAAATAAAATATTATTAGTAGAGAATGAGTCCCACCTCAATAGAGAGAAAAAACTTTCTAAAATTAGAAAATATATATTCTTGTGGGACGGACTAAAAAAGAAAAAAATGCATATTCTTGAGGGACAGATGGAGTATTAAATAGTAAACCCCGTCAATTATGATTTGTTCTATGAAATAATAAATAATATTTTTGAACTAAACCACATATAAAATATGTTAATTAACTAAATTTAGATAGCATACTTAAATTAATTAACAAATATTTTCATATTAAACACAAAAAATAATTAAATTAAAGAGTAAGCCAGAATAACTCGTAATTTGACATTGAACGAACAGTTAATATTACTTGAATACAATATTTTTTGGAATCTATACTAATCTAAAGTGTAGTTTGATGAAAAGTCCTTAATACCCTTTTTGGAGGAAAATGAAAAGATGAAGTGTCTTCTATTCAAAAATAATTTTTTAAGGCAAAAACAATTGGACAAATAATAGCCCAATAAAATGCTAACTTCTTGAAGAAGTGTTAAAACACATTTAAATAGTGCACTACCATTAAATTCTTTATAATTAAGTTACTAAATTTATATATTAATTAGCCTTATATTTGAGTTAAAATGGAATTGTGCTAGAGAGTTTAGTTTGTATTCCATTTATTTAGGTTAAAATTGAGATTTAATCATTTATTGCAATACTTTTTAATATAAAGAGTAGGGTAAATTCTCACATTATTCAAAACAAACAAGATGCATAAAATATTATCGTTATTTTAAGTGAAGTAATTTACTTTTTATACGTATATGTGGCGGGAAGTAAGAAATTTATTCTTTCTAATATAAAAAATTCATTTAGTCTTTGGAAATGTATATCAAGTTATGCTATGGTCTGAAATAAAAAGAAAGAAATAAACAGTCAACTAAAATGTGATTATTGGATAATTCAAATTTTCTAACTTGACTTCTCAAAGATGTTTTAAATTTTTATGATTTAAATTATTCATATATTTAATGTGGATATGTTTAATATTCCATATATTTTTTTCAAATTATTTTTTTATAAATTAAGCTATTAAATTTATATATTAATTTACCTTTTATTTGGATTAATGACTTGCATACCACTTTCAATAAACATCTTTACTCACACATATTTCCTTTATTTGTATATCTTATTCTAATTAATTCATACTCTTTGATCATTAGTCACACATCTTATTTTTGTCATTAATTTTATTATTTTTACTTCACTTAGATTATAAATTAAAATTGCATAAATGTTTCATTCACTGTGGAGTAGTAAATTCTTCATTTTGAGTGAGACAAGATAAGTACATTTCTGTGTTTTTAAATTTTCATATTTCTTTCAATTCTTATTTTCTATATATTTATTATATTTTATATTCATTATCTGAAACTCTTATGTCCCGTGTATAGCTCGGGTGTTAATACTAGTTGAATTAAACCGGATTGAATTAAACCGAATCTCAATTTAGTTTTTCGTACCACTTTTGTAGTACATGTGAAATAACAAATTTTTGGGAAAAGTTAACGGTTTTAGGGACTAAAATCCTAAATGGATATGAGCTATTTTTATGGTACGGATGGAATAAAAAAGTGTTCCTATGTTTCATGAAATGGTGGGAGGATTTGAAAATTGACAACCATTGCAAAAGAAAAGATGTTGCAAAAGCGCGGGAAAATCATACACTCTTCTCATATCTCAATGGCCATAGTTGATCAATTGAATCGAATCGGTGGTTCCCAATTTAGAGTTTTAGAACTCGCAGAATCAGAGAATGGGTTGGTCGTACCCTGAAATAGCAATTGAAGATTTAATGAAGTTGATCAAAAACTACATTGATATGTTGATTCTGGCGTCTGGGTATCAATCAACCGGCCGCCTCGCGAATTGGGACTCCAATAACATCAACAGATCATTCCAATGGGCGCTCTTTCTAGAGAATGTGAGCAATTCATTCCCCAATTTCAGCTCTCTTCTTTAATTCGGAACAGCTCTGAGCATTCATGAATATTTACTAGAAAGTGTTTCAACGAAATTGTGCGCCTGCAACCCTAGGTTTTCTACTCAACTGGCATACCTGAAATTTGTCTCAGCATATTGAAATTTCAATTTATGCTTTTGTAAATACGTTTAGGTGATGAAGGCACTACTCAGTTCAGCTGATTATGAAGAATCTGTTGAAGAGCTTGATGCTCTTTTACATGAGTTAACATTGGATCCTAATTTTCCTCAGGTGAAGAGTTTCTGAATCCCATATGAGTTGGAATTGATCAATTTCGGTTATTCATTACTCCGTATCTTCATTTGATTCAGTTCTCTTAATGCGTTTTGAGCAGGGTCTCGCTCATTTGTCATGTGCGATGCTGGTTAGAGCGAAGGATCTTGTGTTAGAGCATCTGATTCATACCTTTCCCCTGAGGGAATCTCATTTAAAAGCTGTAGCTACAGCATCAGTTGAGATGGACATTAGCAATCTTAAGAGGAGGGAAAGCAATGGCCTTGATGTTTATCTTGAAAAATTAATGCTGCTTCCCTCAAATGGACCCAACTTAAATGAGACCGCTATCCAGAAACTTGGGATAAGGCAATCTGCAGTATCATGCTCAACTGTAGCGGAGGCTGTGTTGGAAAATATCTGGAAAACTCTAAGAACAAAAATGCATGATGAGCTTGGGAGTACGTCAAACTCAGAGCTGCTGAAGCAGTCCACAATGTAATTTCCTGACTTTCTGGACCTTATAAAATATTCTGTGGCTGGTTTTGAGAAATTTAGTATAGTTGCTTTTAATGAGCTCCTCAATTCATATTATATGGAAATGAGGAAGTGGTTAAAAAGGAACATTTTTTTTATGTTTTCTAGGTTGCATTTGTCTGCAAACTTCTGTAACGGACTAACGGTAAACGGGTTATTTTGGTTTAAGAAGATTGATTTGTTAAATTTACTTAGTTTGACAATATAAGCTGATTTTGCCCATGGCAACCAGTCATCCGAGCTTCTAGAACGTATTCCCCTAGCAATTGTACTTAAGATCGCATAGTCTAGATCATCTAGAGGACCTACCATTTTCCCATTTGGAGTAGGGATTCAGCTCTTTTGAGTACCTTAGCTTTCTCTGGTTTGATATAGAGGTATATAGACTGAAACAATGTCCTGCTTCTTGTAAAGGCTCCAATGTTTCACAAGCTTTCTTTAGGGGTGTTTACTTTTCAGGATTGGTTAGGTACATGATTGAGTATGTTTATTCTCATTACTGGGATATCTCCAATCCTTTCTTTCAAGTTTAAATGGGATATGAATAAACTAAAATTTATTGAAAATTTGAAATGCTAACAACTCTCAAGAGCCTTTGGATATCCCAAAGTCCAATCCACCCAATCAAATAACAGATCAGCCTATACCATTCTTATCTTTCTAGGCTATTCCTCAAAAGTAAATGCCCCTTATAGTAAAAGGCTTAACTATGGAATATCTGAGCACCTGTAGGTTTTCTCAGGTTCTGGTTCTCAGTTGGGATATTGTAAATCTGGATCATTTCAGTTAAAAGTGTATTTAAGAGCCTTTTCAGATTATGGATTCACAATCAGGTTGAACTATCACTTCTACGGATTAGAGCTGAAAACTACTTTTCAGACTATTTAGCTGTTTCTACTTGCTTTATGCGGACTAAGTTTTTTCAAATACTTTAGTTAGGCATCTGTAGTTATTGCTAGTGTGGACTGGATCCGAGTTTTGATCTAAAATTACATATTTAATTTTTTACTTCATGTT
Source organism: Salvia splendens (assembly GCF_004379255.2). Taxonomy (NCBI): domain Eukaryota; kingdom Viridiplantae; phylum Streptophyta; class Magnoliopsida; order Lamiales; family Lamiaceae; genus Salvia; species Salvia splendens. Next base: position 9,185,681 of record NC_056045.1, on the reverse strand, counting down.
GCTGTAAAGAGGCGAGGAGCTGCCACTTGAATCAGATTACTGGAATCACTGGAGAGCAAGAAGCCTGTCATATATGCTTGATAAGCGGACCATAAGGATGATATCTGGTGCCAGCCTGATTTTTTCTGCACCAGAAGGCCAATGGACTCAAGTATTTGAACGATTAAATCTCCCAGCTCAGAATGATGATATCAGTGAAATGATAGTAAGCTAATGGAACCATTATCATTTAACTTCTCATTTTCTTGTTATAAGTGTATTGCGACCAAAAAGGTAATTTTATGAATTTTCTCCTCTCTGTTAATTCTGTCTCTCTCCCCCCATTGTAGGAGCTCTTGTTGCTAGGATGTGTAGCAAATAAATGGAGCGCTCTACTTGAGCATCTGATGTCTGTTTCATATGAGTTCCCTGCCATATCAAAGCTCTATCACGAAGTGATCAGCTTACCACCAGGAAAGTCTCAGAACTTTTTTCCGAATGAGGGCCTGATGAATTCTAAGGTGATCATTCCTGGCATTCTATCCAACTAATACTGAATATGATGTTTATGGATGGATTTTTTCACTTAGTGGAGTGCCTTCTGCTTGAGTCTAATTTTTTTGTTAGAACCCCTTTGAATGATGAAAAAATACTGTCATACCAATTCTAATGTTCTATACATGTGGATCAATGTGCATTGTGATTGAAAAGTGAAACTGGGTTCACTCTTGTCACTGGACCTTAAACATTCACTTGTTTGCTTTCTGTACCACTGTTTGTAAACTGGAAAAATGTGACAGTTTCATATTCTCAGATGCTGCACTATGCACATTGAGATCATAGAGTTATTCAAAGTGAGTGGCTTCTGACACCCAATATGTTTTTTCAGCTCACTAGAAGCAAAATTGTGTAATGTTGTATACCTTCTTGCTTGGTGTGCTAACCCAACGCTTAAGTGTTGTTTCCTGTAGATCCTCATTTGACTGTGTTACTGTCGGCAGCAATCATTGAATGTGCTCCAAGGAAGAATGGATATCTCCCATTTTGTGTTTATATGTCCCTCAAGCTCCATGGAGTAGTTAAATTCCAGTAGGATCCACTTTCTAGCTAGTGCATGTCAGTTGACTTAACATTAAGCTGACAATGCTACTACCATTTCCAAAGAAATAGAAAAAATTAGTTGACCGTGCTACTAGAAAGCATTCCAGTATTTTCTGATTCTTGTGTATCTGACCATATCAGGAAAAAAGTATTGTTGACTACTTAGAAGTTTTAATAAGCAGTAAAGTCAATCAATTGTGGCAACTCCCCCCAGTCCTTGCAGCAGTTGCAATTCCTTCATGGTACATTTTCATTTTCAAACATTTTTATGGCCGTGTTTTGCCTCACCAAATTACTGTTTTTAGAACCTTATGAAGGTCTAGACTGGGAAGGTTTTCCACTTCTAAATGGAAAAAATATATTCTTGTAATTGTAGGTCAAAGTTGTTCAGATCTTATCTCCGTGAGCTAGAGGGTCAGCTGATAGGAAATTCTTTGGCAACCAGGTCAGTTGCTATCACTGTCTTTTCGGATTGCAGATAATTTCGTCCTGTAAATTGGTTCATTTTGGACAGGCGCTGCAGTTGTCTAGCCGGTACACTGGAGCATAGAGAGTGTGGGTTTGCTTATTTCTATCTTCATAAATATCCATGCACTTTATTTATTTATTTATTATTTAAATCTTTAAGTAAACAGGAAGCTCTATCTGGTAATGCTGCTCCTATTTATACTGAAATTCTGTATGCTTTTTGTGCTTAAAAACTTCCATTGTGCTACTCTTTCTATCTGATGCTTTTTACCTGTCAAACTGAATTATCAAATGCTATTGTGAACAGTATGAATGATTATCAGAGAAAAAAAATTCATCAAAAGTTGAAAACATATAATATCAAGAACATCCAAGAATTAGGTAGCAAGTTTCCCAGAATATTGATAATTAGAATTGTGTATTTTATAAACACTAATAGGTAGGCCCTGACCCACGTCTGTGTTCGAACCTAGTGAGAGCACACTTCAAATATAATTAAGTTGCATTGCATGTCACTTGATTTACAGATGAAATAAATTTCTGCCTTTAGCCTGGCCTAGAGTTCTGAGATGAAATTGCATTTTTGTACATTTTAGGTAGCTGGATGAATATGACAATGAATAGCTTCATTTCATCTTGCTTTGCATATTGAAAATGTTGATATGCATAGTAAACATATATTCCATAATTCTTTGTACTGTACTTATTTTGTTAAGAAATGTGTGTTTGAGTCTAAAAATGCTGATATTTATTGTTGATAATGCTTGTAGGTGAGGTGGGTGAGAGAATTTGGTGCCTTTATACATTTCATGTCTGTTCTGGAACAGGAAGATCCAATATTACATGATTGTGCTGTTCATTCAATTGACAGGATGAACATTTCCTAGTCAATTTAATGTAGTTGTGTGTAAATATACATCAGGTATTGAGAATTCCAGTTACATTTGACATGAACAATGTTGCCTAATCTTATGTCCTATGCATTATACATGAGTTGATGATTCTTGAAGTGTTGTTCTATCGCTTTTTTTATTGCTGCGTCCCTGCTAACTCGAACCCAAAACCTTTGGCCGCAGATATTAACCACTCTATGACTAAGCTAACTCACCCACGGTGTTGTTCTATCTCTTTTTTATAATTGGCAAATAAATCGAAATTTAAAGCTTGCATCACAGTCGACTTGAATCCGGGACCGTTGGCCCTAGACACTCCCACAATCAATGTTGTTTTGTTCCATCACTATCACTAACCATTCTATCACTAACCAACTCACACAAACAAAGTTGTTCCATCTATTTTTTTTATGAATAAATAAATTGAATATCAACAAAACCGACGCTTACATCATACCCTCGGGCATACTTGAGGAAAAACAAGTAACATAGCCACAAGACGGCCAAACTAAAACAACATGGAAACAACCAAGAACACAAACTAGAGGGGAGATGCCCCGACAAGGTAGCCCCATTTCGAGCCACCCATCTAAACCCAGGGTGGGCGGGCCTCGTTAATACCCTTGGGGATAAAACCCCATGGGATAAAACTCCCCAAGGGAAAAAAGAGTACCCTGATGAGTGACTCAAAATGTGGCAAGTCGACCAAACCATCCAAAAACCTATGTGAGCGATCATCTGTCTGGAAGGTGGAGTAGAACCTGCTCTTGAGGGAAACGGGAATACAAAATGCTATAAGTAGCTTCCTTGGTCTAAAAGATACATTTCGCGTCCTTCAAATAATCGCCATTGAAGTCATAAGTGCATTCTTTTTCACCATCTGAACAATTTGTGACCCTCGAATCTGCCGGCCTACCCATTTGATGACACTCTTTAGAGTCGTCTATCTCCTAGCAATACTGAGCCACAACATAATCTTCCCACACGCTGCCCAAGTCTTCGTGCACTTGAAGTAGAGGTGATCTGCCGATTCTTATAGAAGGCCGCAATTCTGACATGTCTAATCCAGATTCTCCAAGAAGTGAAAGCGAAGCATATCCCATGTAGCAAGACGTCCTCGAAGCGCGAGCCAAGTGATGAACGAGTACTTAGGAGGGACAAAGTTGTTCCATCTCTTGTTATCTTGTGTGGAGGGTTAAGAGGAATTGGTTATAAAATACTCACTCCATCCCACATTTGTTCTTTTTCGGCACACAGATTTTAAGAATGTTATGTTTAGTGAGTTAAATAAATAGTACTTCGTCCCATTACATGTGATACATTTCTTTTGGATACAAGTTTTTAGACAGTGGTTAAATAAAGAGAGAATAAAGTATGAGTGGGAAAAAAGTAGAGAGAAAAAATAGGATAAAGGATAAAACAAGAGAGAGATAGCGTGTTGTTTTTTGCAATAAAAGTAAATGTCTCACTTATAGTGGGACGGTCGAAAAAGGAATATTTTTCACTTATAGTGGGACGAAGGGAGTATGTTTTTTCAGGAATTTCATCCAAATTTAAAATTTGTGAAAATTCCGTATATTTATAGGCTATATATGGTGTAATTATTCTTCCATGTTCAGATATTTTTGTTATGGATGTCATGATGTGGATCTATATGTGTGTGTTCATGCATTTTTGTGAGGAATATTCTACGTTTTGGGATTGAACAATAAGGAGTTTATTTCTGCAACTTGTGTTAGAAGAGAGAATATAAGTGATATTTTGTTCATTTGTAAGAATCCAAACTGCAAGTTGATAAAAGGGTTAATGTTATAAATACATAAGCATAAAATGCAAAAAAACGTCATTATATAGTGCAGATCATTTTTGGTATTTTATGACTTGTGATAGTGATAATGGTGTGCGAAATATATAATTTGTATTGTGGAAATTAAGATTATAGTATGATACACGCAGTTGATATTATGATTTTAGGACAATTTAGTAGTATATCATCGCCTCACAATCTAGGTGCAATCTAGGTGCAATCTAGGTGAGTTGGGTTAAAAAGAATGTTATACTATTGAAATGTACCTGTAATTTGAGTATAGAACTCTCTTTCTCAAATTGCTTTCATTCATGATCTTAATGTCAATTACTCCTTCCCCTCTGTCCATAATAGCAGTCTCGTTTCTTTATTTCGATTCGTTCATGAATAAGAGTCTCAATTTACTTTTTCTATAAATGGTATATAGACTCCGCTTTTCATTAACTCATTTCACTAACATTTTATTTCAAACCAATATATATACTTCCTCCGTCCCAATAAATATGAAACATTTGGTTTCTGACATGAAATTTTATACAGTGTTGTTTTGTGGGTTAATGAAAAGAGAGTATAGTAAGAGAGAGGAAAAAATAGAGATAGTGTTGTTTTCATTTTAAGAAACGTTACATTTTCAATAGGATAACAAAAAAAAAATGTTTCATTTCTAATGTGACAGAGGGAGTATAAAGTGAGATCCTTATTCGACTATTTTTTTTCACCTACTTTTGTAAATATTTTTTAAAACTCGCATCGGAAAGAAATGAAACTCCTCTTGTACGGAGGGAGGGAGTATCACTTAAGGAGAGCCACATCACTGAACTCTCTCGTCTCGCTATAATTGATTGTTTTTTTTCATGCAAGAGATATACGAAAATAATATTTATTAAATTAAATAAAAATGAATAAAGTAAGAGTGAAAAAAAAGAGTAAGTAAGTAAATAAGAAAAGAAAATAAAAACGATTAAGTGCTAGTATATTTTTTTTTGTTAAAAAGAAAATTGATCATTTATAATAAAATAAAAAAATCAGTCACTTATAAATTGTAGTAATATGATAGAGGAAGTACTAAAAATAGGATTTATTCTTTTGGTAAAAATAATACTCCTAATAATTTGAATGAAAAAACTAAAATTAAGCATTAACAACAGAAAAAAGAAAAGAAAAAAAAGATGAAAACGACAAGTAAACACAGTAGGCTTGTTGGGAGATGAGTATATAATTAGAAGAGAATCCAAATCCAAATCCAAATCCAAACTCAAATTATAAAATTCTTTTCCGCCACTCGCCGGCGACCGAACCTCTCAGCACGGCGAAATCTATTAGTACTACTTTATATCACCGGATTGTGGCCTCAATTTTTCATTTCTCATCTCAATAATTCCAGATGGAGCTGCTGTAACATTCTCTATTTCGATTCTTTTTTCTAATTCTAGGTAAGAGCTTCCTGCTTTTGCTCCTGATCGATTCGGTTCTAGCTGGATTTGCTTCAATTTCTGTCTAGTTTCAACTATCACCGAGTGAATATTTGAATCTTATCCACAAACGCGCTTCGCGTTCTCTAAATTTCTCTTGTTGCCTCTTTATCATGGTTTGAGCATGCGTAGTTGGTGATTTATTTTTATTTTTTTAAAATTGGGATTAATTTCTACAATCTGGTATTTGTAGGACCACTAGTTTATTACTCCTGAGCTTAGTTTATAGGATTTGATTTTAGCCGAACTAGGGGCATTCCTCTTTTGCTATGAAAGATGCCGATGCTCGTGGTGCATCGATGGTGATGGTGCAGAGTAAGTTATTTAGCGAATGGAGAGGATACGGGATTTGCTAGCTTATCAAATGCTACATGTTACCTTCTAGTTGATATGTTTTGCACCTACATTACACAAACTATGCCACCAAACATTGGAATTTGTCTTACTTTTAGAATTGCGTAAGTTGTTAGATTACTGTAATAGGTGGTGCATGGTTTGATTCTGCAATTTATTGTCTTCTATCAAGGGGAGAGATTACATATTTTTGGAATTTGGACAAGTTCCTGGGAGATTTCTATGGACTTGTAAGTATTACACAAATATTGGTTTATTGGTAACCGGTCCATCCAGTTGAAAAAGTAGCCTTATCTTGCTCTTCTCGCTCGACTTCATGCATTATTAGTAGATGGATTTCCATCAATAAGCTTTTATTCACTGTTAAGGTATTAAAAATATATTCAGGTTTTCGCGTACTATAATCGATTAGCTAAAAATTGATGCTTTTCTCTTGTTGGAATATTCCACAAAAAATTGATCTTAGCAGAACTAGAATTAGATAATAGGTTTATACTTGAATTACAAACTTTTAGTATACTGCCTACAAAATTGGTTGATCAATTACGGGTAATTGTTTAGAAGTCCTCCAAGCTTTGTAATTTGTATTCTATGTTTATTTGCTTCCTTGACCTGGACACACATTTCATGTTCAGAGTTAATTAGGATTGCTGAAGCCTGAAATTATCCCTGACTCACACTTTTCTATGTTTTTATAATTATAGCATTTCATATATGCATGCCTACTTCTGAAAATATGAGTTTGATGGTGTTCTTGTGGTATAAGATAAATAGGTGTCCGAAGAAAAGCACTGTTTGCTTACAAGTCACAACTTACATACAAATATCTGTTGTTTACACTCAAATCATCAATGGAAGCAAAGCATGCTTTACCTATTCAAAGATCAGGCCCAAGACAAATTAGTAGTGTTGGGGCCTCAGCATCTCTATCTGCTGCATTTCCTATTCCATCAACTGTTCTGGAAGAGACTTATCCACAGCAGGTTTCTTTAGAGAGGGAACTGATGCAGCGTCCTCCAGCTGTTGTTTCATCATTGTCTTCCAACAGTGGGGCTGTTGGACATATATTTTCTTCTTCATCAGGATTTTCAACTGATCTCCATTTTTCATCCGTCCAACAGCAACAAGAAAAACATCCTACACAATCCCCTTTCATTTCTCAATCAACAAGTAGTGGAAAATCAGTTAAATTACCACATTCTGTTGATTCTCAACTTCTTCAATCCACTGCATCTAGTCATTTTAACAGAGAAAGCAATGAGTCTTGGTGCACGGATACATGGCCTGATTTTCTTGATTTCCCAATTAGTACAACAATCCAGAGCAGTCAGTTGTATGGAAGTAACAGTAGTGGCATCACCATTCCTCATGAAGATCTAGGTAAACCCAATGATTGGCAAGACTGGGCTGATCAGCGTATTACTGATAATGATGCTTTAACTGCTGATTGGAGTGGGCTTCTTGGTGATGCAAGTGTTGCAGAACCAGAACCAAAGGTGGCGTTTACTTTTTTGCCTTGTTTCTGTAATGGTTATCATCAATCTTCTTTGAGTAGAGTTGATAACAAAATAATCTTATATAATAGGTATCTCATAACGTTTTGTTCATATCAGCATTCACAGCAATGCACAAGTATCTCCAACCAGCAGCCTCATATACCGCAACAAGTTCCCAGTACATCTGGAGAAATTTGCACTGGTGGCGCTCAATCATCCTCTAATGCTGCTCCAGGAAAACAACGCATGCGCTGGACCCCAGAACTTCATGAGACCTTTCTGGAAGCAGTCAACAAGCTTGGTGGCAGTGAAAGTACTTTCATCTTCTTGTTTCAATGCTTCAAATTACTCTGATATAAAATCAATTTGTTGCCACTTACAGAATCATTTTACCACTGCTACAGGAGCTACCCCCAAGGGTGTTCTCAAACTAATGAAAGTTGAAGGGTTGACCATCTATCATGTCAAAAGCCATCTACAGGTATGTATTCTTCTGTAGGAATGGCCTTTCTCTGAAGCTGCATACATAATGGCTTCTCACTCTTCTTTAATCTGGTTCATGAATTGCAGAAGTACCGAACAGCTAGATACAAACCAGAGACAACAGAAGGTGCACATGAGATTTCCCCTATTTTTTATGTATACTATGATTTCCTTGTTTTTCTATCTTTCCTTCCATTCATCATTCTTTTCAGTTGTTCCATTGTTGTGGAAGCATATCCGTTGCTCTTGGTATTCAAATGATTAGGTTCTTCTATTAATCGTTCTTTAACTTATCTATTACTCCTCCGTCCCGACTTAAGTGATGCATTTCATTTTGGCACTGGAATTCAGAAAGTGATGTTTAGTGAGTTAAATAGTGAGATAATAAAGTATGAGACAGTAGGGAGAGAGGAGAGAGAAGAGAGAATAAGGGTTAACTTTTGCCAAAAGATGAAATAAGTCACTTAGATTGGGGCGTCCCAATACGGAATACGCATCACTTATTTTGGATTTTGGAATGGAGGAGGTGATAAGAATATGTCCATCCGTACACTATAGTAGAAAATAACTGCATGTTTTCTATTGCTTCAAAGTATTGGAGATATCCAATTTTCTTTCTCCTATTGGATCCTCTGCCAGTCTTAATTGTCTGATGTCATTGTATGTCCTAGATGCCATTTGCAATTGAAACCATTTCTGTTTATTATCATAATGCACTTTTCTTTTCTGTACTCCAGCTTATGTCCCCCCCTGGTAACTATTTATTCCTACTGCCATCATCAAAATTTTCAGTCTTGACCATGGTTACATTCCTTTCTGAAAAATGAAATTGCCTAAGGCTGTAATGTTTACCTTACTTGTATTAATCTTGTTTCACCTATTAACAACCTCCAAAATTAGATTCTACTCTTTTCTCTGTATGTGTATTGTCTTCTGAGTTGTTCTATAAGTTTCTCATGGGCCTAAGAAAGAACTGTGGTTTTCTTTTTCAGAGTCTACGGAGAGGAAACCTGCCTCCATTGAAGAATTTTCATCCCTGGACTTAAAAACGTGAGTTGGTGAAATCATGGTTTTATGAATGTACTTTGCTGGAGTTAATTGTAGTGGGTGTGGTTAAGTCTGTAACTCCATCTTGTCTGGATGCCCTAGTTTAACTGGAATTGGAACTGACAGAATTGAATTAATACATAAATATGACCAAGTATGGCTGCTGAGTGCAGATCATAAGATGAACAACATAAAAGCTTTCAAATAGCTTCTGGTCTCATCCTCTCTGCTCCTTTCTTGTAAAACCGCACCCAGGTCTCCCACGTACTGTTTTATTATTTGACTGTTAGACTGTTCATATTATGCAGTATACAAATTGTTATAGAATGAATGCTTGAACTAGGCATGCATCTTTAAAATGTGTAATCTTGAAAAAATATGCAAAAGTTGATTTTTGTCTGCCTATTAGCAGCTTTCTGTGCCATATGATTGTGTTGCTAATAGGAATGAATCTTTCTTATTAAAAACAGGGGTATTGAGATCACTGAAGCACTGCGATTACAGATGGAAGTCCAAAAGCGACTCCATGAACAACTTGAGGTATGAATTTCATTCTTTTAGTAGGTCTTCTCAACATCAGAGATCTACTACAATTGGTGCTCTTAGACAGTCATGCATGTAATGGAGAGTTGAGATGCATGGATTATTAACTGATTCCATTGAAGTCAGTCACTGATTAATCTGGTGGTTTACTGTTCTGATGCATGTGAAAACAAAAATGTGCATGCCTCAAACTGGGAACATAATCGTGCTATTAGCCTATTACCATGAATATAGGATAGTGCATAACACTCCAAATATAGACATGTACTACTATTATTGCCCATCTAACAAAGATAAACCATATACTATTATTATTAATCTTCTATTTCTACAAGCGCCCTCTGTTATTGTATGTTAATATTAATCCACATCAGCCAATTGACGGCATAAGGAATACGTGGAAAATAATACTAGGTGACAAAAACTATACTCCCTCCGTCCCAAGATAAGCGAGTCGTATTCCTTTTTGGGATGTCCCTCTATAAGTGAGCCATTTCCATTTTTAGGAAAAAATCATCTCTCTTACTTTATTCTCTTCACTCATCTACTTTTCCCTCTCTCATACTTTAGTCTCTCCACTTATTTCAATACCAATTCCTTAAATCTTGTGCCCAAAAGAAGTGCTTCGCTTATCTTGGGACGGAGGGAGTACATGTTTTAGGGTTAAAGCCTAAAAATCACCGAATAACATTATGTTTTCATAAACTTTGCATTATCAATTTGAGGCTATTATAAAACACGGACTCTTATCCTGGTAGAGAAATGACAGGATATCCTACAAAATTTGCCTACATTGCATTATTTTCCGCTAAAATTAGACAATGTTGCCTTAGGGAGACAAAATATGTTAACCATATCTTCTTCACCACTTCAACTATCATTTCTTAATATGTGTCCAGTTAACTAGTGGGCTTTTCTTTGCTGTATTGGACTTTTTTCTTCTATATTTCTTTAAATCATGTCTTTCCCTGTAGCATCTCATTTTCAGTAAGAGTTATAGCATAAGTAAACCATAAATTCACAAGATGCGAGTTGTTGTTTTACTTAATTATAGCTTCTTGTTTGGGAGGAGACGTTAGGCGATGTACCAAGCTTTTGACATAATCTGATTTCTATTGTACAGATTCAAAGAAATTTACAGCTTCGGATTGAAGAACAGGGAAAATATCTTCAGATGATGTTTGAGAAGCAGTGCAAGTCAGGCACAGACTTACTCAGGGGGGCTTCATCAAGCAGCGAGAATGCTTTGAAAGAGTTGAAAGATAGTTCAGCAGTAGAAGCTGAAAACAAGGTTTCAGAAGGTGAGCCAGCTAAAACACCAGGAGAAACTTCTCAGATGGCAGGCGGGAAGCAAAAAGCACCTGAAGGTGTGCCCAGCTCACCACCTACAAAACGTAAAAAAGTTGACGAGGAAGCCCCTGTCTCGTCTTAGATAGTAGCAACGCAGCCCCAGTCCTTAGGGGCTAAGTAGGCAGAGCTCACAAGAAGCTGTGAGATTTTCAGTTTGTCTGTTAAATGAAACTCAGATCAGAGGCGACGGTTTTTGTTTCCCAATCTCGAAGATTTTGAGTGTTAAAACTTTTGGGTGCCTGAGATATGGTCATTGTGAATTCCAGCTAGGGAAAATAAAGGCAACTTTTCTCCCCCAACCTAATTTTTAGTTGAAGCAATGTACAAATGTTGGAAACAATAATGTAGAAGTGATGGAATGAAATGAAGTTATTATGTGCCTCCGAAAACAAACCAATCAATCCATTTCACATATTACAACCTCGAATTCAAGGAAGAAAAAAATCAAGTATGCATACAAAACACTACAGGAATTCATTCACAAACAGAATACTAACTTCTCAGACGTGAGAAACAATGGAACCGAAAGGAGCGAAAAAGGTCTCGACACTTGATGAATTAAGCTCATGCCATCATGCAGCACCTCTGTTGAGAGCTCTATCCAATCTTGTCTCGAAAGGAGTGGAGTGCCAATTAACTGTCCTATCCTGTGCATAAATAACATAAAGTTTTAGTAACAAGAGTTGTCATGAATGCAAATATCTTGTATTTTCAAATAATTAATAAGGTACCTCTCTGTACTTGCTGGTTGTGTTTGGTATGCCTTTAAAAGATGCGACTGCACCAGAATGCTTTGCTGAACCCGAATCATTCCAGTGGGTACCAACACTTCCTATAATGGGCATCTCATCATGGCTTCGACTAGGAGACTTTCTTGGGGACGGTGATGCTGAGATTTGCTTGAGCTCTTCAACTGTCAATGCGCCTAATATTGGTCTATCTTCAAAGCTCATCGGAGAAGTGCAGCAGCCTTCTGATGTGGCTGTCCACGATTTAGTGATTGTCTCGAAGCCACTAAAACTAGTCTTCTTGGAGGTTGCAACTTCAGGAGTACCTATCCAATTTGAAAGACTTGCATCAACCAATGTTTCTTGATTTCCATTTTTTGATTGATGAGACTTTGCCTTGAAACTAGAGGGCGCCTGCCCAAATATGGGCTCTGAGCTAAACGACATACGAGGAGCCTCAAAGTTCTCCTTCTGTGGCTTTACTACAACTGTCCCTTTTGACTTTGCAGCCTTCCATTGAGTAATATTCTCAACAGGGTTGAGCACTGAATTGATATAATCGCTTCTGTCTCTAGCATTGGTTCTTGATCCAATTTCCTTGGCTTCCTCGTCGGGCAGCTGAGTTTTCACCATCACGCTCTCTACTTCCTGCCTCGTGGCTGGAGCTGAAGAGCTTCCTGTCCTCGACTCCATTGATGCAGTTACAACAGGTTCAGACCACACTTGATGGCCAGGAAATCTAGCATTCGTATCTTCATCGGAGTAGTAATCATCTTCATTGTCATCTTCATCATCCAAATCCTCCAAATCGCTATCACCATACTCTTCAGCTTCATCATCACTTTCTCTGGCATTATGATACCTATGATTTGGAGGATAAGATGCAACACTGGATGTGACAGAATCATCCTCTTTAGATAGTGACCGTGAATGACTTGGTGATTTCAAATCTTCCTGCTTCTCTCCCTCAGCCACACCCCCTGGCAATGACTCGATGCTGTCATGGACTCGAACATGCTCGTATGTCTTGACATTTGAGTTAAATGTAACTCTTTCCCTTGGACTCACGCTCGGACTCTTCTTGGGGCTTGGGATAGGGCTCCCTCGCTCCACCACCTCAGGTTTATTCCTATACTCCAAATTTCAGTAGTTAGGAAAAGATCAAAGCAAAATGAAAAACATGAATATCACATTTTTTCATGAAAATCAAACACTCCATACTAGAAGATGAATTACGATTCTGTAATTAATAGCATAATATTCAATACGGCCAAAGAAGGCTCACCCCAACTCCAAAACCTCCAAGAGCAAGTTAGCAGGATTAGTTTCTGCCACAGACCGTTGTGCAGTGATTTTGTTTTCCAGCTCATTTTGTGTTTTGTTTCTCTGCACATCACAAAATTCATGATTGACATTTTCAGCCTAAAAAAAACACGAAGACAACAACTGTATAACACTGAAAACTGAAAATACTTTTCTTCATTGACTTAACTTGAACTGAATTGAACAAGCAGTGGGATCCTACTCATTAATTCTGCCATATTAAATTAAACAAGCAGAATAGAGAAGCATGAATAACAAGTTCAAGACAAATAGATAATCTGATGAAATTAGGGGAGAATTACTGAAGCTCGATATAGATTAACTGAAATCGCATACTCGAAATCAACGGAGTATGAAAAGGTAAGCAATCTAAAACCTGATCAATCACATAAAACCTAGCGAAGCATCAAAATTAAAATAACAACCATCGCGTTTGTGAAGACATTTTCACGAAATGTGAATGAGAGAGAAGGAAAGAGTGGTTACTTGGCGCGGAGGGCTGGCCCGATGTTTGCGGCGTTTCTGCGCATTGTCACCACCGAAGCATCGAAGAAAACAACCCATTCTCGGAGAGAAAAGGTGAGGAAAAGAGTAGAAATGATCAGAGGTAGAAGAGGAGGAGCGTCTCCATCTCTTACAAAAGAGAGAGAGAGAGCTGAAGAGAGAGAAAAGGTGAGGGGTGGTGGAAACGGTCGATTTTGGAAGGGGCTTTGGATTTAATCATTTAATATTAATCATTTTTTAAGTGACCGTTGGAGATTGACCAGTCACAGCCTGTATCATTTCATTTATTCATCATTCCTTTCAATTATAATAATAAATAAGGCCTCTCAATCATATACTAGGGGAGTATTTATTATCCAATTATATTCCATTCCATCCCATCATTTTCTAAGGGGAACCATAGGCAGTTGTTGATTATAAAACGTTTTTAATAAATCAGTGCAACAAATTTGGTCTACGGGTATTTGACGATATTCAACATAGTGAATTAGTGATGAGCACAAAGAAAAGACATGGAATATTTTATTTATATTCTCATTTCATTAAATAAATAAAGTCTGTTATTCTAATTTATATTAAAAAAACAGAGAGGATTGAATTAAAAAAAAATCGAGGGTCTAGAGCAGTATTTTTATTTTTATTTTTATTTTTTAAATTATTTATTAATTCTGTATTGTGGGGAAAACGGGAGATGCTCGAAAAATAGATTAAATATTGAGGCGCGGCAAACCAATAATAGTGGGATCCCACTTAGACATAAAATAATTTAGTTTTATCTTTATTTTTGAATTTTAGGCTAATCAACAGTATCTTATGATGTTTATTAATTTTACTTTGTATTTATAGTTTATACAGCGCAGTAGTAGTATGCCTTAATTATTCAAATGGATACTATTGAAATGGAGTTCAGAAAATTCACTAATTTCCAAATCAATTGAAATATATTCCTCCCCAATCCCACAAGAATATGAACCCCGTCCCATAAGAATATGAATTCTTTCACTTTTAATCCGTCAACAAGAATCCAATCTCCATTAACAATATTTTAATTACTTTTTTCAAAATTAATCAGGATGAAAATGGCAAGATTTTACATGCAGCAATGGATTCCAAGATCCATGTATGTGGAACGAGCCGAGCATCTATGTTTCTCGCCACGTCCCCTGCTTCTGCTGCTCTCTTCGACAAAACAAAACTTGCTTCCGTTGCTGAACACCCTTGAGGCTTATCATGATTGTAAACTACTAAAGTAGTCGAAAAATCTTCAAGACTTTGCCTTTCTGAAACTGCTTCCTCCATGCTCTCAATAGTGTTGCCTCCACCGGCTCTAACCAAGCCTAAGAGATCGTTCTTGTAAGACGGAACGAACTCACCATTGAAGTAAAAGCTCAATCCATGGAAAAGCTTCGGACCCTGTCCAACAAAATTCACACTGATTATGTCAAGAAACTTATATCCAACAATGAAAGCATTTTATTGTTAATCACCAACTAACTTTTGTGAGTACTACTGTTTTCTCTCAATGTAAAATGTTCAACGATTAAGAATTTGTCACTGGTTTAGTAAGTGAACTTACATTCTCTGATGCTCTCAACCTGGCAGTTCTTGGGCCATCACGAAAACCGTGATTGTCCAGGTTAACTTCATAAGGTTCTTCATCAACAGGATGATTTGCTTCCGCACAAGCTTTTATCCCTGAAGGAAATATGGGGAAAAAACCAGTTACCATCCCCAGGCTTACAATCTTAATGATATGCTAAGCTATATTTCAAGGTTTTCGAGGCTTACAATCCATGGAGAGGACCCATTTTCCATTTAAGATGGCCATGAGAACTTTCAGAGTTCTGCTACATGCACCGTTTGAATCTGTAGCTGCAATCACATGGGTGACATTTGGGTTCCAGAACTTGTACATAGTAGCACCAGTAGTTTTAGCTACGTTAGCCACCAAACACTGAAATGTGAGAAGAAGAAAAAACAGGAAATTAGCCTCTGGAACAAAATCATAATCAAGTGTGCATATTCATAATACTTGAAGCAAAAGAGAGAGTCTCTGTGAAACATGATGAATGACGTGGTTTTACTAAATAAACATAAAATAGAAACCAACCTTCTCCTCGGAAGATAGAGCAGATCCACACAGAACCAACTGTTCAGGCCTACTTGGGGAGGTTGAGCAAATATTCTGCTGTTCAGGTGTACTGCACTTGCAACAATAGAAGATTATAAACAGGTCATTACCTCTTCGACCGTTCCCAGCCCAGCCAGTGCAGTGCTATCAAGAAATTTATAAAAATCAACTTAAATCTGTTTGACTCCTAACATTCTTTCTAATCTCATTAGATTAAGCAAAGGTCACTCACACTTGTGCAAAAGCTATTCAGTAGAATGTTAAGCAAAATTCATAGAAAACCTGCACATTGTATTTAGGAGGACTATTTAAATAATTCAAGTGAACACATCCTTCTTTAGTATCTCCTATTTGCTGGAAAGAGTAAACATGTTTACCAAATAGTTGGAAAAGATTAAGTTAATGACTTAATGTTATGTTAGAAGCTACTGACCAAGACAAACATTATCCCAACAGTGAGATGCTGTTCTAGCTAAGAGTCTATTATTTCCATAAAATATTGAATTACAATATTGAGTGAGTAATATGAAGAAACTTCCTTACATTTCAATGGGCACAGAGCACTTCTCTCCAATGGGACGCTTTCTGGAGTTAGACTTTTCGCTTGGAAATTTAATTGATTTATGAGCTGGACAAAGCATTAAAAATTCACCCTGTGCATCACATGCAGGTTTATAAGAGATCAGACCAAGGGGATCAAACTAACTGAGAGGACAAACTAAATAAGTATTACTAGGAAAATATAGCCAGCTTACACAGTCCCATCTGCAGCCTAGCACCTCCAGAGCACAAGGAATGTGATAGCTTCTGCGGCAGGACTTTGCAAAGCAGCCAAGAGCTGCTCCCTTCAGCCCACAACCACTGCACTTGAGCTTAGAAGCTCGCGTTAATTCAGACTCCAAATTCACAATAGTATCATTCACAAAATAGACCTGAGGGGCCCTGTAATAAAAAAATTCAACAACATAAATTAAGTCAAGGTTGGCTGCTTGAGCATAATTTGCACTTTTTATCAGGCATATAATGATGAAATGGACCAACATCTCAAGGAAATGCATGTCTCAAACCTTTGAAATATGCAATAAAAATGAAGATACTTTAAACAAGAGGCCATAGCAGTCCAAAATGATTTGTTACCAAGACAAAGTTATAACTTAAAGGGGAGTGGCACAAGTGCACATTTTCTTGTCAATTTTCCAAATTCTTGCAATTTAATGAAGACATATTTTACATATTGGCCGAGATATACTGAAACTTCTAACAAGTGAAATATTTATATTTGTGACAGCTATTTATATTGTCAATTTTCCATATTCCTACAGTTTCTTTATCAAAGTATTAGTTTCCAAAATGCAAGACATATTTTTACAGATCAGCCAAGATATACGGAATTTTTTTATGAAGTGGTATATTTATATTGTATCAGAAATTATATTACTAGCTAAAAAGATTTAATAATATATTATAAGAGTAAAGTTCACACAGACCAAAGTTATTGCTCCTCCTGCATAGATAAGGATCCAATACCAAAATGTAAGCAAAATAAAAGGTTATTATAAGAAAATTCTATACCATTCTATGCATTTGATATGGACAGGTATTGTCTTGGAATAAGCTGCTTCATCTCTTGCTACCTCCTTTCCGCCAGCATAGTGCAGCATTTGGCCAGTTCCCTGCCACAACAATTCAAGACATTAGACATGTCAAACCTAGAGTAAAGCACAGTGACAATCTGGCACCTTTTAGAAATACTCCATTAAAATAACATCAACGAAGAGTATAGATCAACTTCATATCAAGGGAACTAAAAACATAATCTTTGTTTAAATTACTTCTGTTATCTTTGAAGAATGGCAAAGAGCACAAATATATCCATCCACATTTGATGCATCCCAGGGTGCAGTTGAAGAAATGATGGAAGCATCTTCTGCGGATTTGCAGTCCTCAAGCTTAGAAGCTGCAGCATCAGAATTAGAAACTAATTTCTGGCTGTATGTGTGGCTTTGCAAAGCTGCACCAGATGGTCCATAATTTAGCTTCTTTTGTCTCTTAGGTTCCCTTGCATGATATGTGTCGTTTGTATCCACCTCACCAGAAACTATGCCTAATTGATCTCCAGCAGAGCTCTTAACTCTAATTTTACCTACATCCTGTAGATTGAGCTTTGAAGCATTAGAGAAAAGAAGTGCATCATGTCGTATCACATCAATCCAGCAAATGATTGGTGTTATTTATCGCAGAACAACAGACTTTACAAAGCATGAAAATGAAGCCTTGAGTCTCACCTCATTTCTGCAACCTGGACTTCTATGTTGATCTACATGTTTAGTATCAACAGAGGAAGGGGAGCTGCCAGGCCAAATTTCTAGAGCATGATTCACATCTAATTCTTCTGATACAGAACACTTAGCTGACTTAATCCTACTTGGAGCAGGGTCAGGGCAATTATCATTCGTTTTAGACACCATCACACCAAGGTTATTTGTCACTTGATCAGTCACGATAGATCTCAAAACTGGGATATTAGAACCTACAGAACCGCAAATCAACATAAAGTAAGTGCTATTTCAACATAATAAACTAGAACTAGTTGTTTTCTTTCCTTTGTTACTACTTACCAGTAGATATAAGCGGCAAGATCGAAGAGTTGAAAGTAGCATCCAGATTTTTGTAAATAGCCGCAATGTTCTCCATGTGAAAGGCTGGCCTGATTTCTGCAAGACAAGTTTTTTTTATCACCCAGCAATTGAGTTTACAGTTATGAAACCAGAAATGCCAGCTAGAGACTGAACTTGACATTTCTTGAGTGAAATTGAAAAGTAAAAACAGCACCTTGATTGGTAAAACGCTGCTGACACGCGGGGCAATGGCTGATAAATTCAACACATGAACTGCAAGAATAATTGGGTAAAATCAGGGATCCTAAAAATGAGAGGAAGTCAAAATTAACAGGCCCGGTCAACTCACTTGCAGAAAACGTGATTGCACGGAAGCAAGATCGGCTTGTTAAGCATGTTCAAACTATAGGAAGAGAAGAGGAATGTGAGGATTCATTTTTCAAACCAAACGCGCAATAATACATAGAATCTAGGCAAAAAATGAATGAATATTGGTGAAAATCGAGAGAAATGTGAATTACCATAAAGCGCAATTGAGCTCGAATCGAAGCTTCTGGAGGTGAAAGATGCAGGGATTAAGGGACCTGGCGACGCTCTGAATCTCAGACATTGCGATTCCTGTTGTTTAGGGTTTAGCAGCAGTGGTGAAGTGGAAAATGCTGGATTGGTATTGGAATTTATGGGGGAAGGGGATGAGAATTCAAATATAAGCGGGAAAAGCAGCGTCTTGCCTTTGGAAATTTTCAACTCCCGCGGACCGCCCGCCATCAATCTACTACTCAATTTAATTAGTCTCTGAAAAAGATTGGCTCCTAAAATAGAAAAATTCAAAATTTAGGGATTTATCCTTGTAAGCTATGAATAGCTTATAAAACATTTTATTTCTCTCTTTACGTTTTATTTTTTCGCTTTCCATCTATATTTCATGTAAATAATTACAAATAGTATAAAAGAATTAATAGTATTATTTTCAAGGTATGGCTTGAGGCAAAGACAATATTGAAAATCGAGGCTGATGGGGTGCGTACTAAACAAGCCCAACAGCAATGACGGCCCATCAGCCCAAAGCCCAAGGAAGAGTATGAGTTCGGCATTACCAAAGAGTTCGGCCTCAGCCTACAGCTCGGTAAAAGCCAACAAATCAAGCTCTGCTCTCAGGTCGGCATCAAGCTCTACTCTCAGATCGGCAACCAAAGCAGTTCGGTCTCAGTATTCGACCGAACAAGGAGTTAGTGGACCCATGCAGGATTTCCACAACTTCCAACACACCCACTACCACGTGGTGTCAGCTCAGGCCACGGTCGTAGGCCATGACCTACGCTACATGCAGGACCTCCATGACCTCCACGACATCCACAACCATCATTAGTGGTGATGCAAGCCACGATCTTAGTTCAATGTATAAATAGAACTTAGATCAGATAGAAAAAGGTTAAGCTCTCTAGAGATAAAACATCATATAGCAAGTCTGTGTTGTAAGCTGTAATCCCAGATCAAGCAATACAATCTTGCCCTCCCTTCTTCCCGTGGACGTAGATTTACTTCAGTAAATCGAACCACGTAAATCTCTGTGTCGTGATCTGTATTCTCTACCAGCATTTACTAACATCAGAAATTCGCGGATTCATCACTGGCGCC
Source organism: Salvia splendens (assembly GCF_004379255.2). Classification (NCBI taxonomy): domain Eukaryota; kingdom Viridiplantae; phylum Streptophyta; class Magnoliopsida; order Lamiales; family Lamiaceae; genus Salvia; species Salvia splendens. The sequence continues at coordinate 9,165,746 of NC_056045.1, read as the reverse complement.
GTCTGTGGGAAACAGAGAACCAAATTTGTGATAAAGCGAATTTTTGACCCTTTTTCCACCCCAAAAAAATGCATACCAGATCACACACTACCCGTAATACCGTTCGTGAAAACCATGAGGAAGCTAGTCCAGCCCGCAGGTCCGGAAAACAGCCTCGGGAGACATCTACTTCCAGTTTTCACGATGAAGGAACAAGCCGCTCAAAAGGTCCACACACCGAGTCTTCCCAGCAGCCTGATTTGAGTGAGGCTGTCAAGCTGTTCTTGGCTGAGAAGCAGGATGAGTTCTTAGCCTTCCTGCAAAAGAGCCAACAGCCGAAGACGAAAACGGTGGGTTCTCCTTCCTCATCCAGACATGAAAGTCACTACCGCAGTAGTGCCGTGTCTTCCAGGAAGAAGAATCCTCAACCCCGACATGTTCCTGTTCCTCCTCGGTACCGGAATCACAGGAGATCTCCATCTCCTCCATACCGAAGAGATGTCGGGTTCGCCATGTACGGAGCATTGAAGACTCCGTTCTCGGACGATATCACCCGAACTCCCCTTCCACAGAACTACCGAACTCCGTCGATGACTTATGACGGGTTGGTGGATCCTCATGACTTCCTGGGACGCTATCAGTATAATATGGCGAACCAAGGTCTCAATGAGGTCCATATGTGCAAGCTGTTCCCCGAGCTGCTTATCGGGAACGCAAGAAGGTGGTTCGATAGCCTCCCCCAAGGCAGCATTAGATCTTACCGAGATCTAATGGAGGCTTTCCACAGGAGGTTCTTTCAGAAAGCGGAAGCCCGAATCACTTCGGCTCAGCTGCTTTCTATACGTCAAGGTCGCGACGAAAAGATCAGCGACTTTATGACGAGGTTCCACAAGGAATGTCTACAAGTAGATTATCTCAACGATCTACTTGTCATTTCGGCGTTCCAAAATGGAATCCTGCCCGGAGCTCTCTACAGAAAGCTCGTGGAATGCAGTCCGCAAACAGCTCAAGAGATGTGGGACATTGCGGACAAGTTTTCTCGTGCCGATGAGGCAGACCGTCGAAAACGGTCTTTAGACAGCTCATCTAGAGAAGACAAAAAGAAGCCCGATCATAGCGATCAGAGGCTTCCTCGCCGAACACCTTCCCCACCAAAGGAGGGATAGCGGTCATCCGAGGTGATCGAAAAAGAGCAAGTGTGTTCGCAGATTGCGCTTAAAAGTGCCGAGCAATCAGTTCGGCACCATCAAGTATAGCAATCACAGCAGCCGGAGTCAGAGGCAGGCGAAATGACCGAAGTCACACCGGACTCGATGGTGTACGGCACTGAAGCCGTGATTCCGGTTGAGATCGGCGTACCCAGTCCCCGAACTCAATTTCTCAGCAGAACTGAATGAGGACGGACTGAGAGCCGAGCTAGATCTTGCCGAAGAAAGAAGAGAATTGGCATGCATAAAAGCAGCCAAGTACAAGGAGCAAGTAGCCCGGTATTACAACCAAAGGGTGAAGAAGCTGCAATTTCAAGTGGGAGATCTCGTCTTGAGAAACAACGAAGTAAGCCGAGCAGAAAAGTTGGGCGAACTCGAACCCACATGGGAAGGTCCATATCGGGTGTCAGAAGTCCTCGGCAAAGGGTCTTACAAATTGACTCACGTGTCAGGAGCACAAGTACCCCGAACATGGTACGTTTCCAACCTCAAAAAGTTCCATTTGTAAGAGACAGTCCGGTCAGTCAGTCTTGAGTCCTGTTCGGTCAATGTGCTTTCTTTGTTTTGCTTGGTCTTTGTTTGTCTCTGTGCGTTTTGTCTGTGTGTTTTGTCTGTCTCTGTGCGTGTCGTCTCTTACAAATGTTACTGAGGTATCTTGTTCTTCGAAGGCTGATCCCCTTCTTAGAACATATACAAGCCAACGATTGTGAGTCAAAGCTTCTAAAGAGGATACAAGACCACAATTCAGCTTAAACAAGCAGTTCGTCTGAAACGAACTGCAATAAGCCAACGATTGTGAGTCCAAGCTTCTAAGGAGGATACAAGACCACAATTCAGCTTAACAAGCACTTCGTCTGAAACGAACTGCAATAAGCCAACGATTGTGAGTCCAAGCTTCTCAGGAAGATACAAGACCACAATTCGGCTTAAGAAATAAGCACTTCGTCTGAAACGAACTGCAATAAGGGAAAGTCCGATCCACGCGATAAACCTCGCCGAATTAGGACGACCAAGTTCGGTCAAAGAAGTTTACCTCATAAGACCGAGGACGACCATGTCTAGTCAAAGAGGTTTACTGCATAAGACCACTTCGGTTAACTGGGAAAGTCCGATCCACGCGATAAAACTCGCCGAATTAGGACAAGGGAAAGTTCGATCCCGGCGACGAAAATCGCCAAATTAGAACACAAAGACGAGTCCGGTCAAAGATGTTTATTTCATCAGACCAAAGACGAGTCCGGTCAAAAATGTTTATTTCATCAGACCAAAGACGAGTCCGGTCAAAGATGTTTATTTCATCAGACTAAAGACGAGTCCGGTCAAAGATGTTTATTTCATCAGACCAAAGACGAGTCCGGTCAAAGATGTTTATTTCATCAGACCAAGGACCAAGTCCGGTCAAAGAAGTTTACTTCATAAGACCAAGGACCAAGTCCGGTCAAAGAAGTTTACTTCATAAGACCTAGGACAAGTACGATGAAATTTTTTTTCGCTAAGCTGTAAATACAGTGTTAGAAGCGAAAACAAAATTTCATTTTTTCAAATCTTGTTCGGCATACAACTCCGCTACCCTACAAAATGGCGTTACGCTATTACAAAGGACTATTCTACTGTCCGGGGTTGCTAAAGTTGAGCCACCTATTCACAAAATCCTCTGGAAGCCGAGTTCGGTTGTTCCGAGCAGATGAAGAATAAGCAGGTCGACGAGATGCTATCCTCGACCCAACACCTCTTCCGCGAGCCCCAGAAGCTCTAACCCCTCGGCGATGAAGAGTCTCTGCAATAAGCATCTGCTGATCTTGCTCGCTCATAGTCACAACTCCTCGACGAATTTCAGTCCGTCCCTGTCTTGACGATTCCGGTTGCTCCTGAGCCCGTTCTCGTCTTGACGTTTCCGGCTGTTCCGGAGTTCGTTGTTGACTTGGAGTAGGATTTTGAACAAGGGAACCAGAGGCTTGATCTGGAGTGCGAGCATCTGTTGGCGGGAAATGCCTAAGGAATCTCCCGATTGAAGGACGCCGGGAAAGAATGATGTCGTACCGAGAAGCCCAGCGCCGTAATGATTTCACAACTTGTTGGCAAGCCGAGCTCTCCAGCGCATTGTTCCTCCGGAGTACATGATATTCCTCCCACAGTTCGTCAACTCGACTCTGAACATCTGATATGGTCACTCCCCCGCGCACACGGATGTAATCCTCGTACGCAGTCCTCTCAGCAATGGTCGTATTCAGCTCGGCCTCCAGATCCCTCTTATCGGACTCTAAGTCCTTATTATCGGCCTCCAGCTTCACTAAACGAGCCAGAAGCTCGTCATTCTTCGTCTGATCGGCTATAGCTCTTTTCTCAGCTTCGTCTAAAGCCGAAGAGTACAGCCGTTTCCAGTGAAGTATCTCCATCTCCTTGAGTACAAAGCAGCTATATTAGTTCGGCAGCTGTACCGAGCAGATAGTAAAATACAACAGGAATAAAGGCGAGTACGAAAAGCTATACGAAGACAAGTGTAGAGAATTTTTCATTCACAAGGAAAATTTTTTACACTAGGAGGGCTTCAAAGCCATTTTACAAGGAAGAAACTAGACTAAGAGAAGGGAGACGAAATCATACTCCGCCAGCTTCGTCTCCGGCTCCTCGGCCTGGTTCAGCTTCTTTCTCCTGAACTACCTCAGCCTCGGCCTCGCATCCTGCCGGCCTCGCCTCCGCCTCCTGATCGGCTTCCTTCTCCGGATGCCCGGCCCGCTCGACTTCGGCCTCCCGCTCCAGCGGCTCGGCCTCACCCTCTCCGTTGTAAGTCGAAGCGGGTGAAACGGGTCCCACGGAGGCAAAGATAGCCTCCAGGTTCTCGTCCCGATCAGCTCGACAACTCCGGACTCGGTCTGCAGAAAGCAGGACCGAGGATGAAGCGAGCTCCTCAAGGAGCGGCAGATTCTGAAGCCGAGCTGCTATCTCTCGGCTGTACAGAGGCAGCACGACGTCGGCCCCCTGCTCGCCCTTATCGGTAATTAGCCTTACCAGACTACCGACAAAGGCCGAGAACTGGCTGCTCAAAAAGAGTTTCTCCGTGTAAACACGGAGAGCCTCCCCCTGGGCAGCCACGGCGGCAGCCTCCTTCTGAGCCTCCCGGTGCTTCGTCTGCTCTTGCAGGATGATGAGCTGGTTTTTGGCTGACCGGGCTTCATCCTGAGCCGAGATCCTAGCAGCTCGGGCCCTCTCAAACTTGGCCTCAGCCTGTTCGGCCAGACTACGAGCAAGATGCAACTTCTTCTGCATCTCCTCGTAGTCGTGGGATGCTTTGGAGAGCTCCACGGAGACGAGCTTGGCTCTCTGAAGATGAACAAGGAAAAAACTCAACAGAATGGCCATCAAAAAATGTGGAAAAGAAGCCAAGTCAGAAAGCTTACCTCCACAAAATTCGTCGGCCATTGAAAAGGCTCAGGGACGTGTTCCGGGATGTCTGCAACCACCTCGGAGATGACCAGGTCTTTCCCCGGCATTCTTGGGGACTCATGAAATTTCCCCTTCCCTTTAGCCGAACACGGCTCCGGCTCTTTCGGATCCGAAGAAGAGGTTTTTTGCCTCTTCGGATTCTTCTCGGCTTCAGACGCCGAGCGAGGGGCTCTCTGCCTCTCCGGCTCCACAAGCTCGGAGGACTTTCGGATAGCCTTGTTCAGCATGTACACTGCCAAAAAGCAAGAAAGCAAGGTTAGTTTTCTTCGTTAAAGCAGTAGAGCATAAAGATAAAGAGAAATCCTCACCCTCGGCCTCTTCGTCCGAAGACGAGATGTCGAACACGACGTCGCCCTTGACGAGCTCAGACTCCGTGTATTGTTTCCTAACTATGGGAATCTTGTTGAGCTCGCCATCGAGCTCGTCCAACGGTTCAGGCCGAGGATGACGGATAACGGACTTCGGCCCTCTCCAGGGAAAACTAGGAGCCGCGGTCCTATCATAGTAGAAGAAGCGGTTTTGCCACTTCGGCCACTTCGTTTTACAAAAGGCCCTAAAGGGCTGTACAGGGATCAAGTAAAACCAAGACCCCTTCCTCTTAAATTGAAAGAATTTAAGGATCGCCTTCAAAGACAAATCCCTTCCTAACATACGGAGTTCGGCAGCGAAGGCCGACAAGTGCCTCCAAGAGTTCGGAGTCACCTGGCCCAAAGGAAGCTGAAAAAAATCTAGTAAATCTATAAAGGCAGTAGGGAGGGGGAAACGAAGCCCGCATTCTAAGCAGGCCTCGTACACGGTGGCGTAACCCTCCGGCGGGTCGTTAGCCCTATGATCATCGTCGGGAACCACCGCCTTCCCCCCGGGAAGAAGATATTTTTCGTGTAGAGATATCACGGTGTCCTTACTCAAGACGCTGTGAAAGTACTCTACGGTCTTCTCCCCGGATTCCTTCCGGCTAGAAGACCCCTTATCCCCTTTCCTACCGCTACCCGACTCCGAAGAAGAAGAAGAAGACATTTTTCTTACTTTTTGAAGGTGAAGAAAGTCTGAAGAAATTCTTGAAAGCGGAGAGAGAATTTTCGCAAAAAAGAGAGAGTGCAGAAGAAGCAGTCGCAAAAGTGCTTCAATGATGAAGAAAGGAGGTATTTATCAGATTCGGCGAAGATTTCAAAATCGTCGCACCGTTTCGAATCCCACCTTTTCAGGATTCAACGGCCGGATTTTACTGTCGCATTTAATGCAAGACACGTCCCCTGACATCAGCCTCCCCCTTGCCCTTATCCAGAATGCCGAAGTGACTCACTTTGCCGAAGTGATTCACTTCGCCCTTCGGGAGGGGTAGTGATGGGGTGCGTACTAAACAAGCCCAACAGCAATGACGGCCCATCAGCCCAAAGCCCAAGGAAGAGTATGAGTTCGGCATTACCAAAGAGTTCGGCCTCAGCCTACAGCTCGGTAAAAGCCAACAAATCAAGCTCTGCTCTCAGGTCGGCATCAAGCTCTACTCTCAGATCGGCAACCAAAGCAGTTCGGTCTCAGTATTCGACCGAACAAGGAGTTAGTGGACCCATGCAGGATTTCCACAACTTCCAACACACCCACTACCACGTGGTGTCAGCTCAGGCCACGGTCGTAGGCAATGACCTACGCTACATGCAGGACCTCCATGACCTCCACGACATCCACAACCATCATTAGTGGTGATGCAAGCCACGATCTTAGTTCAATGTATAAATAGAACTTAGATCAGATAGAAAAAGGTTAAGCTCTCTAGAGATAAAACATCATATAGCAAGTCTGTGTTGTAAGCTGTAATCCCAGATCAAGCAATACAATCTTGCCCTCCCTTCTTCCCGTGGACGTAGATTTACTTCAGTAAATCGAACCACGTAAATCTCTGTGTCGTGATCTGTATTCTCTACCAGCATTTACTAACATCAGAAATTCGCGGATTCATCAGAGGCAAAGTCAGCAAAGGCATGTGTTTGCCTGACTGGGCAGATGGCGAGGTTTAAACTTGTGACCTCAAAGTAACTATAGCTATGTGCTGCCAACTATGCTATAATATGAATGTTAATGCAAAATTGATAAAGTATGAGAGAGACTGAGAAAATGCAGATTAAAAAGTGAGAAAACAATTAAAAAATGATTTAATAAATTGGGAGTTACTTTCCAATTAGTACTACTATCAAACTAATTCCGTGGACAAAGGAAATGAAAAGATTCATTTTACAGATAGTAGTACTTCTTCTGTCCCACGTTACTTGAGGCTTTTCTTTTCGGCACACGATTTAAGAAAGTTGTATTTAGTTAGTTAAATAAAGTAGATTAGAGAATAAAGTAAAAGAATGAAGAAAGAGAAAAGTAAAAGAAAAATAAAATATGTTTGTTTTTAGTCAAAAAAAGAACACGGCTCAAGTAACTTGGGACGGAGGAAGTATATTTTATCCAAATTTTGTGTAGAATATTTTAAAAGTGGAAATGGCGCGGGATTTCTTAGTACAAAACGGTCAAGTTTAAGAACAAGGCAAAGGCGGCGCCTGCAATTGTCTTTCAACGACCAAACCAAAGCATTTCCCCAACATTGACAACAGAAAGCGACAGCTATGTGTTTGTTACCTACAAATCAATTTATTCTCCAAACAAATTCTAATTCATCATACCAATGGATTCCACCCCCACCTCCAGGCCAAGATTTCGCTTCAGAGATCACAGGCAAGAACTGGCCGACGATTCCTCCTCCGAGGGTCACACCACCGACGACGACGACCAGCCTCACCTCCACTCCATGACTGCTAAGGTCACTCTCTCAAATACATTTCTCGAATAATCATTTCAACTGATTGCCTTTTTCTTCTTTGTATCACAGGGTGTCCAACATCTTTGCTCTGAGCTTCTTGAGATCAAGCAACAATCGGATCACGATTTTCGGAAGAACGTCTTTTCAAACTACTCTGCCTTCCTTATGTAAGTCTCATATTCAATACTCCTCTCTGCCCCACGTTATTTAAGTCACTTTTTTTTGCACTCTTTTTGAAAAAATTATTAATAAATAGTTAAAAAAGAGAGAGACTAAAGTAACAGAGAATACGAACTAGAAGACTCTCCTCTACTTTATTATCTCTCCACTTTATCTATTTTTATTATCATTTTTCCAAAACGAGTGAAAAAAAACTACAATTGAGTAATGCAGGATAATGAAAGACATACAAGTCTTGCAAACTGAACTACTGGGGTTGAAAAGCCAGGCTTCACTGCAAAAGAGGCATGTTCAAGAATTTAGTGATAAAATCTACTCAACTCTTGTGTCTGATGATACTACCATGCTTCGAGAAACTCTGCCTGTTGAAACGATGTCTCCGTCTGTATTGGACGTGCACGCACAAAATGTGTGCGATATCTTGGATTCTCTCGTCTCTGAGCTTAGGCTAGATGATGCCCTGGCTCTGCTCGAGGTGGAGAGCGAGTATGTCCAGTATCGATGGCCAGATGAATATTCACCGGATCAAATAAGTCGACTATATCTGGAAAACGGTCTGTCCTTGCTGACCAGCTAACGCTGGTAGCTAGACATCCACGGGTGCCTGCACCGGAGCTGCAGAAGGCACTGCTCGGATTGTGCCAGCTCGGAGAAAATCATCTTGCAAACGATCTGATGCTTCAGTACTACCACTCGAGGATTGCTTCTGGCATATACAATCTGCAACCTTCAAAGGGATTATTTCCGAATGTCTTGTATATTCAACAAGTGGCAAAATGTGTGTGTTCGATGATCTCTCAAGCTGAGAGGAGTTATGTCTCGTTGAATGGAGAAACGCAGCTAACTCGGTGGGCAGCAGAGGAGATGGGAGTGTTTGCTGCTTGTTTCGTCAAGTACATTGAGTCCATCTCCGACATAAGTGGTAGGCTGTCCGCAGCTGTTGATGCTTTGAGGATCGGTATGTCATATTGCTCGCTGCTGGAGACTCATAGAATCCTCGTGAAGCATTCGTTCATGGAGCTCGTTCGCCCCTGCATAGAGGGAGTCATGCAGCTCCACATAGACCATCTGAGTAGAGTCATGAGTGTGGTTGCCTCGACTGACACATGGGTGTTAGACAGATACTACGTTTCGGGAATCTTGACAGGAACGAGCAGCGCCATCATTGATCAACACCCGGAATGCTTCTTTCTCACCAACAGTGGCAGAAGTTCGTGACATTGTTCCAGTCAGTGTTGTTAGGGTCGCGGGTCGCACCGGGGCGATTGAGTGAAATTTTGGGTCACGGGGCGATGAGTCGACCGGGTCGTGCGCCCCACCAATCAAACGTGGTAATAGTTCAAAAATTGCATAACACGCTGAACTTTTATTTTTATTGACCTACCATTTCACCCTATTAATATAACTAAGTTGTAGATAGGTTTGTGCTCTTATTATAATATAGGTAATGTATTTATATAACAGCAGCTTATAAAGAAAGAGAGATGCATAATTGCCTATGAAATATTAATTAAACATTCGTTGAGCCGAGTAAGAGAGAGATGGAGAATGTGTTAAATATTACTTTGTCTATGAGTAATGAGAGAGAAAGATATTAATTACTATAGGAAAACGTGCCATCAGCCCTGCACCACTAAATCATTTATGTAATCTAGGAGAGTAAAAGTTGTATTCCATTTAGTATAGGAGTATTTAAATATTATAGGGACTGTTCATCTTCTATTTTCTTTCTTCTCCACTTGACTGCGACCCACAGTATCGACTCCGGCTCGACCCAATCGCCCCCGTCGCCCCAGCAGCGACCCCGTATCTCGATCAACCCACCCAAGTGGGGCGGTGCTGGCTGCGACCCTGGCGACCCGAGCGACCCAACGACATTTTGACAACATTGGTTCCAGTCTGTGGTGGAGGAGATTTCACCTCTGATCGCGTTTGAAATGGAGAGCTCGGTTCTGAAAGGAATCATGGACTTATTGACAGCGTACGTTGTCATACTCGAAAGCGCCATCACTGGTGACACAGATGCTATGGAGAAAGAAGGGTTCAAGATCAACTTGCCAGAAACTCCCACTCAAGGAGTTATCATTCTAGCCAATCTGTCTACATTGGTGCAGTTTTCCTCGAGCATTATCCGAAACCTCTTTGATGGCGTCCACCCGCTGGAATTCTAGATGGACAGTTACGCAACACTCGTTCAAGACATTTACAGTCGGCTCAAATCCTACTTTCTTGATCAGTTCATATCGAACATCTTCTCACCAAATGCTGGCCATGAATCCAGTCCAGAGATTCGCCACGATAGTTGTAGATATCTCGATCTGACTCCATCTGTTCCATACCTGGTATGCTCATGTTTTGTCCTTCAATTAGGCAAACAATAGCTAACATTATGGTGCATGATCTACATGATCAGGAATTGAACTTGGAGCTAAAGAAACTAGAGAAGCTCGACTGCATTGACACGGGATGGCTGATGAGCCTCTTCTCGGAGGTGATGGACGCAACATTGGAGTGGATCTCTACTAAATCTGAAATATGGACAATAACAGAGAACTTGCTTCTCAATCGCACAAAATTTGTGCAGGTATATATGCTTACCTTTTCTTGGTTGTAATTGCTCACAGTTTTGCATACAAGTCAATTTTGTGTTTCATAAAAACAGTTCATTTTGGACACTCAATTTCTGGTGGAAATGGCAAGACATGGTGAGTACCTGTCAGAAAAGGCGAAAACCATCTCAGACGACATGATATTTCATGTCGAAGCGCCCTTCCTTTCTGCTGGCCTGAGCCCTCTAAGGTGAACGATATGCCCGTAAATTTGTAGAATTACTCATTGTTAGTCATAGTGATTATATAGTCTGAATTTGACAGAGATTCGAATGATGATGAGTGGCCTGCAAACATGGTGATCGCAGCCCTTCAGAAGCTGCAACAACTTCTTGAAAACGAGGATGCAGCAGGCGAAGAGGGATCCTCACATGAATCAGTGATTGAAAATGCCATTCAAACAAACAGCCAAATTTGATAACTCAGCAGATAACTTCACACATTTTTAGACTACTTTTTCAAACTACATACGAGGACAATATCCAAATCATCAGAAACCAAGCACCTAATCCATTGGATTAATGACAAATCCAACTTTATACAAGTTATTAGCATAGTAGAGCCTTCATCCTAATCTCACATGGTCCGATCACCTGCCAAAGAGACACTCATTCTTCACCTCATATTGTCACGACGCCTGACGTAACGTGTTCTGTCATTGTATCTTGGTCTGTCTTGAGCTCTCTGGGGCACAGGCTCCACTCTCCTCTGCCTCTCTGGAGACCGTTGAACTATCTCTCCGTTAACAAATAGCTCAGCTGTCAAACCAAACACACGAATATATTCAAGTCAAAAGGTTGGAATTTGTATGATGGTTTGGCCTAATGATAATTACACAATTTCAAGTTCTATAATAATTAGCCAATTACATTGAACTTGAAACAGAACTTATCTACTCTTACGCTTAAGACATAGCTGGTGGGATTGGACATCTTTTAACCAAAACGTATATTCTAATTTGGATAAATATCTCTTGCCTTTTTAAGACATAGTGTTAGACAAATGATTCTCAAGATTTACACACCAAATCATAGGACATTGTCAATTTACAGCATAACCTTTAGTTTTTTTATTTTGCTGGAGTCTTTTGGACAAGGATTATATTATAGTTAAATTTTAAAAAAGACATGGCTGCCCATACATTTGAATATAATTATAAGATAAAATATAGTGAACATTTCACTATTGACATAGATCATTGATGAATGACCCCCATTACCCCCACCTAAGATTATCACATGATTTTAATTGATACTCCCTCCGTTCCACAGTAATAGAGGCATTTCATTTTGAGCACTCGTTTTGAAAAAATGATAATAAATGGCTAAAGTAGAGAAAGAGTAAAGTAAGATAAAGAATAGTGTAGAGAAGAGTATTATCTACCCTATTCTCTATCTTACTTTACTATTTCTCTAACTATTTATTATCATTTTTTTCAAAACGAGTGCTCAAAATGAAATGTCTCTATTACTGTGGAACGGAGGGAGTAATAAACTGTATACAATATCACTAGTCAATGTCATTTGTCAGACTAAATTAGTAAGAAATTCTATAACAGCAAATAGTTCAATATTAAGATTGGATGTTATATTGGTCACAACAGAGAAAATCAATTAATGGAAAATGTGAGATGACATATTTAAATCTAGACCAAACATGGGTCCTTAATTGATTATCTAATGAAGAATAATCCAGGAAATTAGCAAAGTTCACATGCTAAACATATCTTTTGGAGTGAGTAAATAACTTCATGAAAAAAATTTCAAAAACATAGTTTAAATTTTGGATAAGGGATTACTTAGCAAATGATACTTGAATTTTCAATTAGATGTGACTGAGTAAGATTGTAAGAATTTAAAAGGATTTGTATAATTCTCAAGCTCAAAACACATCTTAGAACATTGTTAATTTCTATCATAAGATATGCAACCTTTTGGTTCACATAAAGGTGTAAAGAGGAAAAAACAAGTGACAGTTCATAATTAGGCAGAAAAAACAAATTTTCATGGATTTTGGCTAAAACTGAATCTATTAAATTAAAATTTACATGGATGATAACAAGTGGAGTACGTATAATATGAGAGTCGACACTCCACCATTGATAATGGACAGATGATAATACTAATAAACATCATGAAGGAATCCGCATATCAAACAAGCTCAAGCCTAAATGAAGAGGTTTTCCCTAAACTTCAGATGCCATGTAACGATGTAATGCCTCCAATATTGGTCAATAGTATATGCTAGAGATTTCTGATTTAAAGTTAAGTGTTAAGACTTCAGAAGACAACTTTTCTATGTACGCCAGGGGCGTAGCCACCTCACGAGGACACGGGGCAATTGCCCCTCCTCATCCACTCATTCTCTTATATATTTATACATAAATTTTTAATTACGTATTTTAACCACGCTAAATGCCCCTTATCAAATACATAAAATTTTCTTATGTATTATATTTTTGCCCCTTCTCCAATAAAATCCTGGCTCCACCCCTGATGTAAGGGGCAACTATGTAACCTCTCTAACAGTGCATGCAAACAAATAATTATACTCCAAAATTCATAAAGAATAGTATAATATTATAAACATTTAGAAGATTTACCTCCATAGTCCTTGTTTTCAGCATCCACATAAGAGTCGGGGAGAACGAATAGAACACCAGGCAAACCTGCATACACAAAGGGATCAACAAATACAATCAAACCAGAATAATACTATATTGAATGTGCAATGAATAAAGTAACATCATGTCAAGAAAATTAAGCACGAACCTTCGAGCTTGTTGGAGGTTTCCTCATCGATTTCACATCCAAACCCAAAGTACCTCTCACATGAAACGTTATATATCTTTCTCTTAGCCTCCTCCTCACTGCAAGAAATACAATTGGTAAACATCGAACATTAGTCAATAACGTACATCACACGAACAAAGAAAATAAGAAACATCAAACGAAAAAAATTATCATTCAACATTCATAAAAGAGACAAGAGCCCAGTTTTATATGATTATAAAGTAGAATACGCGAATCAGAAATCAAGCAACAACTACAGCTTCGCAACAATAAGGTGGAAAATGAAACAAAAAATTAATTCAATTAACAAGGGAATATCATAAAATCAACCTTCCTAGAACTTTAGCTAGGGTTTGAATGTAGCAATCAATCATCTGCTGTTTGGTGGCGCCTTCACCGCCGGGCTTATCCATCACAATAAGCCAGTGCTCATAGTCACAGCCGGGGAAGAGCGGCGCCATCTCCGTCGGCGGGCGGTCGTTGAAGTTCGAACCGGAGTTCAAAGGAGAGTACGAGGATCCAGATCGGTTGACTCGGCATCGGACCGTGTTGGCTCTGGCGGGAGAAAGCACGCGAATTGAGTGGGATAGTGCGGGTGCAGCTGCGCGAAGAGCGGAAATTCGGACGCGGCCAAAGCCGGGGAGGGGCGGGAGACCGGAGACGGTGGAAAAGTGCAGGCGTTTGGGGAGAAAGGCGGCGGCTGAACGGCCGGTGAGGATCGAACGGGCGATAGTTGCGGCCATCAATGTGTGTGGAGAAGAAATCTGAGTTAGGGTTTATGGGATGGGTTTCGGATAAAAGGGGAAACGAAATGGGAGTATTTATAAGCTTTGGGATAATTACATGCAAAATGTTTTACGTTTGTTTCAATTTAGTACAAAAAATATGTAAACTACAAAATGTTTTACATTTGTTTCGATTTAGTACAAAAAATATTAAGTTTACATATTACATCCAAAAAAGTTTACTACGTGTTTAAAATAATACATTCCGTCAAGTCCCCACTAACACTGTTACTTCTAATTATATCATACATATAAAAAGTTTCACCAGTGTTTCAGATTTGTACAAAAGGTTTTAAATTAAAACATTCCATTAATTATATCAAACAATTCTTTTTATTACTCACAAAAATAAAAATTACAGAAAAAAAAATTCACCACTCTTCACCATCAAATTAGCGAATTGCATTTTATTGTCTAAATTTTCTCATATAACAATGGAGAATACAACTAAAAAAACATTGAATCTTTTTTATAAAAATAAATATTTACTTATTAACTGTTCGAAGCTCAAATTAGTCGTTTTATAAAGATGAAATATGAACCTGTTTTATACTATGTTCTATAAAGAACATTATAAAAAATATATATATTGAGGGACAAAATTTTTTTAAACCACGATCAATTGCTGAAAGAATTGATATTGAATGTTATTTTGAGTGATTAATTGTATTAAATCTGTAATTATCCTATAATTATGTTGATAAGTTGGATAAATTATAAACCAACTAACGGTGTTTAAAATATTTAACGGAATGTATTAACTTAAAACACTTAGTAAACTTTTTGTATGTAATATGTGAACTTAATACTTTTTGTACTAAATTGAAATAAAGGTAAAACATTTTGTATAAAATATGTAATTACTCCTCAAGTTTCAGTTGTGTGATGGAAATTATCGTCATATTATTTCTTTTCCCTCTTATTCATTTTTTGGAGTATTTTCCTCCTTCGATATTATTTGATGAGATATACAGAGAGAAGTAAGTATTTATATTAATGTGAGAAAATTTTGTCAAAAAAAAGAAAATATCACATATTTTCTGGGATAAACTAAAAAGGAAAGTGTGACATCTGTTACAGGAAGGAAGGAGTATATTTCGATGTGTTGTTCAACTTAATCTATTTTTTCGTTTTGGATCTCATGCCCATATTTAGATTGCGAAGATCATGTGATTGGATCTACCAAATGCAACAAAAAATGGAATTATAACCAACATCTTCACTTTCTTGTAGGTACACCTGACCATGGAAGACTCTAATCTATCCCTTGATAATGACGATATAATCGCAATGGTCAGTTAGTTTCCTTCCTCTAAGAATAGAAGTTATTTAGTTGTTGGTCAATCCCTTAAAAATAGAAACTTTTCTATTTAGGAAATTTATTTCTCTCTAATGAGGTGAGACCCGTTTTCCACTAACACACTTTTCTTTCCATCTCTATCTTACTTTACCAGTTTTATATTAAAACCCGTGCCGTTTTAAAAAAATTATTTTGAAGGGATGAATGGAAGTATTATACTCCATCCGTCCCATAAAAATATGTGCACTTTCCATTTTCGCCCGTCCCACAAAAATATGTGCATTTCATTTTCGGAAATTTCTATCAATTTAGGTCGCACTATCCATTGACTTTACTTTAACTACCATTCTCCTCATCTCTCTTACTTTACCAAATTTATCTTAATTCTCGTGTCATCTCATCCGCCTATATTTTTATGGGACGGGATGAGTATATGATTTGGTTAGCAGCATGAGTGGGGCTTTGATGTGTTACGATTATAATTGATGCAGACCTAAATGAGGGGAGGGCGACACTCAAAATGAAGAGTGATCGTACACGTAGAAGCTGATCTCCCCGTGAAGAGGAAGTGCTGCTATCAGCCTTGAAAAGCCTCGTTGTCACTGGATGGAAATCGGATAATGGTTTCCGTGGTGGCTATCCGACTCATATTTTCGAGGTATTGAATCGTGAATTCATGTGTAATTAATGACATGAAGATAATCCCCCTTATCACATCTAAGATTTCCTAATGAAAAAAAAAGCAACAACTCTCTCTGTGGAATCCTCGAACGTGTAGGCTTCAACCTGAATAATGACTACAAGATTAACTGTGACAACGACCAATGAGAACAAATCATTACGGTATGCATCTTAATGGTTATTTGAATGCTATAATTTTTCATTCAATTTATAATATGTCAGATTATATTGTTTACTATTGTGGTGTCCGGTGGAGAAGGACGCTCGCAACGTGCATTTCAAGTTATGGCCTATGTGGGATGCATGGAAGGAGATCTTTGGAAAAGATCGCGCTGTAGAAACTACTACTGCGGACCTGCTTGAAATGTCTAATGAAGTTCGTTCAAATGGTATCCCAAACCTCGAAAGTGGTGGCAGTGAGTATGTTGCAAGTACTGATGCACCTTCTGGTGCCATTCCACATAATAACAAGAGCTTTCCTCAAGGTCTTGATCAAAGTGTAAGTGACAGTGAACACAAAACTCAGCCAGCCAAGAAAAAGAACAAGAAGCGTAAGATCGTTGATAGGTCCAATATCATTATGGAGATACTTATTATCCAAATGGATATCCTAATATTACATATGACACGTGACATGTTGGAAATAGATTTCATTAGTATGGACGATGCCACCATGCATTTTAGCTAGATGAAGCACAAGAAATATCATTTGATGATCTAATTGTTCCTTCATCATTCGTAGATTCGTTGTCAGAGAGGTGTTTCCGACATCGTCAAAAAGTTTGTGTGGATTCATCTTAACCTGTTGTTTACCCGCGACCAAAGAAGATTACCCACGCATGTGTGCTTTACCCAAACGGATTGTCTCATAAATTTTTGCTTCCACAGTGGTGTCAGATGTGGTGATGACCTATTCATTATTGTCCTGCTTCAAACTTCACCACCGAACAACATTTGCATTTGCTTTTATTCAAGTTGTCCATCAATATTCTTAAGAGAACAAAATACATATGAAAAATAATACTCCATCTGTCCCATAGTAATAGCTAATTGGGGATGACGCGGGTTTTTAATGGGTAATTGGTAAAGTAAGAAAGAAGTAGGAAAAGTTGTTGAAATAATGTAGTGGATGGTGGGGTCCATAAATAATAAAGTACTCCCCCGATTCTATGTTAATTGAGTCATTTTTCTATTTTTGGGAAGTTCCAAGTTAATTGAGTCATTTCTATTTTTATCAAAAAGTTACCCTCTTTCTTACTTTATACTTTATTTTCTCTTCATCGCTCTTACTTTGTTCATCATCCACTTAATACGCTATTCTTAAGCTCCGTGCTAAAAAGAAATGTCTCAATTAACAAGTAACGGAAGGAGTAAAAAGGAGAAAAATATTTCCATAAATGGATATGGACTATTTCCGTGGGATGGACGAAATAGAAAATTCAGCCTATTTCTATGGGACGGAGAGGGTACCTTATAATGTGATAGAGATCAAACACAAAATGTTAAAAATTGTACCTTCAAAATAGAAGTCCAGGTTTTCTCTGATGCGAAGACCTTGTTCGATGGCTTATCCCACCTTGTACCCGCATGCTCGACTAGTCCTTTGAAAGACCGATAACGACGTTCCAGAAAAAGCAAACGATTGTAGGCTTCGTCCCTATCGACTCGCACACAATACCCTCTTCGATAGTTGCCTCAGCCTCGTACTAGAACTCCACCAGGATGACAATGACCTCAAAATTATGCGCTTGATTTTCTCTCAAAATACTACTTAGTAGTATGTTGTCCATTTTCACGTGTCCACTCATCATGATAGAAATACTCATGTTGAGCTTTAAAGTTGGGATCCATATTAGGTGTGAACTATAAATTTTTCTTTGAATTTTAATAAAGTTATATCGAATAATTTGATTAGTATTACTCCATATTTATATGTCCAAAAGACTGACATCCAATATAGGATAATTCAATATGGAAATCATATTAACTTTGATTTTCGTTTACTCATTTGTGACAAGGAGAAATATTCTAATTCAAATCCAACTCTATGGATATGCTGACACCTAGCCAAGGACTACATAGTTGGTTTTTAAATCTGGACTTTGAGGCGGAGTGAGAATTGGGAGTAGGATTACTGATTTTCCCCTTCCATTTTTGGCTCCCCAAATTGCACAAGTATCAATGTCGAACCCTAGAAGACCGGCGTATTCCTTGTTTCCACTCCCAATATCCGACCCGATTTCGAATATGATGCCGCTGTTCCAACCTCCAACCACATGCACCATCCACCTTTTTTAATTCGCTCTGGATTTTCCTCAAGAAGCCTTACGCATTCCCGTTTCTGTTCTCAATATTCTGTGTTCTCGCTCAGATTACGGCACCGTCACACTCATCAACTATTTCACAAATTGTCGCATACTTAAAAACGACAAGAACTGTGATTACTCAAAGGATTCTAATGGAAAATTTGTGCAATTTGTGGCATATCCCCTCGACTTTGTGGACTAGCAGGGCGTACCCCATCCAACTGAATCAACTCATGATGGCTGTTGCCTACGCTGACAACGACTTTAGTGACAGCGGTGCGAGCAGCCGGAGACGGAGCACTACCGGCTGTCGCAGAGGAGGCAAGGGCTACGTCAACGAAACAATAACGGCGGTGTTGTGCCGACGGCAGTCCAACCAGCAAGGGCGGCTAGTCGAGCTAGTCCAGCTGGCTGTCCCAACGAAGCGGTCTAAGCAAATGTGCCGCGGTGACGTTGCAGCAGCACCTGTGGTCGACGATGGCGAGCTCACCTTTGAATTTTAAAAATGTTATCGAGTCATTTTTGTCCACATCTGGACTCATAAATAAATGTTGCAAATGGGGACTCCCAAATGTGGGACTAAATCTAGCAAACTGAACACATGGTTTTCAATCGAATTATGTGGGACCCACACAGTTAGCACTAGCTTTAATTCTACCAAAAGTAAAAAAGTAAAAGGCGAAAACGCCCTAAGAATAAAGCTTCTACGAACAAGTGTATAGTAAAGGTACTGTGGTTTTCTTATTCTTCTACATAGTCATTGAGAAATATTCTGATTGAAAGAGAGTTGTTGTGACCCGATTTGAGGAATCAATGCAATTTTTATTGAATTATGACATGCCTAGCTTTAGATGTATTCCTGAAATAGTCTTTAACTTGAAAAGGCTTCACAACTGGATGAAAAAGACACCACAAGATTTACAGTAATTCCATGTGCTAAGAGATGACAAGTCATGGATGAGGAAAATGCTCAAAAGCTGATAATTCAAGGTGATTGTATTCTTATAGATGACAATGCACAAATTGAAGGTACTAGAGTAGTTCTATAACATCCATCGAGATATGAAGCTAGCAGCAAGCACGCATAATGATACAAAACCCCCATCCCCACGTGCTAGGTTCGACAAAAATGAGACTCTATCGACTCGTACACTTCATGCTCTTTGTATCGATCCTTTCGGTATCGATCTTGCAAAATATATCTTCTCAATATAAGTAACCAAACAATCATTCATCCAAGAGTCTCCCATCTTATTACGAAGACGACGTTTCACGATGTTCATAGCTGAAAAATATCTCTTAACTGATGCAGTCGCAACTGGTAGGACCAACGCCAACTTCACAAGCAAATAAACCAATGGATTGACAATATGTTTTCATGTAGCAACTAACCTCTGAGAAAGATCTCCCATACTTTCAAGGTTTAAGAACTGTTTCTGTGATCTCATGTCGCGGATGTAAGTCTTGACTTCTTTGTCAAGCAACCGAAAATAACTTCAGAGAACTCCAAAGGATAACAATGAGCAAGTTCAACCCATTTGAATTTGTTAAAAGCAGCAAATGAACTCTTTGGGCTTTAGCAAGACACGCATAGTAGCAAATTTGTGTTAGCCTCATTGAAGCGATTGTTGAGTTCTTGATGTCGTCAATCGATCACACCATTAAAAAGCTTAAACCTGAAATAATTCAAGTTCGTCAAAACTTCACCTTTCCTTCAAGGTCGACCAGGAGTCTTATACATGTCCTTCATATCTAAGATTTTAATATCATCTTTCTCATAAAATATAGATACTTCGTTGATCAGAGACTTCCATCATTCCTCCAGCATATCTTGTAGATGTTGTTTTGCTACTTCAACTGAGGCCATGACATTCACAATATCTTGATCTTTCCTTTTCAATATCAAAGATAAATGATTTGTGATTCCCAAGATTGTTATCACCAAGTGCAAAATGATTGCAAACTCAAAAGTTGACATAACACCAAATAACAATAATGATTCCCCTATTTGTTGTGCAGTACCATGATCCTCAATGATTTGGAGAACCTCAATAACTAGAGTGAACATGATCGAAAAATTTATCAGTGACATATAATGAGACTCCCAACGTGTATCACCAGGTCTTTGTGGAATGTAGGATCCATTATAAAAAGTAATAAAAAATAAATGAAATATTTATTGATGGAAAAATGGAGTATTAACTTTTAGGGTGTGTTTGATTGGTAGATAGAGACATTTAAAGTGTTTTTTTAATGGTCCAATCTAGTGTTTGATTTGGCTTCTATAATAACTGGGTAGCCCGTTTAAAGGGCAAAGGCTCGTTTCATTAGGGCTGAAAAGGACTATATTACTATCAACAAAAATTCAGCGATAGCAACAAGATGTCAATCTTAAATTAACTGTAACTACTAATATAGCCCTCAGATTCAATACACTACACGTTGCTCATTCTCTTCTCAAAATTAGAATGCCCCTCTTCTCAAAATTGACGAAATCTCCATGGTCGGGCGCTGCTGCTCTTTCTCCAAGGCGACAACGCGAATAAGAACCACCGTGTTAAATATACTCAATTTTTATTCAATTTTTTAAGGATGTTTTGGTAATTTGGATCTATCCGCTCTTGTTTTGTTTTTGGCCTCGATCTGGAATTTCTGGGTCGGTGCAATTGCTCTTCTGCCCCTTCGATTGAATTCATTCTTTATGCTCCCGATTAGTTTTTAGGATCCTTCGAATTTCTGGTGGAATCCTGTATTTTGAATGGGTGAAAGTGTGGAAAAGTATTGTGAATTTGGATGGATATATCATATGGTAGTGTTTGGCCAATAAAATGTTTCTCTTTTGAGAATGGGGAAGTGGCCTTGTCTGTTGTTGCATACAATTGAAATCTAAACTGCTCTTCTACCCCTTCGATATATCTTTCTTCAATAGCGAAATCAGTTTTTTGCTTGACTGCTCTTCTGCTCATTCGAGATGTATTTATGCCTTATCCAGTTTATTATGCACATATTGATTATGTTTTCGTTCCACATTGTATTACTTAGTTTTGGAAGATGGTCCGCCTCGCCAAGAAAGATGCAATTATAATGCAAATATTTGAAGAGATAATGCGGAATTATTTGGTGGCCCAATCGTGCTTTATACAATTGATTCTAAACCATCTAGGTGAGAGCAAGAACAGAAGACGAACTCAAAAGGTGTTGCCATATGGTATGGTTAGTAGGGTACCCTCGCAAGTTAGGCACACAAACAGATTGGTTGGTGTTACTGGCATTGGTTGTCTAGTGAATCTGAGAATTGATCGAAACGCATTTGGCCGGTTGTGTGCTGTGTACCGCCAACTTGGTGTTCTCCGCGACAGGCGGAGCGTGTACATAGAAGAACAAGTGGGCATTTTCCTCGGTGTTATAGCCCACCATAAAAAATCGAATAGTTCAATTCGCATCTGGCATGGTCGATTGTGACAAAAATCACACCATAGAAAGATTATGGTCGATATGCGTCCCTTACCTTCTTGAACTGCTGAAGAAGTAGAGCCGCCTCTTGCAAATGAAAGGGCATATGAAAGGAACGGGATTTACATTGACAATGTTGTTAGGGTTAATAAGGACAGTCTTGGCAATATAAAGAAAGTCAAAGGATAGTTTTGGAATTTCACACTATAATACGGTTGTAAATAACAAATCAAATATGTGATATTAAACACTATATATAACATACCATCAATTCAAACACCATAAATAGAATTAGAAAACCAAGAAAATCATTGCTATAAAATAGTTGTGCTCTTATCTAAATGAAATATAAACTCCAATTCAAACACACTCTTAGTGTATAGTCAATTTTCTAGGATCAAGTATTATAATAAAATTAAATCTTATGTGGTGTGTCAAATGACAATTTTAAATGATATGGATATGATATGTCAAAATTAATACTATTAAAATGGTGATCAATGCATCAAATAATATATAGTTTTCATCATTAATTAGATTGAGTTTTTATTTGTAATTTAAATTTTTTTAATATATTTTTTGATGAAACAACATTATTTCGATGTAGTTTGACATATCATTTAAATTTTTTATATATTTTTTAATGAAACAACATTATTTCGATGTAGTTTGACATATCATATGTCAATTTGGACGAAATTCGATATCAGACTGCTATATACTCCCTATGTCCTAAAAATAATAGACTAGTTTTACTATTTTGGATCGTCCTTCAAATTAATAATGTGGACCCCACAACCCACCAATATTATTTATACTATCTTTTTTATCTTTCTTACGTTTTCTCATCCCTCTATTAATACAGAGCGGATCGCCATCGCCTCATTCAAATGCTACACCTTTTCATACTAAATTAATAAAATAATGATGCGTGGATATTTTTTAAATTAACAAAATAAAAGACTACACCTTTTCATACCACACTAATAAAATAATGACAAGGGGATATTTTTTAATTTAACAAAATAAAAGACTAAAAGTTTGATTATCATGATACATATCCTCATACACCAATAGTTTGCTGCCATGTATACAAAGAAAATAAACACTAGAGAAATGGATGCTCCAACTCCAAAGTAGGATGCTTAATAGAACAGACCAATACAGAGACTTCAACATTTGGAATTTGTATCTCTTTCAACCATGTCAGAGTTTGAAACTTCTTCTCTTTCATTTCTATTAGTCGTTGAACATCTTACTTTTCTTTTATTATGTAATCCCCCTCTCAGCTGCCAATAAGTGAAGTGAGCAGTAAATTGATATCAGGAAACTATATCTAACAGTTGAAAATTTTAAAAAAATTAACAAGTCCTACGCTAAATAAAGGTCCACCTTTCTCCAACTCTGGGAAAGAAATACAATATCCCACTGTCACTTTGATCTGGACAATGCTCATCTGGAATATAACCTAATGGCTTTATGCCCTTTATCATATCACCCTTGCATTATTGTAAAAACCACAAAATGTCGAAAGCTCTCCACTATAAATTGGATGAACGAAACATTCTATTAATCAAGATCATTCTTTTCATTAAATTTTAACATCTAGTTAGAAAACTGTATCATATTCTCATCCAATACAAATTTTATCTAATACTGCCTCATAAAAAGTTACAAACCAATTACATTGAATATTTTGATAGATTTTTCAATCCTTTAATATATTTTTCCCTTTATATGCATCTAACTTAGAGATTAGAAGGAAGAAAAAACACATAATACCAATAGGTTTGAAATAAGTCAAGAAATCAAGTAAAAATTACATAATTGTAAATGCAAATTAATCGGATCTAACCTTATGTGCAAACAAAAAAAAGTTTAAGAAAAAAGAAAAAAAGGGGATAAAGCTGCGGAGAGTAGAGACAGTATCTTTGGATAACATAGTCCACGCCATTAAATTATGATGTACTTTGAGGATCAAGAGCAGTGTACGTCAAGTTCCAGTACTCATCATTAATGAGTGTAGTAGTCCCTTCAAATTCCTGTGTAGTAGAAGTGAAGTGGTAGAGTCTTCTCACTCGACTCTAATGTCGAATGACTGGACTCAGGAGTAAGCAAGTGTGCACATATGAGAATTAATGCAAAGCTCGGTCCAGACACAACGCTCCTTAAATCCACTGGATCACTGAGTCCAGGAACTCAAGAGAACTACAGTGTTTTTGTCGTTGGACACACTCGACTCCCCTTCAAAAATAAATCCCTCAACCCGAATACTATGAATTAGTATAGGGAAGTGGGGTCGATCCCACAGAGATGGATTCGCAAAGTAGTGCTAAGAGACTATGGAAACAAACGGCTGCTGCCACGCAAAGGGGTTGAGATTTTAACTATCACTAGATCTAGGCAAGAAATGTAAACGCTAGACCTAGGACACAGAAAACTTACTGGAATCAGACATCAAATCCGAAAGACACAATTACTCCCTAGACTAAGTAAACAATTACCTAATCTAGCTAAACAGAAAGCAACTAACAGTGGGGACCATGTTTCCAGAAATAGCAAGTACGGTAAAAGCTGCAGACAACCAACCGCTGCAATTTCCTAACCAACTCAGACGCGTAAATGCAGAAAACAGAGCATACTCCTGGAATCGAACAAAATATAGAAATTTGGACGCCGGAAACTTGCTACGAATCGGAAATACACCAGATCTACGTAAACTAGGCGAAATGAAATGAAAACACGTAAGCGCGGCATAAAATTAAACACTCCTGCTCAGAATCACGTCGGACGCTTAATCCACTCCGGATCCAAGCAATCCAAACTCAACAATCAACAAAATCAACTCCATAACTCCGATTCTAACAGATCTGCTCCGATCACCGCCAAATTCCAACAATCACGAACAACTCCACAACATTAACCAGACAAAACCCCGATTCATTCACAAACATTCTCCCAGATTCAACCATTAACCTGCAATAATCCAGAAATCAACCAACTCCAACAATCCAACTCCAGAATTCAAGTAAACACAATCAAACAACAGGAATCATCACGATCGACGTAAACGAAAATGAAACTTGCATAAAAGTAAGAAATATCCAGAAACAAAAGAGGTCTGAGCTTCGAACAGCGAAGCTCGGCGAATTCAGCAGAAACGAAAGTGGAAAATAAATTGTTTCTTCGCCCTAAAGAAGGACGGTGTTACAACCAGATCGAAAATGTATGAAAGCTAGAGGTGAACCCCCTAGTGTGCCCTGAATTTCCCACCGAAAGAACCCAAGAGTGTGAAGAGAGTGGACTAAGCTACAGGCTGTTAGCAAGGTCTCCACCGAGAAGATCCCTCCAGCTTGCATGCTTCTTCCTTTTATAGATGCAGACATAGCCTTCTAGAGTCTTCGTAGAAATCCCTATTCTACCCTTCAACTCCGAGGCTTCCTCCGTCAAGCAATTTCCTTCATAATGTCCACTTTTTCGCCAGTTTCCTAGGACCATGCAAGCGTCCTCTTCTTTTCCTGGATCTAGCGAAAATCTTCACACACCTGGCTTAAATCGTGCGTTAGACCCAGTAATTTCATGAAATAAAACCCCTAGACCGATGCATGAAATTAGCCTTATCAAACTGCTCACACTTAAACCATGCTTGTCCTCAAGTATGAAAGACAAGAAAATAGGAATAAGGCGAATTTGAATGCATGGTTACCAAGTAAAATCCTAAAAATGAAAACAAACTCCTAGACCTAAGCAACTACGGAATTGGAAAAGAAAACAACACAAAGAACAGAAACACAACAAAACAAACAAGCATGAACTAGTTTCGAATTTTAAGCTACTATCCCCACAAGTTTAAGTTCAATCTGATCGATTACAGTCTTCAAATCTTCCCCCTTCCTTCGTCTGCCTAAACGGTCCGTCAGTTTGTCAAGATAGCCTATCGATTTCCCATCTGTTAGGTTCGCTCTATCACTCATTCCTCACCAGGGATGCTAGGATCAAAACGCTCCACAGTTAAGGTTATACCACTGATGCGTCGGGTTATGAGAGTTTTTCCCTTCTTACTTCTCCTTTCCTATGAATTTCCCTGGTCAGGCTACGATTTTTCTGCCCTTAAGGATTATAAATATTTTTTTTTTCATTTTTCTGTATTATGACCCCTTTTCCCCTGGACTTCGTCCAGCTTATACCTTCTTTTTCTGGACTTCGTCCAGCTTATACCTCCGGTTTTCTGGACTTTGTCCAGCTTATACCTCCGGTTTTTTGGACTTTGTCCAGCTTATACCTTCTTAACCCATTTATTTTCTCCTTCATACTCTACTCCCTAAGCATCGAGTGGCAGCCCAATTTACATGTTAGCACAAAAGGTGTTTAGGCTTATAACTCACTTTATAGTAGGGCTGCACAGCTAGGTTATCTAAGGCATTTTCCATCGTCCTAACTTCATTCAGATCGCATTCGGCTTATTAAGGAAGAAGGTGTCAAAGTTGATCTGCTTTCTTTCTTCAATCACTCTTACTAAGGGAAACCTGCCTTATTATCTCACTAGCTCATGCGAAACACACATCCTAAAGACTCTAAAACAGAAAAAAAAACAGACACATACTTACTCCCCCCCTCCCACTTCACTCAAGCTTGTCCCCAAGCTATCCTAGTGAAGGGGGGAAAAGGAAGTAAGAACAGCAGACAACAAACAAAACATATGAACAAAACAAACTTCTCACACTTAGACCGAACATCGGGCTAAGTGGGAGAAGGCGCAACATACCAAACCAAGACATGCAAAACAAAAGCCCCTTCTCACACTTAGACCAAAAAATGGGCTAAGTGTGGGAAGGTATAACACATATATACAAACGAAGCATGCTGGCACATAAAAACACAAACGAAAGAAAAACGAAAAGTAAAAGACAGAAAAAAATAAGAATTACTTGGTTTTGGGGGATTTTAATTCGGGGTCTGGCCCCCGCGAGGGCCAGACTTTGGTGGCACTGTCTGCTGGGTCACCTTAGCTTTCTTTCGTGCCGGTGACTCCGGCGTCTCCTTCTGATCTTCTGTGGGTCGGGGTACGGTTTTCTTCAAAATCACGGGCCTGGAGGAAGACGAGGTGGTCTGAGGCCTTTGGGCTTGTGGCGGCTTCTGCACAGCTAGACTCCCTTGACCCGGCGTCTTGGAACCGCCGCTAGGTTCAGGAAGTCCCGTCGGTGTCTCGGGGAACTTCGCTTGAAGCCACTTCGTCATCTTCATCATCAGTGTGACGCCCTCGGTCATCCGCTCAGTACATCTGGACGATGATACCACTAGATCCGAAATGCGCCCCTTGAGGGCCACCATTTCCTCCCGAACCTTCCCAACTTCCGTCCTTATTTCTTCCAGTTCCGTTCGTACTCCAGCGACTTCTTTCCTGACACTCTCAGCCTCAGCACTATTCTTCCCTTCTCCCCGCATGGCCACAATCCCCTCCAAAACCATTTTCATTTCTGACCTCATCCAACCAACCTCCTTTCGCACTTCCTCTACTTCTATCCTGGCTCCTGCTTCCATGTCAGCAGTATCCTTCACTTCCACCACATCGGGTTCCTGTTTCACCTGAGTCTCTGACTGCCCAACCTCGTAAAAGCATACTTCCCTTCCGCGTGCGATCAGCAACCCTTTATTGAAAAAATAATCCATGTTAAAAACCTCAGGGGGCGAGCATGTCTTTACCTCTCGGCATGCCTTATGGAATTTCATGATCACATTCCTCTGCAGATAAGTCCCGAGTAGGTGGCATGTGTATAGGTGCCGAGAAGGATTTGCAGTCACTTGATGGCAGGCTTGGGCTAACCAGTAGCCCAAGTGAACTCTTACCCCCGTAGCCATGCACCATGTGAAGTACAGATCGGCGGTAGTCAGAGCGTTGTTGGCTGTGCCCATTAAATTGTAACTAATAAAAGTCTGGGCAAATCGCAGGACCCTGTCCTCAATATGGTGTGCCTTCGAACAGCTTGTTTTAAACTGACCCACCCTCGGGTGAGTCAAAAACTCCCATGCGCTTTGCGCTTTGAATCCCGGCGTCATTTTCGGTGGACCCACCATTCTTGCATTCCACAGGCCCTCATCGTCCTCCGTTCGTGTCAGCAAATCCATCCGCAAGGTCCATTCCCGGATGCTCATCGTATGTTCCTCATTGAGAAGTCTGAAATTAATTAAGTCAGCATCCAAATCGGTAGTGGACTTAAATCGGAAGGTGGAAAAGAATTCTCGGGCCAGGTCAATCGGAACCTCGACAGTACTGTGCTTGAGCAACCAATCGAAGCCTATGGCGTCGATATAAGTCCTGAATTCACCGTTGCAAGCAATCTTCTTGAGCTCCGATGAGCTATACATCTTTCCAGACTTAGCGACCTTCCCCTCAGTACTCTTCTCTTTATAAATGCCCTTGCGTTTTGGGTCGTCAAACTTCCTCATTTCATCTAGCAAGCTGTTTGTTATCCACACTTCAGTTGGCTCAAAGTTGAGTTCCTCTTCTTGTTCTTCTTCCGAGTCGCTGGACTCAGAGGGGCTCTCGGTTTCTGCGGCATATGGCACCTTAGCTGCCGGCGGAAGTGTGGATTTAGTAGACTTCCCTCTTGCCTTCTTGGTCGAGGAAGGAGCAATTTGTTTCCCCTTCCTTTTCTTCTCAGCCGCTTGGCGGAGTTTCTCCTCATCATTCTCCCCCCTGCCAGGTCTGGAAGAGTTCTCTTGTTCAGATGCTGCGGTCTCTAGACCTAGCAATTCTTCCTCCGTCGGCTCCACTGTTTCATCAATCTCATCAAGGAGGCTCCGGCGAGCCCGCCTCCTAGCATCTCTGGGATTTACCGGTGAGTCGGTCTCCTCTGGGATCTCGGTCAGATCCACAATCAAATCCACCACCCCAGCGTCTGCGGGTTCCTGGCCAACTTCAGAATCGAGGGCTTCTCCCTCCGTGGACAACAATGGGGTTGCCCCCGAAATATAAACAGGGGTCTCTACCCCCTCAAATCCTTCTCCGACGTGGGCCTCAGTACCCACCGGTTTCTCGGGGGTATCCCCCTCCACATTTTGTTCAGAATTTAGGGCCTCGTCGCCCTCATCTTTACCAACTATAGGGGCCTCCCCCCCCCACAGATTCTTTCAAAACAGGGGTTTCCCCCTCAGTTGCAGAGTCTAACCTTGGTTCGTTCACAGCTAACAATTCCAACCCTGTGACCAGATCTGAGTCGTCTTCACGATCCCCTGTTGTGGGTGGTTCCGGACTGGTGGTCGTGGATTCTGGAACGTCCTCCGGTTGTGTGGTGGTCTCTGGAACAGCTGTCTCCTCTAGTACGGGGGTGGGTTCTGAAACGGCCTCCGGTTGTGGTACACTAGAAGTCGGAGCAGCCTGTACGGATTTACCCATTGCGGTTGCAAACATGGCGAATGCCTCCATCGCCTTCTCCGCACCCCCGAAATTCTGGAATAGCTCGGCCATAAACGTTGCCGCACTTGAATCGGTGGATCCTGAGGTGTTCCCGGCACTTTGCTTGTTATCCATGGAGAACTCTGCAAAATTTTTTACACAGTCTTGGACGGAAATTACTTTGATTAGGGTTAGAAAAGAGAAAGCCTAGAGAGAATTTGGGGAATTTCGGATGTAGAGAGAGAGAGAGTGAATAAGTAAAATAAAATGAGAACACGGTTATTATCCGATAGGTATGGGCGAGGACGGTTTTTGTTGCAGGTGGTTTGCAGGCATGATGCTAGCGACCGTACGCCTCCCCATAAAGGTGTCTTTTGAAATCCGAGCCGGTGCCTACTCCCTCCAAAATTTTACTCCTCAATTCCCTGCCCAAGTAACTTCCTTCTGCAAAATCACACTTAGAGAAAAACATTAAACTAAAAATGAAACGCCAGACTCCCCGGGTCTAGGGTATGACAGTATCAAAAACATTCCTAAAGGAGCCTGGTATTTCAAAAATATTTTTAGAAGATTGTTTGTTTTCTGATTTGTTTGGGTTTTCTTGATTTACTAAAAGCGACTAAATATTTATAATTTATGTTTCAGTGTTCTCAAGATTCCCTAGACCAGGCCATGATAAAACTTCTTCGATACTGGACCTAGGAAATCTCCAAGAACACTCACTTCCCAGAATGATCAGGCGATATTAGGGAGTACGCGTAGTGGAACTTCGTCCACTACACACATCTCCGAGTTATCCCTAAATACCTTTACCCTATGGCCATTGACAAGAAATGGAGTAGAGTTTGAAAAACTTCCCTGGATTTCTACCGCTCCGTTCGCACGCAGACTCACAACAGTGTATGGTCCAGTCCATTTGGACTTCAGCTTACCGGGCATTAACTTGAGTCGGGACTGGAACAGGAGAACCTTCTGTCCCACTTGCAGTTCCTTGGTCCGGAGATTCTTATCATGCCACAACTTGGTCTTTTCCTTGTACCACATTGCTGACTCATAGGATTCAAGTCGCAATTCTTCCAACTCCTGGAGTTGCAGTTTCCTCTCTTCCTCACAAGCTTGAGGATTCATATTAATCTCCTTGACCGCCCAGTACGCCTTGTGCTCAATTCCCACCGGCAAGTGACACATCTTACCGAATACTAACCTGTAAGGAGACATTCCAATGGGCGTTTTATATGCTGTTCTGTATGCCCATAATGCATCATCAATTCTCTTGCTCCAGTCTTTCCTCGACGGATTCACCGTTTTTTCCAGGATCGCTTTGATTTCTCTGTTTGATATTTCTGCCTGGCCGTTAGATTGAGGATGATAAGGTGTAGACAATCTGTGGTGGACGCCATACTTTCTCATCAAAGCTTCAATAGTCCGGTTGCGGAAATGCGTCCCATTGTCAGAACATCGAAAATTTCACAAACGATCACCGGGACTTGCGGCATTTCATCTCTTCTGGAGATTCCCCCAGTCTGTTGACACCTCTCACAATTCTGACAAAACTCGAACGCATCCTTATGCAATGTAGGCCAGTAAAAACCACTATCTAACACCTTCCTTGCGGTCTTCCTAGGTCCAAAGTGACCTTCACATGCTAGAGCATGACAATGATTCAGCACATCCCTCTGTTCCCACTCCGGAATACACCTCCGGATTACTTGGTCGGCTCCCATTCGCCACAAATACGGGTCATCCCAGAAATAGTACTTGGCCTCGCTCTTCAATTTCATCTTCTGGGCCCGGGAAATTACTTGCGAACTGGGCACCTCTCCAGTGACTAAGTAATTTGCCAGGTCAGCGAACCATGGCTCAGCGTTTTTATGACATTTCCCTTTTTCGGCATCCCCTGGACCTGTTAACACCATAATCTCTTCCCAGCTGATAGGTCGAGGAAATTTTTTCACGTAGTACAAATGTTCCTCTGGGAATGCATCCGGTATTGCTTCCTCGGTCTCCCCTTGAAATATCCTGCTTAGATGATCGGCTACTTTATTTTCTGTTCCCTTTTTGTCTCTGACTTCCCAATCGAATTCCTGCAAAAGCTACACCCATCGGATTAATCTCGGCTTGGATTCTTTCTTTGCCAACAGGTACTTTATAGCCGCGTGGTCGGTGAAGACTATCACCCTCGACCCAAGCAAGTACGGGCGAAATTTCTCAAATGAGTATACTACCGCCAGCATTTCTTTTTCAGTAGTGTCATAATTTCTCTGAGCTTGATTCAGCGTTTTTGAAGCATAAAAGATCACATAGCTTTTCCCATCAACTCTTTGACCTAGTACCGCTCCCACCGCATAATCGCTTGGGTACCATATGGACTGGACTCACCCATTCATTATCTGGTATGGAATAAATGATTCCTAGGGAGAGTAGTTTCAATACTTCCTTCAGCACTTTCTCCCTCATGTTAGGATTCAATTTGCGTTGAGTATCTCTGCAGGCTTTTGCTCCTTCCTCCAAGCGGATGTGATGCATGCACAAATCTGGACTAATTCCTACCAGGTCAGAGAGTGTCCACCCAATAGCCTTCTTGTTTCTTCGGATTACCTTCAGCAGTTCCTCTTCCTGTCCCTCAGTCAAGCTGCTGTTGATAATCACAGGGAAAGTTTCATTTTCCTCTAAATAAGCATACTTTAGGCCTGGTGGAAGTGTTTTCAACTCTTTCTTGGGAACGTCTTTTTCCTGGGGCAAGGGATTTTTCTCTGTTGTTTCGGTTGTCATTCCCTTCCTCGACCCAGCAGAACCTTCCACACTCGCCACATAAGGTGTATTCCTTGACCTAGCTAGCTCCGGATTTGCACAGAATTCCAGAATTGCTTCAGCCAACTCCTCATCAGATAATTCACTTGTGTTCATGGCTTGACACCAACTGGCCACTTCTCTATCAATGGCATGACTCATCTCGGAGTTCTCAATCTGTTCCTGCATTAATTCCGTCTCAAGGTATTCTTGGACCAAAGGGTTAATAACATCTATAGCATGCAAATTTTCAACGTCAAGAGGTTTCTTCATTGCCTCATCAATGCTGAATGTGTACTTCTCCCCATTATAATCAAGGCAAATTGTTCCATCAAAAACATCAATGATGGTCTTAGCGGTACGTAGGAAGGGTCTCCCTAAAAGTACTCCGCCCGACTCTGCAGACTCATTATCACTCATCTTAATCACATGGAAATCAGCAGGGTACAAGAAGTCATGTACCTTGACTATCACATTCTCAAGCACCCCTTCAGGACAGATGCATGACCTGTCCGCCAGTTGAATCACTACCTTCGTGTCTACCATGCCTACCCCCACTAATTTCTTGTATATGGAAAGTGGTAACACATTTATCGACGCACCCAAATCACACATAGCATGCTCGATTTTCACGTCACCAATAGAGATGGGTAAGGTAAACATACCTGGGTCATTGCATTTTGAAGGCATCTTCCTCTTCTGAATCACTGCGGAGATGTTCTCGCCTATCAGAATTTTCCCACTGGGTCTAGCCTTCCCAGCTATAAATTCCTTGATGAACTTGCTAAAGACTGGCATCTTCAGGGCCTGTAAGAATGGCAGATTGATCTCCAACTTCCCAAAAATGTCCATGAAGTCCACCGGCTCTTCCTTTTGCTTCTTGGCTTCCCCTCGGCTTGGAAAGGGTTTCGGTCGTTTTCCTGCTCCGGTTCAGCTGATAACTCTCCAGTTTCTTTTCCCACTGCCTCATCTTCCAACTCCGGCTCTGGATCGAGGAAGAATGATTCAGTTGATCTAGGCAAAGGTTTCTCTAAATCTCCTGTCTTAAGGTCATCCTTGACCAAGGGAATACTCCCCCCCAAGTGTCTTGGCCTAGGAATTGTATCCTCTTCTTTCCTGTGTTCTTTGGGATCTGTCACCTCCTTTGTTCTTACCACTGGCCCATCATACCCTTTCCCGGATCTCAAGGTAATCTGACTTATATTAGCTCTATCAGGTGGCCTTACTGAGGCAGGAATTTTGCCCTCGTTTCCCCGCATATCACTCAAGGAAGTAGCTATTTGTGACAGTTGCTTTGCCAGCATATCCATCGCTGCCTTCTGTTCCTGTTGAGCATCTTGAAGCTTGTGCACTACGTCATTGTTCAATTGCAGGTTGTTTTGCATATGTTGCTGAGAACTGACGAGGTCGTGCACCATATCATCGATACTCTTTGGTGGTTTCGGGGGTTGACTGGGCCCTGGCCCTATACTCAGAGTTGGTCCACTTGCTTGATTCTGACGAGCGTTTCCTTGACCGCCTGAAGAGTTATTGTATTGATTTCCTTGGCCCTGGTAATTGTTCTGAAAATTCCTTTGGTGTGGGGGTACATAAGAGTTCCCCTGATTGCTCTGATTCCTGTTTCCCCAGCTCGAGTGGTCTCCTTGGTTCCGATTAATCCAGTTGCCCTGCCCCTCTTGATTCCTTCCTGACCAGTTACCTTGTCTTTCGGGCTAAGGTGCAAACTGCTGACTTTGTTGTGGTGCCGGCTGATTCTGTTCATTGTCAGTCCATCTGAAATTTGGATGGTTTCTCCAAGGCGCATCTCTCTGTCTCCCTGAATTCCAGCTCCCATCGGGATTCCAACTTCCCATTGCATTGACCTGGGCCTGATAATCTCCTTCCTGGGTCCCGTAATATTGTTGCATTTGATTATATCCTGGACCAGGAGATTTCTCCTTCCCTTGTGAAGCCAGTGGAATCGTCTTTTCAATCGCGTTCAAAAGAGCCTTCTCGAGCCTATCAATCCTTGCTTCGACTTTGTCATCTTCTTGTTCTCTCACAGCATGCACCGATCCTCTTTTCACTGCATTCCTAGGGTTATCGTACGCCTTCTTAGCGTCAATCAACTTCCCTAGGATCTCTCTTGCCTCACTTCCCCTTTTTCTTGTGAAATTTCCCCCACTCGAGGAGTTCATTAAGTCCTTTGACTCGGGAGTTGCTCCTTCGTAAAACAGAGAGTAGGTCTCTGCCTCTATCATTCGGTGATTCGGGCATGCATCCAACAACCCCTTAAATCTCGACCAATACTGACTCAACGATTCATCGTAATCTTGCTTACACTCTAGTATTTCTTTCTTAAGTGCATTCGTCTTGTTGGATGGGAAGAAATAATCTAAGAATTCTAACTTGAAGTCCCTCCACGTGCGGATAGAATCCGGAGGCAACCTCAATAGCCACATATTAGCTTCCCCCTTCAAGGTAAACGGAATCGCTCGTAGGCGATAATCCTCCTCTGTTGCATCATTCGGCCTCTTCTGAATACCACATAACTTACTGAATTCATTTAAGAACTCATACGGACACTCATTTCTACGCCCAGAGAACGTCGGCAAGATGCCGAGTACGTTTGTCTTGATCTCGATAGTTCTCTGGCGTGGATTCATCACTATAGCTTGAGCTGATTCTCCATCTAAATGGGCAGTGAGAGAGCCGATTTCTGGATCTGGGTCTACCACCTGCGCCATGACTACTTCCTCTGCTTCCCCTGTTTCTGACTCTGTTTCTGATTCGGGTGGTGATTCTGGATCTTCGCGTCTTGATGACGTCCAAGATTCGTCGCTAGTAAATTCACTCGGAAACGGATCTCCCGTAGTGAACCCTGATCTGGTGGTCACAGTAGAGACTGTATCCTTAACCCGCCAATCAAACTGGCCGTGTTTCCACCCAGATGAGTTGCTCTAGTAGGTAGATCTTGAGCCTCTGCTCATAAATTGTAAACAAAAGAGAAGGAAAACAAATCAAAACTATTTACACCACAGACTCTGAACACTAACACTAAGCACGCCATCCATCCCCGGCAACGGCGCCATTTGAAGTGGTAGAGTCTTCTCACTCGACTCTAATGTCGAATGACTGGACTCAGGAGTAAGCAAGTGTGCACATATGAGAATTAATGCAAAGCTCGGTCCAGACACAACGCTCCTTAAATTCACTGGATCACTGGGTCCAGGAACTCAAGAGAACTACAGTGTTTTTGTCGTTGGACACACTCGACTCCCCTTCAAAAATAAATCCCTCAACCCGAATACTATGAATTAGTATAGGGAAGTGGGGTCGATCCTACAGAGATGGATTCGCAAAGTAGTGCTAAGAGACTATGGAAACAAACGGCTGCTGCCATGCAAAGGGGTTGAGATTTTAACTATCACTAGATCTAGGCAAGAAATGTAAACGCTAGACCTAGGACACAGAAAACTTACTGGAATCAGACATCAAATCCGAAAGACACAATTACTCCCTAGACTAAGTAAACAATTACCTAATCTAGCTAAACAGAAAGCAACTAACAGTGGGGACCATGTTTCCAGAAATAGCAAGTACGGTAAAAGCTGCAGATAACCAACCCCTGCAATTTCCTAACCAACTCAGACGCGTAAATGCAGAAAACAGAGCATACTCCTGGAATCGAACAGAATATAGAAATTTGGACGCCGGAAACTTGCTACGAATCGGAAATACACCAGATCTACGTAAACTAGGCGAAATGAAATGAAAACACGTAAGCGCGGCATAAAATTAAACACTCCTGCTCAGAATCACGTCGGACGCTTAATCCACTCCGGATCCAAGCAATCCAAACTCAACAATCAACAAAATCAACTCCATAACTCCGATTCTAACAGATCTGCTCCGATCACCGCCAAATTCCAACAATCACGAACAACTCCACAACATTAACCAGACAAAACCTCAATTCATTCACAAACCAGCTCCATTCTCCCAGATTCAACCATTAACCTGCAATAATCCAGAAATCAACCAACTCCAACAATCCAACTCCAGAATTCAAGTAAACACAATCAAACAACAGGAATCATCACGATCGACGTAAACGAAAACGAAACTTGCATAAAAGTAAGAAATATCCAGAAACAAAAGAGGTCCGAGCTTCGAACAGCGAAGCTCGGCGAATTCAGCAGAAACGAAAGCGGAAAATAAATTGTTTCTTCGCCCTAAAGAAGGACGGTGTTACAACCAGATCGAAAATGTATGAAAGCTAGAGGTGAACCCCCTAGTGTGCCCTGAATTTCCCACCGAAAGAACCCAAGAGTGTGAAGAGAATGGACTAAGCTACAGGCTGTTAGCAAGGTCTCCACCGAGAAGATCCCTCCAGCTTGCATGCTTCTTCCTTTTATAGATGCGGACATAGCCTTCTAGAGTCTTTGTAGAAATCCCTATTCTACCCTTCAACTCCGAGGCTTCCTCTGTCAAGCAATTTCCTTCATAATGTCCACTTTTTCGCCAGTTTCCTAGGACCATGCAAGTGTCCTCTTCTTTTCCTGGATCTAGCGAAAATCTTCACACACCTGGCTTAAATCGTGCGTTAGACCCAGTAATTTCACGAAATAAAACCCCTAGACCGATGCATGAAATTAGCCTTATCAAGAAGCACGTTCTAAACCACTCTTGGTTGCTTTTGGTTTCCATTTTTTTCCTAATAGCCTATTCCGAAGCATTCTTTGGTCTCTTATTTGATTGGTATGTAACCCTTCCTTTAGGCCATCCACAATAGGAATAGCCCAGCAATAGCCCAGCCATAGCCTAGCAACAAACTCCTCCTGCCACATCATCAACACTAAAAATCCTCCTGCCACATCATAAATAGCTCAGCCATAGCCTAGCCACATCATAAATAGCCCAGCCACATCAATAGTCACATCACTCAAAATTATATAAAACAAATAATTAACAATCACACAAAATACGCAATTTAATTTACGATACATATACGAGAAAATTCAATAATATTATTCAAATTTAAAAAGTACATTAATTAAAAAAATTACATATAGGTTGAACCGCGGCTCCTGTGCGAAGTACTCGTTAATACAAGTGGTGCGAATGAAAATGACGGGCAAGTCGCGTATATATAGTGTTTCGGAAACAAAAAAAAATTAAAAATTCGCGCTAGGCGGTGCGCTAGGCGATCCGGACGCTGCAATAGCGCCTAGCGGATCGCCTAGCGCACCGCCTAGCGCCACGGAACCGCCGAGCGCTAGGCGGTTTTTTTTCACGAAAATCGTTGGGCGGCTGCAATAGACCGCCTAGCGCACCGCCTAGCGCCGGCGCTCGGCTAGGCGGTGCGCTAGGCGCTATTGTGGATGCTCTTAGGTTTCAAGCCTCTAATTTGACTTTCATTAGCATCACCATCAGTTGCAATAGTTACAACATCTCCAACCTTATTTGCCTCAACTGTCACATTATTTGCCTTCCCTACCATTCCATCATTTCGTTTCCCATTTTCAGAAGACAATCACTAGCATAAGTATAACTATCTTCACTCTCGACTGCTTTTGCTGTCAACTGCATGAATGAGTTACATAACTCTTTATATCGTTGCTTCTTTCTTGATTTGTCATCAACAATAACCCCTTCATTGCAAGCTCTTGTCATACCATTCTTCGCATGTTTGGTCCACCGCTTTAAAATATATTCATCATGTATTTGATCAATATTCATAAATGTTAAGACTTTTAAACTATGTGAGCATAAAATACCTGAGAATTCAAACCTTCTATAACTGCAAGAAATAGAACCTCCAATAGAATCATATGTGACTATATGCTCATTAGTTCGATGAAATGGCCTGACCTTATATATTCTTAAACTTCCAAGTTCATTCTCACTCTCGATCTTGCTTTCAAATGTCTTTCTCAACTCTTCGCTAAACAATGCAAACATCTTATGTGTATATACAACAACAACATGCTTTAATATTTTCAATGGAAATGCCATAACAGGAGAACTTTGAGCATTTTTTAAATCTTCTGTTGATTGCTTCTCACGGCGATCATCTATCAACCTTTGAAATGGTGGAACACCTCAACAATATTGTTTTTGTAATTTACATAGTGCTTCACAACAGCATTCATGCACTCACTCTGTCAAGTTGTAATGATATCTGCACAAAAAAGTATTTCTTCCATAAACTAATGCCCATTTTTCCCTTAGAGAAAACATTCTTGCCAATCACTGATTATCTTTCAAGTCGTATTTCTCCAACATTTTGTTCCATGCATCAAGGAATTTTGACTCTTCTTCATAGTCGTATACACTGACTAAAACTAGCTGCAAATGTGTTCTTGAAACTCGAAAAATACTTGAGAAATGAATGGCTGCATTTTGAAAAATATGCCAAACACATAAGCGATGGTAACTTGATGGCCACTTGGAAGCTAAAGCAGTGCTCATTGTTTGATCTTGATCTGTTAAGATGGTTTTCGGTCTCTTTCCTATCATGACGTCTTCAAATGCAGCAAACAACCATTCAAAGGTTTTCAATCGTTTCATCATACACTAATGTTGCACCAAACACATTTGTTTGTTTATGATGATTTAAGCCGACGAACAAGTGATACACTAAGATTTTGCACTGTTTAAAGGCAATTATTTGGTCCGTTTTGAGTGTCAAAGTTGCAGTACATGTCCATTAATTGCATATTTTGTCTATTTTGGTATTTTTGACGTGTTTCGTGAAAAATATGCAAAATAGAGCCTAAAAAGATATCTAAAACTCGAAGTTGGAAATCTGGAGCGCCAACGTTCGCTGAACATGCAGCGGTCCGCTTCGAAAAAGTTGAGCTGAAAAAAGAAACAAGCCTAACAACCATTGGGTCGTGTGCAACAACCGCTCCCGAAGATCCAGTAGCTACGGGATGATTGCCAGTGATCGCTGAAACAAAGTGCAGAGACCGCTGATCAAGTGACAGAAGCTACGGAACACTAGCCAACGACCGCTGGGAAAACACGGCGCACATATTTGACCTACTTTTTCTCCAAGATTTACCATACTGTGTTGAATATTTGCCATAATTATGGAGCACGAAAATAAGGCTATAAATACCTCCTCAAGCTTCATCAAAGAGATCTTTTTGCTGCATAATTCAAGAGAGATAATATTTTGAGAGTTCTTCCATTTTTCATCAAGTTTAAGGTGTTTGAAGAAGGATTCAAGAGAAGATCAAGGCTACAAAGATTCAACATTTGGGTTTTATCACTTTAGTTCTTATGTTTTCATTGTTTTTCCTACAAACTATATATTTAGATTATTCTATTATGTGTAACTAAATTCATAGAATTATAGGGATGTGTTAGTAACGACTTTGGTTATACAATTCTTATTTATTTAATATATGTTTTGTTCATTACTTCGCTTCTATTCTAAGTGTTGGATAATTGCTTCACGTTTGAGTGACACATTCTGTGATGATCTATTGGCTTGCTACATAATCGTGAGAGGAGGTTGGCGAGCTAGAAGAACTTAGTTGACGTTACAATTAACTTCCCTTAAAACGGCACTGTTAATTGAGAGCGAGAACATTAAGAGTCTTAGGAGCTTTTAGGAGTTATTAATCTAGGATTGACAACCCTAGTGTCTATAATCCACTTTGTGCCGCATGGATAATATACTAGTGACTCGTTCTAGTGAAGTCTGAACTGTGTTAGAGTGCTGTAGTTGGAATTTGAATAAACATAACTATGAAAGCACATCCCTGGAATTCCCTTATCTCATCAATATTCTCTCCGTATTTTATCTACAATCATTGTTTTATTTCTTTTACAAGTTTTTATTTTCCAAAAAACCAAAACCTTTTATTTTTCTAAATAGTAGAAGAAGCCTAGTAGAAGATAGTCAATTTGTGTTCGTTTTCCTTGTGTTTGATATCTAGTACTAACCTTTAGCTATACTATATATACCATGTATACTTGCAGGATTATTTAGTGCTAATAAAAAGTGCATCAACAAGGCGATTGGTTTGTCATCTCGATGTTTTCAGTATGTAGTATCAAAGCAAACAACATCACCAAAATGACCAAAATCTTGTATCATCCTACCATATGTCCAAAATATATTTGTAATCAGATCTTCCACGTCCAACTGTATTGCATAGTAAAAGTATGGATCTTCACTACTCATCCTTTGTAAATATTGTAAAACACCTCCACTATCGCCTTGCTTGATCTCCAATGTCCTCCTTGTTCTCAAATAATTATTCAAATCAATATGAGTGAAACCAAGATGTTGAATTCCGCCAACTTATTTTGCCATCACATCTATAATTTTCTTTCGAGGCAATCCACAACTTTGAGCCACATCAACTTGAGTCTGTTGAACATTAGACATTTGTCTAAAACATCTAAACATGCAAGATTTTTTCGGATCACACAATTCATGATTATGCTCTTCAATAAACTTCACAATACGAAACTTTCTACCATATCTGCAATTGATTTTCATCATAACCTCACACCCACACCTAGATCTGCCCAAGGTTTACCGAACCGGCGGTCAAAACCAAAACTGTAACCGCCGATTTCGGTTCCAAACCGAAACCGTGAGAATTTACTCGAATCAAAACTGTCGATTTTCGAACCGTGATTCGGTTCAGGTTCAAAAATTTTCAAACCAAAACCTTGATAGAACCTCCGGTTCCGGGCGGTTCCAAACCGGAACCACGAAAAATCGCCAGGAAACCGTGAAACCAAGTCAGAGCCGCAAAAAACTGGCGATTCGAAATCTTAAAAAATTGCTGGAAAACCGCCGATTCGGAACTGAAACCGAAACCGGTGGTTTTGGAACTTGAACCGCGAAACACCCTCGCGGTTCGGTTTCGGTTCGGCAATTTCCAAAACCAGAACCGGCTGTTCCGAACCGTAACCGCCGGTTCCGGAACCGTTGGCACCTCTACCCACACCCATATCTGCAATCGATTGTTTGTTGTTCTAAAACCTTCTCTACAACAACAAAAACTAGTGTCCAATATATTGCCCGTAATTGGATCTTTATGAGCAGCCATTTTGCGACTTCCAAAACCTGTTGCATTAGCATATTTCATGTAAGCATCATATGCTTCAACTTCTGTTTCGAACTCCATCCCTATCTTAGGAATAATGTCATCTGATACGATTTCATCCATAGCTACAAATTATATGAGTAAAAAATAAATTAGATATCAAATAAATATCTGCTCATAATTTTTTCATCTACTCTCAAATCAAATAACAAATTGACAACAATAAAACTCTCTTCTAGTACTCTACGTGATCATTTAATCTATTTTCAATACATAATCTCCTTATAATCTTCTTTTGAACATTTAAATTAACTATATATAAATACTATATTCATGGAACTTAATTGAAACAAATTCAAAGCACTCATTCAATTAAAAATTGGATAACAATTACTATAACAGATTGAAGCAAGTTCAAATTTAATGAATTATTCATGCTTTTGACATGAATAAATGAAAACTTAGAGATCTTATTTACTTGAACTTGAGAATAAAAATGCAGACTCTTGTTCGGCACTAAGCTTTTACGTTTATGATTAATGAGAATTGAATAAATAAAATCTCTAGTAAATTTTAGGTTTTAGTTTAGTATTTCCTTTTTTAAAGAATACCTACATAGCCTATATGAGGATATATATCATGATTTGTGATAATAAAATTTTTAGTGTTTTATTTTATTAATTTAAAATATATACACGTGTCATTATTTTATTAGTGTAGTATAAAAAGGTGTAACATTTGAAAGAGGTGATCCGCCCCGCTCTACTAAAAGCCGTCCATTTTTCGAGGAGTATCAAAGCGTGGGGTAAGACCATCAGCAGTGGGGCGCCCTAAGAGCATCCACAACCGTGCTCTTGCCAGCGGCACGGTTGTGGGCCCGGGCGGTACTATTCATGCCTGCTCTCTGGCAAGAGCACAACACCCACAACTGTGCTCTTCCGCAAGGACGAGCACAATTAATTTAAAATTAAATTAAACAATAACATTTCCATAATATTAAAATTCATTTAAAAACCACAATAAATATTACAAATGACAAATAAAATTAAACATTACATAATTAAAATCCTAAAAATGAAAAATTACATAATTAAAATCCTAAAAATTAAAAATTACATAATTAAAATCCTAAAAATTAAAAAAACCACTACTCGTTGCCGAATTTCGCCCACATGTGGTTGATTAGGTCTTCTTGTAGTTGATTGTGGATTCGAGTATCGCGCATTGTGTGTCTTGTCTCGATCCTCTGGCCAACCGTCGTATGCTCGCCTCGGCGTGGGGGAGACCTCGCTGTTGAGCTTTCGGCTTCGTCCTCGTCGTAGAAGCTAGCCGCCCTCGGCCCTTCGTCGGCTATAATCATGTTGTGTAATATAATACACGTGAACATGATGTCGGCGATATTATTCACGTACCACAGCCGAGCCGGGGCCTTCACAATGTTGAATCGAGCTTGAAGGACCCCGAAGGCTCTTTCGACGTCCTTCCGCGCTGACTCTTGACGCTGCGCAAAAAGAACCCGTCTCGGGTCGTGCGGGTTGTGGAGCGTCTTCACGAACGTCGACCACCTTGGGTAGATACCATCGGCGAGATAGTAACCCATGCGGTATGTATTTCCGTTGATGGTGAAGTCGATCGTCGGTGCTACACCATGCATCACATCATTGAAGAGTGGTGAAGAATAGAGCACGTTCAAGTCGTTGTTGGATCCGGCAACGCCGAAATATGCATGCCAAATCCATAGGCGATAGTCGGCGACCGCCTCAAGGATAAGTGTTGGGCCGCCGCCTTTGTGACCGCTTAAGTGTTGCCCCCTCCAAGCAGTCGGGCAATTCTTCCACCTCCAATGCATGCAGTCAATGCTGCCAAGCATTCCGGGAAAGCCATGGACTGATTCGTGAAGACGAAGCAACCGTTGACAATCATCGGTGGTGGGTGCCCGAAGGAATTCATCCCCAAAAGCAGAACGAACGCCCTCGCAAAAATTCTTTAAACAAAGGATTCCAGTGGACTCACCGATATGCAAATAATCGCGAAGATGTCGGCCGTTTGCCCAGTAGCGAGTTGTCGGATGGCACACGTACACTTCTGCAACGCCGTGATACTTTGCCGGCCGGCTGCATCTACACCTGTTTGAAAGTATTCAACACGTGCGGACAATGTGTTGACAATTCGCATGAACAAGCGCTTTGACATGCGAAAACGGCGCCTGAAGTAATCTGCCGGAAACCGCGGATGGTCGGCAAAGTAGTCGGCAACGAGCCTTTCGTGGGCTCCCTCCCGGTCACGATGGATGTAGCGGCGATTTGATCTAGTGCGTTGAGGAGGATGAGCGGGGGTATTCGCCGCGACATATGCTTCGTAAGCGGCACGATGTTGTTCGTAGTATTCTTGTTCTTCGCGCTCCGCTTCTGCCATGAGATGAGTGAAATCCATTTGATGTTTTGAGTGAATGTTGAATGTGTTGATAGTTTGTATAAGAATTATGAATGAGAGATGTATGAGAGATGAATTGATGTGATAAATGAGTGATGAATGTGTGTATTTATAGATGATTTTGGGGAAAAAAAATCAAAAAAATTCAGAAAAAACGGGAAAAAACGGCCATATTTTTGGGATTTGGAAAATATTGTTTTTTATTTTTTAGCATTATTTATAATTAAATACCGATTTTTTTTTAAAAAAATAAAAAATGTTTAAACACAACGGCTATGCCGTTGACGAATGGGAGTGCGCCACGTGTGCGTCCGCTGGCACGGACGTGCTCGATACATCGAGCAACGCCGTGCCAGCGGCGGCAGATGGCTTCCGTGCCAGCGGCGCGGACGGCGGTGGCGACGGACGCCACCGCTGCGCATGCTCTAAGGCCCGCCCTATGGCGCCCCACGTCAGCATTTTTATCCTCCTCCTTCTCCACCTGCAGTGGGCGCCCTAAGGCGCACCACATCATCAATTTTGTAATATTTACAAAATACATACGAATTAAAAAAAAAACTAAAATACATTTAAAATACGAATTTTAAAAACTTCATTCATTTAATAAAAATTAATACATTACAATGCGAAATAATAAAAAACGCAAACTCAGCGACGGCGGTTACGAGCCCACACTTCTTCAATCATGTCGCTCATGAGCTGCGCATGCTCCTGTTGGTTGCGTATTGAGGCCTGCCTAGATAAAACCTCATCGAAACCTAACGGTAACCATCTATCGGGTGTCTCGGTCGATGTGCCGGCAGAGCTAGATGCACGGTCGTCGTCATTCCAATCGGTGATGCTTCCGCCTTCACTCTCGACTATCATATTGTGCATGATTATGCACGCATATATGACATCGGCGATGACTTCCTTGTACCGGAAACGTGCCGGCCCTTTCACAATTGCCCACCGTGATTGGAGCACCCCAAATGCCCGCTCTACATCCTTCCGCGCCGCCTCTTGCTTTTGCGCAAATGAAACCCTCTTCTCACCAATCGG
Organism: Salvia splendens; assembly: GCF_004379255.2. Classification (NCBI taxonomy): domain Eukaryota; kingdom Viridiplantae; phylum Streptophyta; class Magnoliopsida; order Lamiales; family Lamiaceae; genus Salvia; species Salvia splendens. The sequence continues at coordinate 9,121,493 of NC_056045.1, read as the reverse complement.
GCAGCTGACTGTCTTTAGGAAAACTGGCCACCGTGGGTAGATGCCGTCAGCCAAGTAGTACCCCGTATGGTATTGGCGTCTGTTGGCAGTAAACTCTATGGCCGGGCCGTTGCCGTTACATTGGTCGGTGAAGAGAGTGGACGAGTTGAGGACGTTGATGTCGTTGTTCGACCCGGCTACGCCGAAGTAAGCATGCCAGATCCAAAGCCGATAGTCAGCGACGGCTTCGAGTATCATCGTCGGGTGGCTGCCCTTGTATCCACTTGTGAATTGGCCTCTCCACGTCCTCGGACAGTTCTTCCACTGCCAGTGCATACAGTCGATGCTCCCGAGCATCCCAGGAAACCCGTGCACCGTCTCGTGCATCTGCATCAAACCCTGGCAATCAATGGCAGTCGGCTTGCGCAAATATGTGTCGCCATAGGCCTCTACTATCCCCCGACAAAAGTACTTCAGACACTCGCGGCCTGTAGTCTCCCCACAGTGGAGGTACTCGTCAAAAAGGTCCGCCGTGGTGCCGTATGCCAACTGACGAATAGCAGTCGTGCACTTTTGCAATGGTGTAAGGCCGGGTTTCCCGATGGCGTCCTCCCGAAACGTGAAGTATTCTTCACGTGAAGACAATGTACGAACAATGCTGAGAAAAAGGTACCTCGACATTCGAAACCGGCGGCGGAAAACAGTCGGGCCCCAACGTGGTTGATCGAAAAAATAGTCTTCAACCAGACGCCTGTGAGCTTCCTCGTGGTTGCGTCGGACATACGTCCTAGGTCGAATAGGACGATGGACTTGCTCAGCCGCCGCTGCAGCCGCCGCCTTCTCGCGCTGCATTTGCGAATAGCATGCCGCCATGGCCTCTTCAACGGCTGCATCTAATGCTTCGTCAATCGAACGACCGGAATCAGACGAACTAGAACTATTGGTGTCTTCGCCGGGATTCATTTTCGTTGGATGTTGAGAGATAGTCGATATGTTCGTATGCACAACTGAATGAGAAACGAGATTTATATAAAAAAACGAAACCGCGTGCTATCGTCCGTGGCCCTCACAATGGGGCGGACGATGGCCATCGTCCGCGGTTTAAGTCGCGCCCGAAGCATAAGCTGCGACTATCGTCCGCGGCCTATGCCACACACCCACAGTGGGGGTGAACGATGAATGGCGCGGACGGTCTAACACCATTGACGAAGGAGAGCCACAACTATTGAAGAAGGACCAGAGTGTAATAAGCAGGTTTAGCAGGGGCAATAATGTAATTTCGTTGCGAAAGCAGTGCAGCATATAAATCCCAACCGTATAGTCCAATCAGACTGAGTCAGTCAGGTCTCGAAACCCAGCGCCCAATGAGAGGACACCACGATTTCATCATCGTCGCGTCCTTCTTCCTCCTCACCGCTACCGCCGCCGATGCAGCCAAAACCAACGCCGCCGATTTCACAGGAGGCCACAGCAAACTCTCTGGAATCATAATACCTGGCTTCGCCTCCACTCAGCTCAGAGCCTGGTCTATATTGGACTGTCCTTACTCGCCTCTCGATTTCAATCCCCTCGATTTAGTGTGGCTCGACACCACCAAGGTTTTCTCATCATTTCCTCTCTCTATATGTATTTTTTTCAGAAAACCGGTATGATTACGCGAATCGCAGTTTAAATTATGGTCCCGGCGCTTCATTATTCCATATTCTTTTTCCGCTTTGAATTTCGTGCTACGTGGATAATAATGTAGGCATGATCGCCAATATACAAGTAAATTCTACCTAGAATGAATGTCTATATGTGCTTGTTGCAGTGGTTTGGAATGATTCAAAATAGATAAATTGTCTTAGGATAGTACTCCTCTAATATAATTGGAAAAATATGAATGCTAACCATAGCGATTATGACATTTGGAGGTCTTATGAGGCTTTGATTTGTCTGTGATGTTGAAGTTATTATAACTCTTGTCTTTTATGGAACATATCGTGATCAGGATTAGATGTAAGTATATGTAATGCATCTTGGTAATTCACTAACATTGGATGCTTTTTCTTCTTGTGCTTGGTGATGAACTGTTGCCACATATTCAGCTTCTGTCTGCTGTAAATTGCTGGCTCAAGTGTATGTTGCTTGACCCATACAACCAAACTGATCATGTTGAATGCAAGTCACGGCCTGATAGCGGTCTTTCTGCTATTACAGAGCTTGATCCAGGGTACATCACAGGTATGCTTTGGATGAGATGTTGTATGTGCCTTTTGAAGTCTTAATTGGAGCTTAGTGAAGAGGTTGTTTGTGAATTTTGTTTATGCCCAATATGCAGTTTGCTCCTTGTATATTGAAGTGCTTTGGAGTTGGAATTTTCCTCTTTCTCTATGTTCATTCAGTGAATAACTTGATAGATGCATTTATTTAATTTGACAAACTACAGTCATGTGCATACTGCAGGTCCTCTGTCTTCAGTATGGAAAGAATGGGTTAAGTGGTGCATTGAGTTTGGTATTGAGGCTAATGCTATAATTGCTGCCCCATATGACTGGAGACTGTCACCTGCAAAACTAGAGGAGCGGGACATTTATTTTCATAAACTAAAGTACCCATCTTCTCATTCTCCTGTGTATTTCCATCAGCTTTACTAGCCATTATCTATTTTTTCAGTTTTTAACAACAATTTCCTGCACCACAAATTTTGCAATCTTATTAGAATAAATAGTGAAAATAAAATACAGTAATTTTTTTTAACAAAATTGAAAGGCTTTTGAGAATATTTTTCATGCATTAAAAGCTACCTAATGATATTTGGATTTGCTATCGTTATTTTTATTCTTGCTGCAAATTAATGTGGTTGGATCACCATCAGATTTAGGATTCACATGTACCATGATTAGATACAATGCAATCACCAGTCTCTGTGTACACGAGAGTGTAAGTCTACCTGTGTTTCCCTCAGGCTGGGTGTTTAAAAAATATATGTGCTGTTATTTCATGTCTTTTGCTAATATTAGTCTTTCTGGTTCATTTTAGTCTTTTATTCTGGCTAGAAAGGTTCAACCCTCTTCAAACTAATGAGTGATACAAAAGATTGGATGTGCTTTGATATTCTCAGGATTACTTTTGAAACTGCTCTTAAGCTCCGTGGTGGACCGTCATTGGTTTTTGCTCACTCACTGGGAAACAATGTATTCAGATATTTCTTGGAGTGGTTGAAATTAGAAATTCCCCCGAAAAATTACGTCAAATGGTTGGATGAACACATCCATGCCTACTTTGCTGTCGGTATGCTCGTGAACTTTGTTTCACTAATTGATTATGTTTGTAAATATGTCTTTATGGTGTTTGGCTGGCTTCAGGTGCTCCTCTTCTTGGATCAGTTGAGACTATTAAGGCAACTTTTTCAGGAGCTACATTTGGTCTTCCGATTTCTGAGGTATCTGATGTGTAATTTTCGAGTTCAAATATCAAGTGCAAGATCACACAAGTTTAATAAAAATAACTCTAAAATTACAATCTTTCTGCAAGAGTACAGATGTAGTTGTAGTAAAAGAGTGTCGAACCACAGGGAGGCGTTTGATTATTTATCAAGGTTTGACAAGATTCAAAAACAATTTAAAAACTAAAGTACGAAAATAGAGAAACTCAAGAGATAAAGAACATTGCTCTTAATACGCTCCAGATGTGAATTAACTTAATGGACCAATTAACCTATGGATTAAAGATTAATTTAATGAAAGTTGTAATAATCTCGTTCATTCTACTCACACTTAACATATTCATAGATGCTTGAATTTAACCTTGCTGCACACTAAGATCAAATTCGTACTCATCAGATTATCACTCCTACAGACGCATAGTAAGCTCTAACCCAACTTCTAAGTTCCAACGTACATGATTCATTTACAAAATCAATTGAACATTCCTACGGAAGCACAGTAAATGTCCAACAATTATTGAAACGACATGTAAATTAACTTATCCAAGATTCATATGTTGAACACGATACAAATCTCAAACTCTTTATCTACGTTTCCACCTCTTAACCAAGTTAAAGAGACATTGGCTAAAAGACATGATTGAATAATAAATCAAGCCGAAATTATAATTCAATGTAAAAAGCACCATAGAAAAAGATCATAAATTAATATTAATCCATAGAATCCAAAAGTAATTCACATTTTTCACAAATTAGGAGCAACGTGAGAGTTTAGTTACACATCCACAACCAATAAAGAAAAACCATGGAACTCATGAAATTGATGTGTAGATGGTAGCAAATCTCCTCCGGGGTGATGGAAGTTGAATGATTGCACCTCCAATCTTCCTCTCTTCCTCCTTTCTCTCTTTTCCTCTCTCTGTTTTTCGTCTGTCCAAACTGTGTCCCCCTTCAATCTGTCGTCCTCCCTCTTTTTAATCCTCAAACTGCCGAGAAAACTGCCAATTAGCGGTTGGAACACCAAAACGCCCGACCGGGCGAAATTAAAAGATATAATCGCCCGACCGGGCGAACTGCTACTGGATGCATCGCGGGAAACACCCGACCGGGTGATTTGGTGATGTCAGAAGACCCGACCGGGTAATTCTTCTGGACTCCTCATGCTTAATGACAATCGCCCTACCGGACGTTTTGAAACATAAAATCGCCCGACCGGGCGAAGTTTCTGGACTACTCCTGCCTTATAGATTTCACCCAACCGGGTGTTTTGAATCTGGAAATTCACCCGGCCGGGTGTAAGTTCTGGAATCCTCTAACATGCATTTCCGGCGACTTCCACCTTCTAAACTTCAATAAAAACACAACTTGATGAGTTATAATTAACATAAAAATGTGTAGTCTAAGGGGAAAAGTATAGGAAATATGCTTCGCATCAGTATCATATTATCTCCACAATCTCAAAGTTTACATTTAGGTCAAAATTTGATATAACTGTTGTGTTACCAATGAATCTAATATATTTGAAGCAAAAATTATTGGTTTTGCCTTCCAAATAACTGCTGTATGTTGCTATTAGCTATGGCAGGTTGGAGAGGGAAGAAATGAAGCAATCCATGTTTCAGGAACACATTCTATTTGCTTATTATCAACGATTATCAAAATGATTTGTTTGCAAAGATTATTGCAAGCTTCCTGTTTTTGAAACTTCAGATTTATCATCTGGGTGTGTTTATACTGCCATGAAATGTTGCAATGCATGAAATTATGGCTAGGCCAGAGATCTTGTGTCGGAGGGTCTTTTGTGATTTAATTATTATTCTTCTTCTTCCCCTTTATTAGTACTCCCTCCATCCCACAAAAGATGTCACACTTGTGGGACGGCACAAGATTTTATGAGATTTTATTTTGTGTGTTAGATGGAGAGAGAAAATATAATTTTTATATTACTGTGATATAGAACTTTTTTCAAAAATAGAAATGTGACATCTTTTGTGGGACAAACTAAAAAGGAAAGCGTGACATCTATTATGGGACGGAGGGGGTATTTTTTTTTCTTTTATCTACTTTTGTTTTTTTATTTTTTTTGGGGAGAGGTTGTTTCAAAGGCCTGTGTTTTCTGCTGATTTTACTAAGTTACCTGCATTGACCCCCCTCTTATTAATCCACTGGCAAGTCATCAGGGAACAGCTCGCTTGATGTTCAGCTCATTTGGATCAGCATTATGGATGATGCCTTTCTCAAAACACTGTAGAACTGAGAACGTATACTTTAAGCATTTCTCAGCTTGGAATAAAAAGGGGCATCAAGCTTACCATTGTGATGACCATGAGTTTCACATTAACTACTCCGGTTGGCCAACAAATGTTGTTAATATAGAAATCCCAACAACTCGAGGTGCGGAATATAGCCTTGCATGCTCCATTCTGTTACAGTGGTATATACTTCTTTGAAATGTATCTGGATCATGCTAATGCATGTAAGTGCATTGGCAGGAGAGGAAGCTTATCCTTCATTTATCGGAGCAGCACCGGTTAACCTGTCCGACATGGATTATGCATTTCCTACTCACGAATCATTTACTGCCCGGGAAGTTTCTGATGGAACTTTTTTCAAATCTATATCTGACTATGACCCTGATAGTCAAAGACTCTTGTACCAGTTAGAAGAGTAAGCTGTCTCCTGTGAATACTGTGCTTCTTTGTGCTTTAATTTCAGAAAATTTCTCCTATAAGCAATAGATCTCTATGACCCTGATGGTCTGCATATAATGTGTTACATATACATATAATCGATTTTTATCATCCAATACCTGTTAGAATATTTATGCTCCTCCAGCTAAGCACTTCTAAAGTGGAGTACTAATTATTGCAATAGCTTTATCTGGCTTATATCATATTCATTTTTTTTTCCTGTTTTATATCATATTCATTTCACTTCACACAGATTGTAGGTTTAATCACTTGTAACTAAATGGATGTTAGGCAAATTGTACAAGTGTAGTTTGTCGCTCAATAATAACTATGTTAATCTTGCATGTCATTTATTGATTGGAATATGACAAGGTCCACAGCACCTGAGTGATATATTTCAGGTTGTATCACAATGATCCAGTTTTGAATCCACTAACACCGTGGGACAGGCCACCTTTAAAGAACATCTTTTGCATTTATGGAATAGATTCAAAAACTGAGGTATGTCAATTAATGGTAACAGTAGGTCATTTGTGCACTTTATTCCTTGAATGGCATTCTTATGACGTGACTAGATTGCATGTTAAATTTTGATACTGATTATTATATTAATCTTGACACATGACTAAGCAGGTTGGTTATTATTTTGCACCAAGTGGAAAGCCTTATCCTGATAACTGGATAATAACTGATGTAATATATGAGCTAGAAGGATCATTGTATTCCAGGTGCGTATTATGTGCATTATAAAATCTGTTCATTTAAAGTTGCTGTTAAATTTGTTAATCCTTGAATTCTGAAATATTATTTTCCGTTTTGATGCTGAGAAATAAGATGATCAAGTAATTATTTGTATCTGCAAATATGTCCTTCTTAGTCATTTATTATGTGATTTTTTGGGTTGAAGCACAGAAGTAAGAACCTAAATTGCTGGCGTCCCATTCTATTTCAATCTATTCGTGTGAATTATAGAAGACTGAATACCTTGGACGCTTTGTGAGCAAAGGGTAAAACATGTTTCTTATGAAATGAATGTGATCGATTTTTACACATATTCAATTTGCTTTCCTGATTGAGTACAAGAAGTGTTAGTATAAAACTGCTAACCTAACATATACGCATGATTTGAGAATACTGCCTTGGTTTTTTTTTTGCAGCACTGCTTGATGTAATTTGTTTTGTACATCCTTTCTTGGCATGCAGTAATTATATGCTCTTAAGTAGATAGACACCTGGTTCACTTTTCTTGTATTTTATTGTTTAGGTCAGGTAACCTGGTTGATGGAGACCCTGGTGCTGCAAGTGGGGATGAGACGGTACAGTGATTGTAAAGTGCAGATGTTTCCTTCTAAATAATCTCAAGCCATGATGTTTTACTGTTTATCATCCATTGCTGTATTTCACCTAATGGTTGTCATCCGGTTTGCAGGTACCATACAATTCCCTCTCTTGGTGCAAGAATTGGCTGGGACCAAAAGTAAATATAACAAGGGCTCCTCAGGTGTTTAAATAATTTCCTTGAAATGATTGTTTTTGCTTATGATTTACTTAACTGTGATTATTGGACACTTCTGAATTCTGATAATCTTACTGCTCTGATAAGTGTAATATTTTGACCTTTTTGGTTCTCTTTGATACTGTAGTTTACTCAAAATTTTCCTTATTTACAAATAAAGCTATTCCCCTGACAGTCGGACTGTAACTGCTAATATGAATAAATTACCCTTTGCTTCTTTATTAACCATGATTATGTCCTTTAGGCCTTGACATCTGCTGCCATAAAATTTACGTAGGTGACTCGTCACACTCAGGAACTTGACTGATAAAGTGAACCCACCCAGTCAGGCTCTGAACCCTTTCATGATCACACTTGCTACTGTATTTTTGGACTAGTTTCTGCTGCTAAAAAATAAATTAATAAATTTATTACTTGCTATTATGGATACTACAATCTTATGATCCCTTTCTACTCCTTTTTTGGCTAGCTGGTTTAGCCAGCCATTATGTATAAATTTTCTAGAAAACGTTTACGTATCTTTTTTCTTACTTGCTAAGAGAGGTCTATTGACAATTTGCAGTCAGAACATGATGGTTCAGATATCCAAGTGCATTTAGATGTTGACCATCATCCTGAAATGGATATAATACCCAACATGACCAGATCTCCTAGAGTGAAGTACATGACCTATTATGAAGACTCTGAAAGTGTCCCAGGAAAGAGAACAGCAGTTTGGGAGCTTGATAAAGGTAATACAGTTGTCTGGCCGGATTATAATTGGTGAAATCATGTGAAAATTGGTTGACACATGTATTCTTATCTGATGCATCATGCATGATAACACGAATGCCAAAAGCTCTTGAATGTTTGACATAAACAGTTCCAGAGTGTTCTTTTTGAGTGAACGATAATATAGTTCCCTTTAGTTGATATTGGTATCTCATTTTTGCAGCCAATCACAGGAACATTGTTAGATCTCCAATACTAATGCGGGAGCTGTGGCTGGAGACGTGGCACGATACTCATCCTGACAAAAAGTCCAACTTTGTGACAAAAGGTTGAATACATTATTTTGTTGTTTCCTACCATTGTCATATCATCCTTGGCACAATCTTACTATATCACCGCATTGTGGACAAACAGCTAGCCGTGGACCTCTAAGGGATGAGGACTGCTATTGGGATTATGGAAAAGCCCGATGTGCATGGCCTGAGCATTGTGAATACAGGTCTAACTAATCATCTTTGCCTGGAAATAAATCAAGGAGACATCTGAAAACTTAATAAATTTAGAAACATTGATGTAGGTATCTTTTTGGAGATGTTCATTTAGGGCAGAGCTGCAGGCTGAAGAACTCTTCAGCTGACCTGTTGTTGCATTATATATGAAGTAGAAGAAGATAGGGTTCAAGGCTAGTGAGTATAACATGAAAGAATTTGACACCTAACATTTGATTTACTAGATGATGAACCGGTTTTAATGTCGTAAATGCAGGCAGGGTTTGCATCCATCTGGTTGGAAAATGGAAAGGAAGGCATTGGTATTTGGCGTTGTAAAAAGGTAATAGTGGTGGAACTTGAAAGTTTGGTGGTCTGTTTTGTAAATGTGGACTTACAAAGCATCTTAAAATGTTTATTTTGTAGAATGAGAGTTTATAAAAGCAGAGGGAGAAGCAGCACCATCATTTTTGGAAGACAAGTAAGGTGATGTATTTTTTGTAGGACTAGGAAGTAGTGATGTAGAGTTTAGAAGTGGCTAGACTTATGGATATTTTAGTGTGTACCATGACTGTATTAGACTCTAGAATAGCTTCTAAATCTCATGTCATTATGATATTTTTTTGCCTTGAAATGGTGGTAATTCATTAAATATTTCAAAAGCGAAAGAAGACAATTCATTAAGTATACATTTATTGAAGTTGTTTAAATATACTATTGGGTTTAGGATAACTTTTATTTTCTAATGAATATGCTTTTAGCAAAATATTGAGGATGAATATTTAGCTGTTTGTTAAACCTAAAACTATTATTTACTGCATTTGATTTATATAGAAATTGTTCATTGTTTATGATACATATCTTTTACTATCTATTAACACTTCCAATATTTTTTATATCTTTCCTTTTTATTTTTCAATTTTTAGAATAATGAAACCACACCTAATTTTGTATGATATTTTTACTCGAATCAATAACTTGAAGCTTGAGTGACCCAATGTATTCGAGAGTGAGCGATTTGCAAGTAAAAAAAAATACTAAGTTAATTATACATACGCAAGAATCACAAACAAAATTCATTAAAAATGAAGACAAACAAATAAAACCTCAATCGACATGATCAAACAAAAGTGGATTTCTCATTGCCCACATTTGCAGAAAATGGAAAACTATGAAGACCCAAAATCTCGTACTACCTTTTTCTCCTCTAAATGGCACAGACAAACAGTATACAAATGCTGCTCACAGATAGGGAACGGAGTCATCTGAACGGCTCAACAGGTTCGGTCTCTTGGAGGACAGCAGCAGCTTCGAAACATTCAGCAGCTTCCAAAGCTGATAAACTATCTTCTCCATCCTTGTGAAGGAGGCCCAGCTGATGCCAGGCTGAGGCATTTGTGTGATCGAGTCGTAGAGCTTCCGTCAGAAAGCTTCTTATGATAGCCTGGGACCTGCAACTGCTACCACTCAGAACCTTAGCCTTGGAGACTAGACTTGGGACATGAGTTGGGTCGATTTCCAGGGCGAGAGAGTATGCCTTCAGTGCCTCTTTCTCGTCACCCTTCGCTTCTTGAAGCAATCCTGCATTTAATATCCAAAATGAGTCTCTTAACATTAGGTGGAGGGGCCTATCAAGCAAACGCCCCGTAGTAGAATGAAGCACACAAAACTCTAACCAAGTCGCTAGTATAATACGCTGATATGTAAAATAGAGCCACTTAAACCATTTCACTTCACTCACAACCAGCAAGCATAACCTCTAGACTAGACCATTTCAAGAAAAATCTACTCAAACCACCAGGTCCTTAATGTCTGAAGAACTATTATTTGACACCAAATAACAAATTCAAAGTTACTCTAAAAAAATTGGAATTATTTTCCTCCATCACCATCACAATTGAACAATTATTATCCTGCACAGCTTCCCATTTCATATTGCAAAAGGGTATTAGCTTCACCAAGAAAAAATAGTCAATATAGCTTCCTTTCATGAACACCTTTTCTACAAAATTCTAAAGCTAACTAGCTCTTCGCGATCATCAGAAGGTGGCCTCGCTTACCCTCTCAATCTGACATCAGACGGTCGCTTGTCCTGTTCCATGCTTTATGAAAAGTCCTCTTATTTCCAAAAAGGATAACAGAGAGAGAAAAAAAAACCCATCTCTGTACATATCTAGCTATTTATAAAGGTTGGGATTGAGCCATAAACTATGGTCAACCAGGAACAGGGTAATATAATACAAAATCATATCAACGAAAGTGTATACTGCCACCAATTAGAAAAATAACAACTACTGTATTCTAATATACTGCCATCTATTAATAGTGAAACTATGAATTTATCAAATATACAGGGACATGGCCTTATGGACAAGTTCACATGCTTTTCACATTAACTGCTCCCAGTAAAAGGTTCCATAACTTGTCGGAGAAAAGCTTGACTTGTTCTTTTCTATGATCTCTTTTTCATAGTGGGTATTTAGTGTGTTGTACCATGGAGTATAAGATAATAAGAGCCAGTAAAACTCAAATTGTAAATAAAAGCATTTTGACATGAATAAAAGGCCAAGCATGATTACCAGTGGCATGCCATCTAGAGGCAGAAAAGGCAGTAATGGTTTCAGATTTTGAAAGACAGAGCTCAGCATCATGCCACCGAGACAATTTAATGTAGATGGAAGCCAAACCAAGCCACGTATCCAGCTCTAAGTTCTTGATATGGTTGTGGTTCTCCTGCCATTTCAGTAAAGAAGGGCTTTCATTAAACAACCCATGGACCAGCTATAGAAGGGTAAGATAATTAGCATGCAAAGTACAACAAAAGAAATTCGTGACACGTATGGCCAATGATAACTCCAAATCATTCTAAAAGCAAAAAAGATAAAGTCTAAATCACCCTGATAATATATGTTTAAAGCAGAAGGATCACAATAAAGCATAATCAAATTCAAGCATAATATCTCCACAGTTCCAATTTTAACGTGACCACTGTAATAAAGATTGTATTATCTGATCTTTGAAAAAGCAGGTGAATTAACCACAATATGATATATCTGAATTCAGAAGTATGACACACCTACTTGTCGAAAGAGACGAGAATAAAGCTACTGCAAACATGCTGAATATGCAAATCACAATGGGTGCTACTTATTTGACGTCGTAGCACGTAGAAGATTAGACAGGCAATGGGGTGGTTCTTAATGAATGGTTTTAGAATGACATAAAACTAAGGGCTTAGAATTAGGTATTATAATATGGAGATTATATCTTTTTGAGATGATACAGAGATGATACAAAATTAGGTATTATAATATGGAGATTATATCTTTTTGAGATGATACAGAGATGATACAAAATTAGGTATTATAATATGGAGATTATATCTTTTTTGAGATGATACAGAGATGACACTTTGTATCATCTGACACAATTTGTCAATTAGATATCCTACAATAGGACATATTTTCTCAATAAATAGTTAAGAGCGTCATATTGGCTTATAATACTCAAGAATTAAGAACAAGGTCACTAAATGTACTAATATGGGATTGACAACAACTTATATCAGATGGATAAGTATATATCCTATATGAACAAATAGTCTCTCACAGGTTGTACCAAAATTCTCTCCCAAGTCCCAACATTACCAAAACTACCTTAATAACCAGATTGTGCATTTTTTACCTATTCACCAACAATCCTCATGTATCTATAATAAAATCGCTCCACTGATTGAATCTGTAGCAAATACCTACCAAAAGATCCTTTGGATTTAAGAAGACACCGGTTGGAAAAGGTATTTATTTTTACACAATTCTCTTCAGACTATTTAAACTCCCGCTAGAGTCCTTAGAAAGTCAAGGAAAATATCAAGTCTACATCAAAGTCAAGTTGACCATCATCACAGCAGGAGAATCCAGATAGGGCACTGTTGGACCTATTAAAACTTAAAAGCAATTGAGCTCCATATATGAGTTGAATATACTCTTTAGCCAATCGATCAGAAGAAACAGCTTTATTCATAGACTTAAACATGGTACAAAGCTCTTATAAGCTTTAATAATAAATAGTGAAAATAATTCATGGTAGTATACATCCTTTTTGCAGTAAACTAATTACATGTATAAACCATTATGCAACATTAATCCCATGAACAATCATTTCAATCATTCACAAATAAAATATAGTACTAGTACAAGAACCATTAAATTTGTCACATGTATGCAGAACATCGAACTAGCAATACATACCTTAAGCTTCTTCCCTAAACCAACACTTTTAAGTTGAACCTGAAGGACAGCAAGCAACTGAGAAGAAGTTTCAATTGCCTCCTTCACTAGACCCTGAGCAAGCTGGAGCTTAGCTTTACTTCTCAACAGTTCTCCCTGATCCCATATTCCAGTCTGGTCTAAAGCCGCATTAATGATAGTTTCAGCATTGGAAAAAGATTTTTGAGCAGATAATATTCGAGCCAACAAGATCCATCCTCTAATATTAGACCCGCTTTCCAATTTAAGCAAGTTTTTTGCATGATGTAATGCTGCATCCAGCTTTCTCTGTTCAGCATATTCTAGTGATAAATGGTAGATAATGAAAGGGTCCTTCAATTTTGTAAATCTTCCAGCTATTTCCAGGGATTCAAGTGCCTTAGACTGCTTTTGAACTCTCTCAGTGTCAGTTGCAACAGACCTAGAATATGTTGATAGTGAGATGCCCAACATGCATTCGGCAACACCCATCAACTGATCGCATCCACTATGTAAGTTGTCAATTGCAATCTGAGAAAAATTAATCCCTTCACCAGCAGACTTAGGTTTTCCCCCACATATCTTTGAAATGAATAACAAAACAGACAAATAGGTTGAATCCACTTGAGTTTTCAACACTTTCTTCCATAAATTCAAGGCCCCCATGTCATCACCTTTTCCATGATAACAGAGAGCTAAAATATGATACCGTTCCTTTCGGTCTATAACTCCAGGAAGGAGTTCTTCGATTTGATTAGCTAAAGCCTCTAGTCCACCAGACATGGATAATGCATATGAAAGGTGATCTAAAATTGAAGGATCCCACTCAATCCTCTTCAGTGAAACTTTTCTCAAAAGAATCATCAAAAGAAGGATGGCTTCCTCAATATTGTTTTTTGGTATAAATGCATTCTCCATTTGATGCCTCAAGTTTGGGGCAATGGCTTCAATTCCACTGTACAAAAGGAAAACGGCAAACTCTTTTTGGATCTTAGCTGTAGTTTGTGCATCTAGGTTCCAGTGATTAAGAAGGGCCCGACGGTATGACAAGACTGCATCACGGGGAGAATCAACAAGTTTCCACAATTCAGGAAGCAACTCGACGGCCTTATTTAGAGTCTCCTGCAATTTACAGTCAGCACCAAAGTTTTCAGGCAAGGCAGCTGGTAATGATGATTCAACAATGTCCAGAATAACTGAGCATGATTGAGCAGATTCTGCAAAGATGATGGGAAATATTCAGATTATTATTCACAATAAGCTGATAGAAAGCTTGAAAAATTAATTAATCTCCACAATTTTTCATCCACCTACGATAGTAACAACAATTATATGGACTGAAATTTCCAGAACACATCATAGAACAGAACACTATTGAAAGGTTAATAGATATACTGATATGTACAAAGATAGAGACTCCAGAAAATATCTTAAGAAACTAACTGAACAAATAGATGAACACAAAAAGTGATATTTCTTCACATACAGATGCTAGAAGAATAAATCTGAGGAACAGTTAGGGAAATAATTTAAAGTTGACAGCTCCGGTCTCTTTTATTAGCAGTATGTCACTGCCTTTTAATTCAAAATCTTCTGCAAATTCACATCTCATGATTGGTACTGAAAATGGCATACATCATACCAGATGAGTTCTAACTGAACCAAATCAATGAAAACCCCAAATAATTTTCAAAAGAGTTAGTCAACAATAATAGACCATTATTTTCAGGATACTATATGTGGTCAAACAAAAAGGATATGGATGATATACCTTTATACCTCCCAAGTGCTTGTAATGATTTTGCCTTTAGAAAGACTGCTTCAAAAAGCAAACTAACTGCATGTATTGACATTGGAGAGGCCGCATAGTTCTGTGATCGTCTCCGATTAGTTTCTCCATTTGCTGAAAGTGTGATTTTAATCTTTGGAGTTATTGCAGCTATATCAATCCCTTCAAACACATGTAAGGCCGCTTCTATGTTTCCCTTTTGATATTCGTACCTCCCTAACAATGCTCTGGCTTCCTGTAGAAGAAAGCACATCATCAAGTTGCAAATGAAGTAGCACAACGAGTCACTGACAATCCTCAAAGAATTGGTCTAACTTTGATGAACTCAGCCAAAGAAATTAAAGATTAGCATCAAGACTACTAGAGAAAGACCTCATAGTTTAAAGAACCACTTTCTCTCAGTGATGTCTCAGCTTCTTCGATGTTGCCGGTATCAGGCTTCCTTCCGGCTTCTCCAGGCTGCGATGAATGCACACTAGCCGAACTATCCTCGGGTAAAGAAGGTGTGACCATTTCAAACACATGTAACCGCTCCCCGGAGCAAATACACTGCATCGTCTTTCCCAGCCTTACTCCAATCTGCTTCTCATTCCTCATAGCGTATCAACTCCCTGGCCTAGGGAATCTGAACAAGAATAAAATTAAACTCAAAGCAAATTCATCAACACAAGCTGCAGAAAAGAATTCTAGTAATAATTAATTACTCACACTGCAAAATATAGCAGAGAAAACATAAACAATTGAGTCAAATTGTAATCAAAACCAGAAACCTTACCATACCTAAGTAGATCCATAAAAATTCACCCAAACTCATTCCACAAGCTCAGCATTACCATTGATCATCTATCTATGTAGAAAAAACTAAATTAAGCTGGAAAAACCAAACCACACCAAAAAAACGGTAGAAATCGAAAGAGGAGAAGAAGTTATGTGAGCGACCGACCTTTCGCTATCGGAAGAAGAAGAAGCACATGTGAAATTAGGCGGCCACAGCTCATCAACTTGAATATTCCAAATAATTTCGTTTTTTTTTAGGAAAAAAGACGAAATGAAGGAGAATTTGCGATGATCAAAGCCATACAACTTCAACAATCACTCTCCTTTACTTTGATTTGCAAAACAAGAGAAGCTTTCGCTTTCTTCACAGTTGGACTGGAGGAACTGATTTTGAGGAAAAGCGTGAGAAAGCAGCAATTAACGCAGCAGTTAAGGATTTTTTAATGTTTATTTTCGTTTTCTGAAAGAAGAAACAAAAGCGGTAGACTGGATTTTAGGGAGAATAGAGAGTTCTACAAAGTGGGTCACATTTTAATATTGGAGTATTATTTATTTTTCTTATTTTAGGAATTACTCCACCACCACCCCTACTACTAGTCTACTACTCCTTGTTTTATGGACTGGATGCAGGAGTAAAAATTAAAAAATCATGGTTCATAATATTATAATCTCCGCTCTTCATCTCCAAACAATATACACTTTGCATTCAGCACAGATTTTAATGCAATTATTGAAAAAGTAAAAGAGAGGTAAACAGAAAAAGTAATTCAAATATTATTAGTGGAGAATGGTCCCGCCTCATTAGAGTGAAAATAGTTTTCAAAATTAGAAATTGCATATTCTTATGAAATGGATTAAAAAGGAAATAATGCATGAGTATTATGCATTACATTTGGAGTTAAAAATAATCAATTCTCATTATTATTATTGTATATTAAATGTTGGAGACATTTCATATCATACATTTGGAAAAGACTTATTCGATGGTTTAAATTTTGTAATTATTGAGTAATATGATTAGAAAAGTCAAAAAAGTGAGGCAATTATTATTGATTTAATTTATAATTATTGGCATTAGACGCACAAAATGTCATGCAAGAAGAATGCCGACAAACACTACTAGATCTTCTATAGATACCAATTTTATTCATCGAATGTGTCATTTCTGTAGTTTTCTATATTGTACTTCTATAGTATTCTCTCTGTTTTACGACATGTTCTTATTTGTATGATATTATTTGTGTTTATAATTATGATATTTTATCTTTTGTGCAGCAATCCAGAGAAAGAAAATAATAGGTAAGATGAGAACAATATTATAACATTAATTAACATAATTTTTTTAACAAATTCATGACATTTTAGTTATTTTAGATTTATTTTTTTTGGAACTGTAGCTATGAAGTTTCAATTTAAATCTCCGTTTCAGTCTCTACAGAATATCATCTTTTTTATTATTACAAACAAAATTTTCAAAATATATACTCCCTCGGTCTCATAAAAATAAGGACAAGGGATGTTCCATAAAATTCCTCCTTCCATTTTTGGTAACTTTGTTGTCTCTAATAAGGTGAGCATCATTCTCTACTAACAATACTATAATTTTTTTTTCTATCCCTCACTTACTTTACCAATTATGCATTTATTTTCATGTCATCTCAACTATCCATATTTTTATGGCACGGAGGGAGTATTTGTTATGTACATTGTTGTTTACCATTTTCATATAATGATATTGTTTCTAATTCATTTAATTAATTTTAATCTAAATTAATGTTTTGAAAATATCTTAATCTGTGTTATAATATTAGTTTTTAACAAAATTTGTGAAGTGAAAATATTTTATTTATTTTTATAAGGAAAGTCAAAATGAAAAGGAATTCAAAAAATAAATTGAATACTTTTTTATAAAAATTGAAGGGAAATAGTAAAAAATTTAACACTCGCTGTATCTAAAAATGTTACTAATCAAACATCAATAAATTGAGAAAAGAAGCATAAGGGCATCAATAATAAGGGTTTCAAAATCAGTCCCAAAATATACATAAACTTAATTTTCTACACCTAAAAATGTGGCTAATCAAACATCTATAAATACCATTTCTATAATTGAGGCATCAATAATAAGGGTTTCAAAATCAGTCCCAAAATCAATATACTTAGTTTTTTCCATGTCATGTTAGCATTTTTAATTTCTGCCCCAACAATGCTAGTTCTGAAAGCAGCCACAACTCATTTCACCCATTATAAACCTTTTTTCCATGTTTTTGTGCTAAGACAAAAAAATAAAATTGCAAAAAACACAGATTTAAAATTACTATTATGGTGCTTATGTATGAATACAATATTGTAATCTTATGTTAAGTTATTGTTTTCGAGAGTTTTAAGCGTTCGTGCCACTGGGACTTCAGCTCAGCCCAAACTTTTCAATTGTTTTTCTGCCTACTCAATCTGTTTAATTCAAACTTGCCAAGGTAAAGAATTTCATTTAAACATATTGATGTTACCTCTTGATATATATCTAACTTGTTCTCACTGGAAAATGATGCAATCATCAACTACATATTAAGTCTCATCCTTTTGATCTTATTAACTATCGCACTCTATCCGTCCCAACTAAATTGAGTCACAACTTTTGAACACAGAGATTAAGAATTTTTGTTGAAAAGTATGAGAGAAGAATAAAGTAGGAAATATAAAGAGAGAGTAAAGTAGGTGATGGAATAAAGTAATAGTGATTGGACATTGTATTTTTTGTCAAAAAAAAGAAATGACTCAATTTAGTTGGACCTCCAAAAAAGGAATATGACCAAACTCAGTAAGGATGGAGGGAGTATGACTTTTCTTTTGTTCTCAGATGTTTTTGTTTGTTTTCTTAAGCGCAGTCGTCTTAGTTTGTTCCATGAGTATTTATTGAAGTTTCTGATATTATTATACTTTAGTTTGATTTTTTTGAGTAAATGCTTTAGTTTGCTTCAAATTAGACTTCATTATCTGTAACACACCAAACTTTATAAGTTTTGAAATTCAGCATATTCCAATTTTCTTTTGCCAATAACTTAAATTTTCGGAGATCATGAGCAATCCAAAAGTGTTATTGGAAAGTTTACGATGTACTCTCGCCGTCCCTGAACAAAAGACTCGTTTTGACCTGGCATGAGTTTTAATAAATTGTTTAACTATATAAAAAATAAGTGAAAGTTAGTGGAATCCAAGCCTTATTTTTATGGAAGATAGATAAGGCAAAATATGATAATAACACACATTTTAGTTATCTACCCTACCAAATGTGCCATGTTGTAAATGAGTTGTGGAGCGTGAAATCCACTTATCTAAAATGCCAAAAAAGTAAACGTGTTGTCTACTGACGGACGTCCCCAAATGGCAAAAGACATGTTCCCCTTCTCCTATGAAAATATAACTTTTTTCATTTTGATTTGTCCAATAAGAATAACCCCTTCTATTTTTAGTAACTTTTTTTTCTCTAATGAATGTACCTCATTCTCCACTAACATATTACTTTTTCTTCATATCTCTCTCCTACTTTATTAATTTACGCATTAAAATTTGTGACATCTCAAATGTTTTTATTTTTAAGAGACGGATAGAGTATTTTATTCGGGAACAAAAGGAATAACTTTTAAGTGATAAGTACCATATTTTTAGGATTTGGTTCACTTGAAGTTTGTCGGGTCTCAGTTGAAGGGTTAGGTTGGATGTTTTCTATTCTGTTTGGGTTAATTCTTTTAAGTTGGGCTGAAAGTTTCATTTGATTCTTCTAGGCCTAGATTTATTTCGCCGATGGGCCAAATTTAAAATTATATTGGGCTGCGTCAGTATTTAATTAAGACGGGCTTTGAAATTAATGAAATGAATGGACTGTTCATTTAAGTTTTCTAGGTAATTAAATCTCATTATTTAAATAGACCAAGTAATTAAATCTTCTGATTTAGTTAGTCTGAAGTCAGAAGAAATAAAAAAATCTAGTAACTGAGATGCAAAATTAGAATGCATATACCCTGGAACGCAGGATAAATGAATATCGTTGAAGGTCAAGTACTAGTGGAAAGCTCGACCAACAACGGGAATACATTATTTAGAATAGGAAGCCTACATACCATGTGAATTTTATACTCCCTCCGTCCACCAGTTAAAGGACCATTTTGCCATTTTAGTTTGTCCACGATTTATAGAACAATTTACTTGATTTCACTTTTAGTATGTGAATCTCAAGTTTATTTTTAAGTTACTTATTTTGAATATTGGCTAAGCCCCCACTCAAGCGACAACTTGACCTTTGCTGGTTTTGTCCCTGAATCAGCTTAACTTAGATCTACATGTTTATAAAAATACAGGATAAAATGATCATCTATATATCATTCTGGATAGCATCGATTTTGTTACTATAGGAAATGAAGTTATAATAATGTTATGAAACTAGTTCTCTAAATTAGGGATTATGATCTCTATATTAAACATATAATTGCGTTGATAGTAAATGTAAATTTTTTTCTTTATAGAGCGTTTATCTTCTAATTTCTACTTAGTCTGTTTTGTGCCGTATACTTTAAAATCAGATCAAACTGAAAAAGACTCTAATAGTCACGAACAAGAAATATTCAAACTGACTTTTCTACATAAATGATAAAACTCTTCTTAAATGTTTCTCGAAATGGACAAATAACCACAAAATAAATTGGAGATAGAATCTAACAATTCTCTCTTAGAAATATCCTAAATTACTCTCTTTCTTCACAAGGCCACTCGGTTTGATACAACATACATTAACTGAAAATTAAAACAAACCATTCCCATAATAGTAGCAAATAATAGGAGGAAAAAAAATATACTCCGAGTAAAAAAATTATTGAAGGTATCAAATTTCATGACCATATAAATTATATTTGCTCAGTCTCTAAACGACCTTGAAATTGGAAGTTGTGACAATCTAATTACATTATCCTCCGCCACACCACATGAAGACTTGCATGAAAAAATGGACATATTTTTTTTCACTCCCTTTTTTGTGCTCTTTGTGACCTCTTTGTATGCAATAAGGAAAGGATCATCCATCTTCTTCACACCCTTCTTGGAATTGCTCCTCAACGGCGGCTGAAACGCGCACGGCGGAAGAGGGATGTGCAAGGAAACCCTAGAGGGGTTTTCTGGTGGGCACGGCGGAGGTGGAAGGGCCACCTCCCGGCGGTGGTCCTGCGGTGGCGCGGCTTTGCTCACGCCGGGTTTGTTTTCCCATGAGAAGGGGATGTTTCTATGTGAATGTGAGTGAACCTTGCTACTAGTCATCATGGTTGGTTAGGTTGTGATGTTGTGACAAAATAAAGGTGGGATTTATAATGTCATTGTTCAACGATAAATTGTTACATGAGGTCAAGCAAATGATGCGTGGAATGGTGGGATTGTAAGGCTTTAGTTTAAAAGGAAAATGGGAGGAAATTAATTAATTAATTGAATATTAGTAGGAGAAAGAGATGATGGGAGAATTGGGCGACCAATTATAAGAGGGGTATGAATTGAGATGTATGCATCATGGGGAGTGGAAAAGTGTGCATAATAGGTTAAGGGGAAGATGCCAACAAGTGGAATAAACGTCTGCAGGGTTGACGCATTCGCCATTTCTAGCTAACTATTTTTTTATTAGTTATAATAGATTTATAATAGGATGACAAATTGTGTGGGTTGGGTATATCCAGAATCCGATTGATTGAGAAATTCTGAATTTGAACGCGAACCCAACCTGCTATATTGAAACTCGTTAACGATACGATATAATATGGATTGCCACGACATAATAATGACACGATAATGATCTGAATCTGATATTACATGATTAAAATATGATATAGTACATTATTAAACCTGATTCATATGATAAAACTTGATTTACATTAGATAAATGTAATTTATACAGGCCTAGGAAATAAAATTAAAATATAAGATTTTTTCTAAAAAAGAATAAAAATAAGCAAATTAATAATACTCTCTCCATTCCACATTAGAAGTTCCATTTGAGTCTGACATATGTTTTAAGAAATGTAAATTTTTTTTTGGTTAGTATGCCTTGAATCTACATGGTTTGCCGCTATACTATGTTTCTGTATTAGCCTTAATTGTCATATTGGGCCTAGATCATCGCGTGTGTGCATATTATATAGAAGTAGGACACCAAACTCTGTCATTTGAAACCGCTATCACAATACAATCTGTTCTCCTTTCCTGCTCGTGGACGTAGCCAACACAATATTGGTGAACCACGTAAATCTGTGTCTCTTTACATTTATGTTTTGTTTCGATTACTCGATCAGTCTATTCTATTACAACAAAGTTGTTGAAAAAATAGTGGAATGTTGGTATCATAGGTTTATAATAAAATGTGAGTGTAATAAGATTAGTGAAATATAGAGCCTATTACCATTTATGGAAAAAGTGAATTGAGACTCCTAATGTGAGACATACTAAAATAAATAATCGGAACTCTTAATATGGGACGAATGGAGTATTATTTTTTAACAGGTTATCCGAATCCAACCTGAATCCGATTCAAAATTATTGGTTTCTAATGGGTCAATGCGATATGGAAAAGACCCTAATATTTAACCTAAACCCTAATATTTAACCTAAACCTGTTATTTTCGTGCGTGCTAAAGACCCTAATAAAATTTAACCTAAACCTGTTATTTTCGTGCGTGCTAGTGTCGTATCTAAAATTTACAACTATAATATAATGTGCCGAAATAATCTTGATAACTTTAATTAATTCTAAAAAAATATGGACCTCTTCCGTTTGCTTATCCTCTCACTTAATTTGTTTTAGTTTATACAGAAAGCGCAACCCAACTTTTACTTAATTATATAAAAGATTTTCTTTTTGGAATGTTTAGTGTGGTCGCTCAAAATAAAGACGAGCCGCTCGATTACGACAATTAAGTAAACAACGGTAAAAATTGAGAATTAGATCTTTACAATAAAGAATGTGTTATTGGGAAAAAAGGATTTAGGGTTGGATTTGAATGTCACTATTGTAGAGATATACTATATATATATATCTTACGTGAGTTTTTTATGTAACCATCACTTTCATTTGCCATACGTTTAATTTTGTTCGTTTTATTTATATATTTAGGTTGATTCTAATACATTAAGAATATTATTAAAAAAATCTAACTTCACAAAATTCATAAAAATCAAAACTTGATTTGTTATTTTATTAATTTATTTGAAATTATAGAGAAACGAGCGAATTGCGCTTTGATTTTTTTATGAATTTTGTGAAATTAAAATTTCAATAACATTTTTAATGTATTAGAATCAAACTAAATATATAGATTGAAACGACCAATACTAAACGTGCGTTGAAAGAGAGTGTTCCTCACATAAGGTATGTAGCATATCATTCATCTAATGTTGTATATCCTATACAGTTTAGTACTTAAAGAAAAGATAAGATAAATAGTTGGAGAATGACACGTCGGAAAATATAGATTGAGTACAATCAAATAACAACATAGAAAATTCACTTTTATAAATATAGAACCTACTACAATTTGATGGCGAACGACACGTTGGAAAATATAGATTGAGTACAAGCAAAATACACAAAATAAAAAAATCACTTTTATAAATAATTGTTGTTTGGCGTGCGTAGGTATTCAAAAATGTACAAGTGTATCATATCTCCCATGTTCCTCAACTTTAATAATGCACAACTCAAAAACTAAAAAAATAGTTATGAATAAAATTAAAGAGGTATAAAAAAACAAATGACATAATCTAACTAACTTGTGTGGAATATTAGAGGAAAACGACAGTTTTGGATGGAAATAAGATTTCTCAGATGATGATGATGATAGATGATAATATTTAAGAAGACTAGGTCTACCTACGTTAAAACTAATTAAATAAAACTGTAATAAATTGACAAACTCCTAATTAATTAATCCAATTTGAAGCGCATCCACAAATTTTAATTTTCAGCTGGCCACGGATTAGTTTGATTTGTCAAAATTCCAAGTGCGCATGCAATCTTAAGACTATGGTTTAATTTAAATAAAATTAATATCTTTTTCTCAAACGAGATATTAATAAGCTATTAGCCTGTCCATTTTCACGTCCTTAAAAATGTCTATCTTTGAAATCAAACCATCAATACTATATCATTAATTGTTTGTTATGATAACTAATTTTCTTCGCTTTCAAACAAATATGTTTGTTTTTTACATTAAAATGTTGGATATTTTGGACACGCAAAAAAATGCATACGAACAATATATTTACCTTTTCCATATAAAACAGAATGCGTTACGTTTTCTCATTTATTTGGCAATCCAAACCGAAATTAAAATATTGGAAGTAGGAAAATGAATAACATTTTAAATTATAAACTAATACAATTTTATTTAAATAATTAACAATATGCTAAATATTATTTATAGTGATCAAAATACAGTGCGAGAGTTTATTTTAGATAGAATTTTGAAATCATGTGATTGATCACTAGTTTATATACTTTTAACTTTTTAAGTAGTGGTATATTACCTTTTACATTACTTTATTAAAATGAATCTTTATTTTTTAAAATTAATAATTTATTATGAGAAAAGATGCATATATTTTCTTAAGCACACCTGGCCAAAAATTGTATGTTTATTTTTATCTTATAATTTTATTTTATTTTATTTTTATTATATTCCTGTCTGGACAAAACCCTGGGAATAATGTAGCATCTTGACTATCATAACTTTTATCTATATTGCTTCTCAATTATTTTTATCACGATTACTTCTCGTATTTGGTTCTTGGTTGTTTGAAGAAGCCAATTGTCGTTTTATTTGTTTAATGCTTGGTCACGATTACTTATTTGCTATTAATATAATTTGCGCAGCCCACGAATTTTCGATTTGGTAATTTGATTTTAGAATATTCGAAAAAAATGCAACTCTGCAAATGTTATTTGAATTACTATGTGGACATTCTCAAAATACTCCTAATTCAAAATCTCATTAGAAGTCTTAACAAGGTGTGGGTTCATACTGTATAACTTATTCAAACCATTATAACGTATACTATATCGAAAATTCAGTATAAGAAAAAACAATACTCCGGTATACCAAACTTCGGTATACCTTATTTTTAGTACGACGAATTTCAATACTGATACCGTATCTTATTTCCGGTATGTTCTATTTGGTATACTAGACTCAACATCAATGAAAATATAGTATATGGGTTTTTAGAATATGATTTATATTTTATAATATAAAAAATATAGTATTAAATATATTGTATATATATATATTATATTTATAGTATTTCATAATAGTTTTTATAATTTTAAGATGTACTTATATTTATATTTTACGGTATATACTGCAAATTAATATACACCATGTATATAGTATATACCATAATTTTGGCATATACCGTAATCACGGTATATATCTATACCGAATTTGGATTATTGCGATATACAACAGTTTACCGCAGTTTATGAAATTTCATACCGTTACCTTAGCGAAATCTTTCGGTTTGGTATACAGAAAATAACGGTTTACCAAAAAATTTTTTTAAAATTTTTCGAAACGATTAGACCAATATTTCGATATTTCGGTATTTTCCACCACCCTAACCTTAACACTCTTCATTAAGTTACAATACCTGCACATAGAAAATAGTATCCTCATCCATAAAACTCATTTTCTTTTCTTTTCTTTTCATTTCAAAAATAATTATTATTACTATAAAATGTATATATCTTTGCTAGAGGATTAAAATATTAAAAAAAAACTATTTTCATTGATGGATAGAGTATTAGAGCATTCATAATAAACAACATACTATCACTTCTAAATACATTCCTTACGTAAAAAACAACACTCATAACTCATCATACTTTCTTATTATTCATGGGTTTCACCTTTTGATTTGTTTATTCATTTCTTATTTTTATTATTATGTTTTAATAAATTTTACAGTATATCAAAAATAAAATAAAAAAATTTATATAATTTAAATTTTAAAATTACATATGACTAAAAGCCAAAAACTAATACAAATTTAAAATACTAAATTCATTCAAATTAAATTTCTAATTGAATTTATACACTAATAAAAATGGAGTAACATTTTTAAATCTCTAATTGAATTCAATGAAATATATGCTGTCTACTATAAATTTGTAGTGGTATTTAACTATAGAGACACCGTGAATGTGATTCAGTAATTAATTATTCGTGTAATGCAAAGATGAAGATTTGTTAAGTATGTACATACAATTCTAATTATGGACCTTGGCAGCAGTAGTTATTCTGTTTTCGTATTCGTACATGATCTTGTCTAGGGGTGGGTAAAAATATGAAAAAATGATATATTGCTCGTATCGTATTGAAAAATATCGAAAAATTATCCAAATTTTGGTATTAAGTAATTTTCGGTACGAAACGATACCATACCGTAAGTATTTGATACAGTAACTGTCAGGACTGTATTTTGCTAAGGATAGCGAAAGCGGGTAATCCGCAATTAATAAGAGGGATTAAAGAAAACGGGGAAAGAAAAGGGGTAGAACTCAAGGAACTTGCCGAAAAGGCCAAATCGATTGATACCATAAAATAGAAGCCAAGTATTCAATTACATGGTCTTAGAAATAGAATAATTATCTCAACAACTAAATCAGAGTTCGATGGTGAGACTTTGAAATTCTCACTTAACAAAAGTACAGCAAAATCAGTCCTTACTAAACGACTTCATGTATGAAGACACGAATCGTCGAAAGATCCACTTGATTAATTAATAACATCGACTCCGATCAATACTCCTTCCTCTTGACGTTCAACCTGCACATTTAGAAATACATGCAGGGCTGAGTACAGGAGTACTCAGTCGACACGTGCCGAAAAAATAAAACATACATTATATAGTTGTCATCCATCAACAGTAACACACAGGGATTTTCTTAAAAAGGCCCGGGCTTACTAAATTCTTTTGTGATCTTAAAAGTCCGACTGATCAGTCTAAGTTCTCCATAACTCTTGCCATATCTGAGAATCGTGTACCGTGAATGTGGCCACCTTCACGGACACCATAGCCGGCCAACCCTCTTGGATGGCTCACGACCCTTGTGCACAATATTCTGAATAGGATTTGCGGTCCTATTGGGAACCGAATTCGTTACATAGCTTTGGCGTCGCCAAAACCCTCGGCATATAGCCCCAACAGATAGGCCTCAAAAACAAACATTTTATGGCATGACAACAATTTTTTTTAATTAACTTCATATATCCTATATGAAGGAGGAAATTAGAAATAAACTCCTATAGCAAGGAGGAAATTACAACTGATATCAACAGGACTCGAACTCGGCACCTCATACAATAATGTCTAAGGTCCCTGCCGCTAGGACAAATGCTCTGGACTTATGGCATGACAACAACTTGAAAAATAATCACAGCTTCATTTTGAGAAAAGATGATACTTCATAATTTCGTCAAGTATTTGATTTATATCCACACTAATGTGCTGGATATTAAAAGAAAGCCCACCTGATACGCTTATCTCCAAATAACAACTCTCGTCTGACCTCACCTGCCCTTGAATAATTTATCCTTTGAAAATAAATAGTGTAGCACGCTAATTAGTATTTGAACTATTTTTCCTGAGAAAAAAATGCATGCATCCTAAACGATAGCATCTATATCTTAGTCTCGGCCTATAGGATTTTTCTTAATCCTACCTCGGGCTTCATTGCTGTGCAGAGTTTAAGTATTCTCTTTATTAATTCCGAAAAATTCTATTTTCTCTAACACAATTATTTGTGCTCTTATTTAATAAAATATGGATTCTTGGAATATCCCATCTATTTCCTTTCTTTGAATTCTTCTTAAGGCCGCCCATGGCGTCGCAGGGCGACGCCGGTCGGCCCTCGCTTCTCCAACTTCAATATTTTTCATCTTTAGAAATTTAACATTTTATCTGAGAATTAATTAATTAAGCTCCAAGCTCAATTCCTTAAATTAATTCTAACTTCATATAATTAAATCTCGCCCCAAAACATTAAATTAGTAGTATAGTCCTTGTACTCCATGAGTCGGCCCATTCTATGATGAATTTCCTTGGCCCAAAAACTAAAATGAATTCAATATTTTAGTGGTCCAATTCAAATTAATTAGAAAGGCATAAAGCCTATACTCCTCAGCACCAAACCCATCGGTTTCTCTCTACTGCCAATCCACAATTTCATTTTCTTTATTCTTTCTTCTAAATCCCTAATTGAAACATACAACAACATTTCCCCTTCCTTCTTCCTCATTTCGTCGCCAACTCCGGCGAGAATCAGTCACCGCCGTTCATGCCCTCCTCCGGCGTCTCTCTCCCTTCTCTATTCATCTCATCTTCCCCTAATTGAAGAACCCTACTGTTACAGTAGAAGGCAACATCTCCATTTTCTCCGTTGAGCCTTCCGCCGAGCTCTCCCTCCAGCAAGCAGCGCTGCTGCTTGTGTTATATACGGCTCCCTCCGACGAGTTCTCCGTCGCTGGCCACGCCGCTCGCTGCATGTGTCGCCGTTTCCGTCTCCCGCCGCTCGACGAGGCAGCAACGCTCCCGCCAGCGCTGCTGTTGTCGATTTAGCCCCGCGGCATTGCTCAGCTTTCCCCGTCATCGCCGGGCACCGCTTTACTCACTAAGCTAAGCCTTCTACTCTCTCTTCTTGGTGTGCTCTTTTCTTAATCGGAGCATGTAGTGTAGAATAGGCTCAATGGCGAAATTCCAAGAAACAACCTCATGGCGAATTTTATCCGCCATTTGTACCCCGAAAAAAAAAGTTTCCAGAGAGGGGAAAGACGCGACAAGCTCTCGCGTGTTTTAACTAAACACGCTTGAAGCTCTCGCGTGTTTTAACTAAACACGCATCAGGCTCTCGCGTGTATATGTAACACGCGACACGCTCTCGCGTCTTTAAGCAAACACGCGACACGCTCTCGCGTGTCTCCCTTGAATAACAAAATCGGTCCAGAAAGCAGAAACCTCACAGAACAGCGAGAAGCACAGCGAAAAATCGGCGCCCATTCTTCCTAACCAGCGAAATTCGAAGCCTAATCCGATATTTAGCTCTCCCATTCCAATTTGAATAAGATGTTACTTTGTTGAATTTGGTGTTAATTTGTTGAATGTGATTGATATTTTGTTGAATTATTGAATTTGGTTTTGGATATTTGAATTTGGTTGAATTATTGTTGAATTATTGAACATGGTTGAATATGGTGTTAATTTGTTGAATTTGGTGTTGATTTGTTGAATGTGGTTGATATTTTGGTTTTGAATTATTGAATTTGGTGTTGAATTATTGAACATGGTTGAATTTGATGTTATTTTGTTGAATTTATTGTAAATTAATTGGGAATTTGGTTGAATTATTGAATTTGGTTGATTTTTTGTTGAATTATTAAGTTATATTTTTTTTTATAGAATTTGGTTTATAATTAAATATGTTAAATTTTGATTATATTAGGATGTCACGATATGGACCAGAAGATCCTTCTGTTTTGCATTATCAGCACAGTCATATATCGCGCAAGGCGTGGGCAGGCGAGGAAACAACCTCTTTCAATATTCGGCGCTTTTAGGGACATTTCTGGGAAATCGATAATCATCACATACGCGTGATTGATTATGTCTGCAGATTTAGTTTAGGTGGAGTTCTTTTCTGTGGTAAGGCTCTGGATGTAGATCATGCTTTGATCACAGCTTTGGTTGAGCGTTGGAGGCTAGAGACACATACATTCCATCTTCCCGTAGGGGAAACTACTATTACATTACATGACCTTCAAGTATTATGGGCTCTACGTGTAGATGAAGTGCCCTTCACAGGAAATGGGTATTGTGAATCTGAGTGGAGGGGTTTATGTGAAGAGCTCTTGGGCTTCTATCCCCTTCAAAGCGAGATGAAGCAAAACGGTATCTTGGCATCCGCGCTAATACATAGGATGATGATTGAACCATTAGAAGACGGTCTGGAAGACGAAGCCTACATTCAACGGGCACGTATGATTGTGCTTGTGCTATTGGGAGGGTTGATCTTACCCGACGGCTCAGGGTGTAAGATACCTCTCATGTGGTTGACCCAACTTCGAGATGTAGAGGCTGCCTCTATGATTAGTTGGGCGAGTTCCTAGGAGTAGTGCCTACATAGAGCGCCCCACGAGGAGAGAGCATATTGACCCTCCTAGGAGTAGTGTCCAACTTGATTGGCCTAGTAGCAGTTCACATACATCCCGTCCCGATAAGGAACGCTCCAGACCAAGTTTGTCTCAGACATATGTTCCCACGTAGAAGGTTTAGCCTGACAACAGAGGAAAAGGCCCGAGTAAATATACACCTTCGTCCTTTAAGTAGAATATTATCATTAGATGTATTGTCTATTTATTACAGGTGGATTGATTTGAGATGTACTGTTTACTTATTATATGTTGATTGATCTGAGATGTACTGTTTGTTTATTACAGGTGGATTGATCAATAAATAAAGTAAACTCTGTCAAAATTTTTTTAAACAATATTACTTAAGAATGTCATTTTAGTCTTAAACATGGTTCAAACACATAATAAAATTCAAGCCTCAATCACGATTCTCAAACATAATATGACTACACAACACGTCCTACAGTGCACTTTCTTCTATTGTGGCCGGTCTCTCCACAAAGGCGGCATCGAGGAGGAGCTCTTGGCGCATCTTCTTCGCGCTCATCCATTTGGTTGTGTATCCTGCTTCTGTTGTACCGCCCACGTGAACGAGGAAGTAGCCGTGCTGGTGAACATTCCAGTGTCCATTCAGGTTCATACCAATAATCTTGGTGTCTCAGTGGACGGAACGCAGTTGCATAAAATTGCAACTGTTAGACATGATAATAACGTAAGAATAAAAAGTATCTAAACAACATACCTGCGTACTGGTGAATCCAAACATCTGTATGGTATCGTGAATCAACATGACTAAAGATGTCATCACTGCGTTCTCTTAGCACCGCAACAGCGTGAGAGCAAGGCATTCTCCAGGTCTGCCACTTTCCACATGAGCATCTCTTTTCACGGTAATCTACAACATGTATATTATGGCCTCTACCCGGACCTCTGTGATAGGTTAGCACATCATAAGTTCCACGTGCTATGCTTGTAGTCCTAACATGATGACGTCTCCCTCGACGGTCATTCTTCTGAAATAACTCCCAAGCCCACGGTGTCAAAGGCGTCTGACATTGTTCGGCTAGAGTCGTTCGGTTAACAAACCAGTTGATAGTCCGCCAGAATGTAATATCAATGATAGCTCTAATTGGGAGTTCCCTGGCAGATAACAACACATTGTTATAACACTCGGCCATGTTAGTAGATGTCTCACCCCATCGACGAAATTTGTCGTGTGCCACAGTCCACTGCGATCTATCTATGGTGGTTTCGAGGTACCTCAGAGCTTCTGGACTCACCTTTTCTAATTCATGCCTTGCAGTCCAATGTCTCCGCTCCTCAATTACTTCACCCATTATCCATACCCATTTCTTCACTCCGGGGCCTTTGTGTCTTTGTAACACATTCGATCTAACGTGAATTAAACAGTATCGATGATAACCAACTGGTACCTCTTTCCACACATCAGACTTCATGGCATTTATAATGCCTTGATGTCTGTCACTTATTATGCACACTTCCTGGTCATGCTTTATAATATGCACTCTCACAAGATTCAAAATCAACTCCAACTCTCGTTTGTTTCTTCATCAACAATAGCAAAAGCAACATGCAAACAGTTCTTATTTGCATCGTAACCTACTGCAGCAAGTAATTTACCTTTCAGTCTTCCACGCAGGTGAGTCCCATCAACTGATAAGACCGGCTTTGCTACTTGGAACGCCTCTATTGCTGGCCCAAATGCCCAAAATACGAAGCGGAACACCTTTGTATTACCTTGACTCAATACAGGGTCATGCAACCACTCAACGATTGTCCCCGGATTTTGAGTTTGCAACTCAGTCAGGTAGCTGGGGAGTTGTCTGAATGATCCCTCCCACCCACCATATACAAGCTCAAATTTGACTTGAAATTTATCTTTGATATATGTAAGTACTGCAGAAGACTTGAATTCAGCATCGTTTTCAATTTGACTTCGAATACAGAGAGCAATCATGGATGATGTAAGATTAACATGTTCACTTGGATCGTGATCTCCCATACAGCAATGACGATCAACCCATGAGTTGATAGACCAGCTACCATCACGTTTCTTAAACGTTGCTTTAACCTCCCAATTACACGGGTAGCGTTGCCCAAGGTCCCTGCCTTTTCTTTTCGGACCAAATGGGTCCCTACAAATTGCATGCCATCTTCTTGATTTACTATCCATAACCTCATACATCCGACCTGTTTCCACATGCCACAATGTGACAACAATTTTCAACTGCAATTTGCTATCAAATTTTGTTCCAACATCTATATGTCTCGGATTATCCTCATCCCAATACCACATATCTTCTTCAACCAATCCATGGTCTTCTGAAAAGTAACCTCGGTTGCCTTCACATGGTAATGATCGAAAAAATGGTAACCCTTCATGCACATAGTCGGGAACAGATTGCTCTCCATGAACAGATGGTTGTACATAATTCTCAACCATCATATCAAGTGTCTCGTCGTCTGTAGAATCTTCACATAATTCTGCACTATAATCAAGATCACTTGGTTGAGAACCATCGGAACCATCACAGTCAGAACCATCTGCACCATCAACATTATCTGCACCATCACAATTATCAGAACCATCTGCACCATCACAATTATCAGAACCATCTGAACCATCACAATTATCAGAACCATCTGAACCATCATAACCATCAAATGTCACATTTGGTACATCTACTGGTTCAGCAACATCCCTCCCAGATGTGTTGAATTCAAAGCTATGATATTCATCATCCCTCCTAGATGTCCCGACATCAAAACTAGGATAAGCATCTCTCCTAGACGTTCCAACATCATGATGAGTGATAGGAGGTTCAAATTGCAACGCAGTGGTAACAGGAGTATATTCAATAAAAAGTTCAATTTGACGTGGATTTTCAGCAAACATATACTCCAACAAATTATCATCCACTGGTGTAGCTATATAATTCACCACTCCACTAAAAACCACAAGATGCCTCCATGTTAAATCAATCGTATGTGCATCCAACTCAATTCCAATTTTTTCACATATCATTGAAACAAGCTGATAATAAGATATCGTTTCATTCAATATAATAAATGATTTTGCACGAGGGGGATCATAAGCAACACCCAAACCTGGGAGCTGAATAATTTTTCCATCCCATTATAAACTCACAAACACCATTAAACCTGCAAAATAAGTACGACATAACATCATATACTATAAATTCAACATACTTAAATAAATATTGAACAAAATTAAAACCGAAAATTCAATACCAAGTTCAATGCCATAAACCCTAAATCTATACCTAACTAACATATAGCAATGATAATTGAAATTAATAGTCAAAAGTTACCTAACACCACGCATCAAAATATCGGATTCACTTCGATTTTCGCCGGCTAGAGACGTTGGCCGTCGCTGAGAGTGAGAGAATGAGCAAGGTGGAAGTGAGGTCGAAAGTGAGGTTTCTGCCTTCTGGACCGATTTTGTTATTCAAGGGAGACACGCGAGAGCGTGTCGCGTGTTAGCTTAAAGACGCGAGAGCGTGTCGCGTGTTTGCTTAAAGACGCGAGAGCGTGTCGCGTGTTACATATACACGCGAGAGCTTCAAGCGTGTTTAGTTAAAACACGCGAGAGCTTGTCGCGTCTTTCCCCTCTCTGGAAACTTTTTTTTCGGGGTACAAATGGGGGTAAAATTCGCCATGAGGTTGTTTCTTGGAATTTCGCCTAGGCTCAATTGTGGTATTATTTCACTGGAATTGGTCTTTGGCTATGGTATTAAAGTTCTGACTTTTCCTTTGGGAGCATTTAGCTCACTGTAGTGAGTCCTTACTCTTATACATGATTTATGTGGAAGGATTTTGATGGTTTGCTACTGTTCCATAATTGGTGTGAGGATCCTATTGGAAGTTCTAAGTTCTTGAGCTATCTATTTGTGCTATATGATGCAAAGAGGGTGTTGAGGGGATTACCTCTCAGTTGGAAATTCTTTGCTGTTTTCTTGTTGCCAACTCCTCTCCTCGCTCCTCCCCTTTGCTGCTCTCTCCCTATGATATAATGTGAAACTTGGGTGTCCAAAAAGTGGGGAGGGGAACGAAGGGTGTGGTCTCTTATATAGCTTAACTATTTGGCATTTTGTGCCTGAAATTTTGGAGATTGTGCTTCTATTTTGTGGCTGCAGTGTTGGCTCTCTTTTGAGCTTTGTGATATAGTTGTTCACTCCAAAATGGTGTAAGCTCTGGGGACTGCTCCCTTGGCAAATTTTCTACTTCCTTGGCTCTTGTGGAGGAACAAAACAGTTTCTCTATTTGTGCTTGTGCTGCGGTCATGAAACTTTGTCTAGAATGGTTCTATTTCCATTTTGTAAGATACTTGGCAGCTCCACATCGTCCTTATGGAGCAGCCTCTGTGTAGCTTTCTCCAAGATCCTTGTCCTCTTTTATCTTACATCATTATTCCATGATTTATTGCACTTTGACCTCATTCCATTTTGGTATCACTTTGATACCAAAATTTGGAGGTTTTTGGCTGTCCAAGAAGAGGCATTGGCTGGCAAATTTAGAGTTTTGTGGGGAGCCAAATCCGAGAAAGAGAGAAGAGAGGGGAGTAGTATCTTTGCTCATGTCATCCTCATTATCTACTTCCCCAAAGTAGCTAAAAGCCATGCCTAATCCTTGTACCTTGTAGTAGTGTTGGTAGCTAAAAGCATGTACTATATTATCCTTATTTCCTTGCAATAATACTTCTTGATTTTCCACAAAGTGTAACCACATTTCTCTAATAAAAGTATATCATTTACTTTTATCCTTGAAATAATTTCTTTGCACTTTGTTTCTCCCAACAACAATACTTAATTTAATCCAAAGTCGGAAATTACAACGGAAATTCTACGCCCACACGCCTTCTAAATGAAAATTAATTAAGCTAATAAATCCGATTTATCTCGAAAGAAAAGAACGAAATTCTGGGGCGTCACATTCCACCTTCCTTAAAAGAAATTTCGTCCCGAAATTTGTGCTGCTTTACTCGAACAACTCGGGGTAACGCTCCTTCATCTTATCTTCCCACTCCCACGTGGCCCCTTCCTGCCCGTGGTGTTCCCATAATACTTTCACCGAAGTGATAGATTTATTCCTTAACTACTGTACCTTCCGGTCCAGAATTGCTTTTGGCTTTTCCTCACAGCCCAGATCTGGGTTTATTATCATCTCTTCCTGATGAATCACGCGCCTCGGATCAAACACATATTTCCTAAGCTGGGACACATGGAATACGTTGTGAACGTTTCCAAAGCTTGGCGGTAGTGCCAATCGATAAGCTACTGGTCCAACTGCTTCCAGAATCTCGTACGGTCCTATGTATCGGGGTCGGAGTTTTCACTTGACTCCAAATCTGGTTATCCCTTTTGAGGGATATACTTTCAAGAAAACCTTATCTCCCACATTAAATTGCAAATCAGTCCGTCGAACATCTACATAGAACTTCTGTCTGTCCTGAGCCTCTTTGATCCTTTCTCGGATTTTTCTGACAATTTCTATCATCTCCTCGACTGCATCCGGGCCCAAAATTTTCCTCTCACCGACCTTGTCCCAATAAAGGGGTAACCTACACTTTCTCCCTACAGCGCTTCGTACAGAGCCATATCAATTGTTGCGTGGTAGCTGTTGTTATAAGCAAACTCTATCAGTGGCAGTACTTGTTCCCAATTGCTCCCTCTATCGAGCACTACTGTCCTTAGCATATCCTCGAGTGTTTGAATTGTTCTCTCCGACTGTCCATCGATCTGTGGGTGGAATGTCGTGCTAAAATTCAGCTGCGTCCCTAACTATTTCTGTAGGCTCTCCCAAAATCTTGACGTGAATTTAGCATCTATATCCGACGTGATCGTCGTTGGTATGCCATGCAGGTGAATGATTTCCCTTACGTACAACTGGGCTAGCTTCTCTGACCCGTACGTAATAGGTATTGGTACAAAATGGGCGCTCTTAGTGAGACGATCAACTATCACCCAAATTGCAGTATTTCCTCTTTGAGATTTTGGTAGTCCCGTGACAAAATTCGTGGCTATGTGCTTCCATTTCCACTCGGGAATCTCTAACGGCTGCAACTTCCCATAAGGTCGTTGGTGCAGTGCCTTCACTTGTTGACAGGCAAGACACCTCTCAACGTAAGATGATATATCTCTCTTCATGCCGTCCTACCAGAACTTCATTTTTAAGTCTTGATACATCTTTGTACTCCCTGGGTGGGCGGTGTATGGGGTATCGTGTGCTTCGCTCTTTATCTCATTTCTGAGCTCCTCCTGGTTAGGCACACACAATCTCCCTTCAAACATGAGTGCATTGTCTGTCTCCTCCTGATAATTCTCTCGTTTGCCCGTTCTCAATTTTAGGCCTCGACGATCCTGCCTCTCAAATCGGGGACAACTACTAGAGTAGAAATTATGCCTTCTACCGTCTCGGGTGCTCGCATCATCTCTAAACTCATTCCGTCGAATTCTCTAAGCAGTTCCTCCTCCTGGGTGAACAGGACTGCTAATTGGTGCTGATTCTTACGGCTCAACGCGTCTGCCACAACGTTAGCCTTGCCCGGGTGGTAGTTTATGCCGCAATCTTAATCTTTTACCAATTCAAGCCATCTCCTTTGTCGCATGTTCAAGTCCTTCTGCTCGAAGAAATATTTGAGACTCTTGTGGTCCGTGAAAATTTCACACCTAACTCCATATAGGTGGTGTCTCCAAATTTTCAACGCGTGGACCACTGCCGCTAGTTCTAGGTCGTGTGCTGGATAGTTGAGCTCGTGTGGTCTGAGTTGTCGTGACGCATAAGCGATCACCTTCCCATTCTGCATCAACACACATCCAAGCCCACTCTGGGAGGCATCCGTATAGACAACGTAGTACGGGTGCGCTGGTCAATTTCTCCTTTAACAACTGAAAACTTACTTCGCACTCGGGAGACCATGAGACCTTGGTTCCCTTCTTGAGTTGCTGAGTCATTGACCTTGCAATCTTCGAGAATCTCTCAATGAATCTCCTATAGTAACCAGCTAGTCCTAGGAAACTTCGAATTTCGTTGGGCGTAGTTGGCACTTTCCAATTTCGTACTGCCTATACTTTTGCATGATCCACTCGGATTCCTTCTGCTGTCACAATATGTCCAAGAAAATTCACCTCCTTGAGCCAAAATTCGCACTTGCTGATTTAGTGACGGAACAGAACCACAACAATATATTTGTCGCTAAAATATCAGTGGCGGATTACCCACGGAAAATAGTCCGCTAGAGAAATTCCGCCAGTAAAAATTTAAAATAGTGGCAGATTTTGGGGCTCCATTATTTGTGGCGAAACCAAGTTCCGCCATTGAAACTTTCGATCCAGTAACGATATGATAATTTCACACCAAATTTTTTTATATAGTATACGATACAATATTTTCAATACGGTATATTGTATCGTCCTGGCCCCAGGATTGCCAAGAATCTTGTCAATCCTATTACAATAATCCCATTACAATATTTATCGGCATAATTAACTTAATAGACTTGAATCGGCTAAGGCCCATAAGTAACTTTTAGATTTGTATCTCTGATTTTCACTTTTATTCTTAATAGTACATATTTTATGTGAACTCATTTAACACACGCCCTTTTTTAACCCTTGTCGATCCAATATCGCATTGCATTAGTTGTTATTCTCGTTTGTTCTGGTTTTAAAATATGCCCGATCTCGATAATCATAAAGAAGAAGTTTAATAGTTTTGCTAAAGGCAGTATAAAAACCTATGAGTTTTCTTTACACAAGTTCAATTAGAATTTGCAAAATCCTATACTATTACAATCTGAATACCGAGAACAAAAAAAAGAGGAGACGCGCCCTCCGGACCTTGCTCAATGGTCACGCCTTGTACCCCGATACCTACACGAAAGGATAGAAAGCGTTTTAAATTAAGACGAGACATTTGACGAAATCACATCACATCAAGCACGATTCCCAAATGACGGCTCACGGTTTCCAAATGACGACCATACTTTTAGCCGTCATTCTATGTGACAAGATGTAAGATTCTTACAAAATACAGTAATATGAAAGATTGATTAGCCAGCTTGCCTCTTATGGCAAAAAGTCCATAACCTTTGGATAATACACCTCCACATTTGAATCAAGTGTTTAACCATGGATTTCATTGCTCCTAATTTTCCTCTATAGATATTACCCTCACTCCATTAGAAATTCCTTTGCTTCACCACACAAAACATTTACCATCAAAGTTCTCCTTCAAGTGAGGATATAGAGTCTTTCAAGCAAGGAAATAAAGTCTCATCGCCACTTCTTTTCCTTCCTTAAGGTGTTCTTTTTCTCCCTAATAATTCTTATGTTTCGTGGCCATTTTCATACCATATTCAAAGCATGAACACTTAGAATTTTACATGTCAACCACCATCTTTTGTATGCTCATTCATCAAAAGAGCTAGCATGTTAGGATTTCATTATTTAGCATGTTAAGCATAGAGACTTTACATCCAATACCACCACATAATTTTGCTTCATGACAACAAGAACTTAGAATCTTATAAGCATCTAGACTTTTCTTTTTACAACAACCACACTCAAGAGCCTAACTTTCTTTCCTTTGTTCCAAGATTAAACATGAAACCTTTAACACTTTAGTCAAGTTAATATCGAGCATAAATCGAGATATTAGAACTTAGCTTTTAGTGAACTTTGAAGAACACCGGACTGCCCGAACAATGCCGATGCCGTGGCTGCCGAACAGCCACTGCTGCTGCCACTCGAGATGAGATGAGATGTTGGGTTTTTTTTTCGGGGGGTTGATTCTTTTGTTAGTACAGTTAGGGCCCCACACTTTTGGGTCTCCTTTTGGTCTTATTTGATTAAATGTTGTGGGTTTTTTTTTATATGGGTCGAAATTGGGAAGAGCACAGGGGAGTTGGCCTTTTCATTTATTTACTTGTGACCTAAGTGAGGAAATGGACCTTTTATTTAATAATCCTCCTAATTTAATTAGAGAGCCGCAAGATTTGACCGAATGGATTTCCTTTAAGGGTGTCCACTATGGGTATGTAATATCCGAAATTTTTTTTTTAAATTTTTTTTTTTATTCTTTTACTTAATGGATGATTTTGTGAATTCTTGTTTAATATATGGTGTGGAAAATCTTAATTGATTTATTCTATT
Source organism: Salvia splendens (assembly GCF_004379255.2). NCBI lineage: Eukaryota > Viridiplantae > Streptophyta > Magnoliopsida > Lamiales > Lamiaceae > Salvia > Salvia splendens. The sequence goes on along the minus strand of NC_056045.1, from coordinate 9,082,462 downwards.
GTTGGTGGATGTGATATAATTTACCTAGGCATTTTATAATTGGGATAATTAATAAATCATGAATTAAAATCCTAATTAACTAATTATCCCTCCCTCCTTCTCTCTTGTTTTTTTTTCGAAATCCCTCCCCCATCACCCCACGATTTTCTCAACCCCCCCCCCACTCCCACATAACCGATATTTTTTCCCCTTCCCAATCACAATCATCGGTTTCTCTCTTCTCCCTCACAATCTCAACACCGGTAAGCTCCCTCTCTCCTTCTCCCTCTCGGTTTTACCTCTCCTCATTCACTCCCTCTCACCATCCTCTTGGATTCTTCAAGGTGTTACGCACTCTCGTTGTGAATCGGAGTCGGAAGAAGAAGTAAAGCGTGTGAATTACGTTGAACTATCCGGGAAATGTAACCCGATACTCTAACTCGTGTTAATTTCGAAAAACATGCATATAGGACGTTTTTGGATGGTTTAGATGCTGAATAGGTTTTGTGGCTATGTGTTTGTGTTGAACATGGTTTCGGTGATAACTGACAGTGGGTTCCGACCCCTTGTTGACTGAGCAAACGATCTCCTTTTGATACGAAATTTTAACTGTATAAACTTGGATGTGTCTTGGGTGTGGTGTGTAAATTTCAGCTTCATTGGATGTCGGATGATTTTATTATGATTTTTGCAAGTAAACTGCGCAGTTCTGCGAGTTGTGTGTCCTGGGTGATGTATGTGTGTGCAATGGGGGTGTTTCTGAGTGTTTCGATTTTGTGAAGTCTGTGGGTGTGTTTGGCCAAGAGATGGCTCGGAGGAATCAGCGTTTGGTTCGGGTGGTTTGTGTGTGTTGGCCGAGAGTTTTAGGGTTTGGCCTAGGGTGGTGATGTGGAGAGTTTTGAAGGCTTGATCTCATGTTTTCGGGTGTGTTTTGGGATGTAGAATGTGTGGTGTGAATGTCGTATAGGGTTTGTGAATCGTTGGTTGGAGGAAAAGGGGTGTGCACTTGATCGGGCCAGCGGCCGAGACGCCGAGCCAGGTGTCGAGACGGGCGCCGAGCCAGATGCCGAGCCAGATGCCGAGACAGGTGCCGAGCCAGTGCCGAGAGAGGTGCCGAGACGGGTGCCGAGCCAGGGCCGAGCCAAACGCCGAGACATGTGCCGAGCCGGGCGGCCGAGACGGTCGGCCGAGGTGCCGAGCCAGGCGGCCGAGACGGTCGGCCGAGGTGCCGAGCCAGGCGGCCGAGACGGTCGGCCGAGACGGTCGGCCGAGACGCCGAGCCAGATGCCGAGACGGTTGGCCGAGGTGCCGAGCCAGGCGGCCGAGACGGTCGGCCGAGGTGCCGAGCCGGACGGCCGAGACGGTCGGCCGAGGTGCCGAGCCAGGCGGCCGAGACGGTCGGCCGAGGTGCCGAGCCGGACGGCCGAGACGGTCGGCCGAGGTGCCGAGCCAGGTGGCCGAGACAGCCGGCCGAGGTACCGAGCCAGGCCGAGACGCCGAGCCATTTTCCGAACCTTTTCCGAGCCAGGTGAGCCGTTTGCACAGTGTGGGTGTGCCAGGAGTTTGAGTGTTGTGTGTGTGTCGTGTGCGCGTCTTGGGTACGTTGTATGCGTGTTGGGTGCGTGCTTGGTGTGTTTCGGACGTGTGTTTTTGTGTGTTTGGCTTATAAGATGTTGTTAAGTGTGTGTGCGTGTAACGTGCTAGATGTCGAAGTCATCCAAGTAGGAATCATGCATTGTCGTTAAACATCGTCTACCCTGACTCTAATCATGATTTATTTATCTTTCAAAAAGGGTGATCTTTTACGAGGAAAGTGTGGTTGAAGGGAACTATTTTAAAAGCTAAGCAATCGAGGTGGGCTTTTCTACCCTACTATTTTATGTGGGTTATCTTTAATACGGACTTCGTTCCGGAAATGTTTATGGAGGTGAATTGCTTGTCTTGCCAACTGTTTTGATTTGAAACCTATCTGAAGTGGTTTACCACATATGTTTAATCGAATTCGGGTCTGTTGGGCTGCGAACCCTCAGGCTAGTGTACACGAGACCGGGAGCCATCTGAGAGCAAGTTGGCCGGTCTAGATGACCTGGGGTGTGGCCACGCCCCTTGTCACCGTTGGATCAGATAGTGTATGATGGTGGGAATAAGGGTGGCAATATCTGAAAATGACTGCGCAGTCGAATTTATGAAATATGTTTTAGTGTACTTGGGTTATTTTCTTACACTCAAAACCCCAATGTTACACTGTTATGGCATGACAAACCATGTTTTTGGCGTGTGTCCACTGAGTGCAACAAGTACTCAGCCCTGCATGTTGTTTTCTTAATGTGCAGGTTGAGCGGCGATGGGGATGACGGATGTTGAGCAGTGAAAACCAAATCAGTGTTTTATTTTGTCTTTTGGATGGTGTCGTGTCGCCATACCCGGCATCATCTGTCTCTTGGTCTTTTCCGCTGCTTTGTAATCCGATACAATGTTTTTATTTAAACTCAGTTTACTTTAACCTTAGTACAATGTTTTGAAGTGAACTTCTTTTAATAAATGTTTTTGGGTCAAATAATCTTGTTCTCCCCTTTCTTCCCCGCTTCTTTGTTCCTCCCCTAGTCGTGGTCCACCGTACTTCCTATCCTTAGGAAATGCGGGCGTGACAGAGTGGTATCAGAGCCTAGGTTTTCTTTCTGCTCTGGACCTAAGAGTCTCTTCTGTCTTGATTTAGTTTGTATCCCTGTGTCAAAATAAATAATTGACTAAGTTTTCAAAAGTGTCATTGGCTCAACATCCGACTCATCGCACTCAACCTGAAATGAGGTAATGGAAATTGTGAACTTTTGGAAAGTATATGGAAGTGGAGGAAATTGTGATTTTGGGTTCGAAAATGATTTTTGTGTAAAGTTTAAGTAAATGTTGAGACATGTGAAAGGGTACAAAGTGGTGTGGAAAGTTGGAAATTATTTGAATTATGAACTGTTATGGTGTATTATGAACTGTTATTGTGTGTCGAATGTACATGAAAGCATGTGACTGATGTGTGATGATATGGTGACGTGAATGTTGATGTGAGCTTTTATGTGAGTATGTGTTGGCCTTTTGAATGTTTGAACTTAGACGTGAGAGGTTTCACCAGTGCTTCTTGGACCTATAGTAGATAAGGACTTATGACCTTTGAACACCAGCGGGCTTGAGATTAGAACAGCGATACGTCTGCATACACATATCTCTCTCTTCTTCGGTTATGCACTCTGTTTTTATACGCGAGGCGATTGTTTCTGTTTTTCTATAGATGGCGCGTATGTTCCGAACCCCGCGACGGAGTGATCGCGATAGACTTAGGGCACAGAGGGTGCTCAGGGATTATAGAGTGTACCGGAAGAAGGATCACATACCGTTGATAGAGTTCGTGGCACACTTCGACACCCTTTGGAGGGCAGCTCAGGAGTTCGGAGTGACAGAGCACGACGGCATTGAGAAGCTAATAGAATTGCTCCCTGACAGCTGGAAGGAGTGGGCTGAAAGAACGGCGAGGAGGTACACATGGCACGAGCCCGTTACCGATGACATGGTGGGCGACATGGCTGGCTTTCGGAAGGCCGTGTATTGTGCACTGGTAGACTCTCGAGAGGAGCAGCCCCCACAGGATGTGCAAGAGAGGATCGTGTATCAGGACAAGTACGTGAGTATGTACGAGGATGAGCAAGGGTTTGAAGATAACTATGAGGAGGAAACCGAAGAGGATCCCGAGGAGGAACCCGAGGAGGCTCTGCAAGGGAACCCCGAGGAGGACGATGACGAAGACCCGGAGGAAGGGCCTATGGATGAGGATGATCGAGTCGTAGTCTAGAAATAGAATAGTTGATGTCTTGTTAGTTTTGTTGTAGTACGATCTGCTTTTGGGAATCAACGTGGACCTTCTTTCTTTTATGAGAATTTGATTTTGATATATATCCTATGTGTTGCATCTTACTACATGAAGATTTATGAGAAAATTTTGAGAAAGTGGTAATTTTGGATGAGAATTGTAGTAACACTTTTTGGATATTGAATCAGAATGCCGCCAAGACGTGCACGCCAACCACGACAAGGACCCAACGTGGAGGCACCACCTCCACCACCACCTCCACCACCACCTCCACCCCCGCCCCAGCAAGAAAGATTCATAGTTACGTTCTCCAGGCAGAATCCCCCTAAATTCGATGGACAAGGAGATCCATCAAAAGCGGAAGAGTGGATACGCGGCCTCGAGCGTATTTTCAGGGTCATGGAGTGCACAGATAGGGAGCGCATTGCTTGCGCCACCTTTCTACTATCAGGTGCTGCCGATTACTGGTGGGAGACTCGGCAAAGAACTATGAATCCTGCACGCCTGGAAGCCCTAACATGGGAGGAGTTTAAAATGGAGATTGATAACAAGTATGTCCCAAAGACGTACAGACGGGCCAAGGTGGTAGAATTCCACACGCTGAGCCAAGGCCGAATGACTGTAACTGAGTACGACCGAGCCCTCGCGCAGATGGCACGATATGCGCCCGAGATGATGGACACCGACGAGAAATGGGCGGTGAAGTTCCGGGCCGGGCTCAGAGATGAGATAAAGGCCGCATTGGCTTGCCGAGGAGAACTCTCCTACTCGGAGATCTTGACTTGTGCACTGGACGTGGAAGATGCACTCCCTAAACCAAGAGTTGTGGCGACAACAAACGCGACACCTCTACAAGCCCAGTCAGGTCACCAAGAGAAGAGGAGGTGGGATGGCGATCAAACTCAGTATGGTGGCAAGAGGCCACAACACATGAGGAACGCACCCTTCAATGGCGGGAGACAGAATACCTTTCAACCGAGGGCAAACTTTCCGCCGAGGAACCCCCAATGTGGAAGGTGCTTCAAGTACCACACCGGAGAGTGTCGGGACCCCAGGTGCTTCAACTGTGGTGGAAGTGGGCATTACCTCCGAAATTGCCCGAGTAAGAACATGGGGACGGGGACGAGACAGAACCAGCTAGGCTTCCGTCCACAATCTCAGGCACTACCTGCACCTCAACCGCAACAACGCCGCCAAGGACTGCCGTCGCAAGCAAGGGCCTACGCCTTGAAGGGGAAGCAGCCGGAAAACGGGAAAGAAACCTTTGGGCAAGGAAACTTGGCAGGTATGGGCACACTTCTAAATATGCCTATAGTTGTCTTGTTTGATACGGGTGCATCGCATTCCTTTATATCAACTTCTTGTGTGGATACTTTGGGATTACCTACTGTTAAGACCGAACCCACTATGAGTGTGACCTCACCGGTAGGCGGGACTATAGATATATCTCGATCTTGTGCATGTGTGAACTTTGGAATAGGTGAACTCAGTTTAGTGGCTCATAATTTGCAAATAATGACGATGGGTAGCGTAGACATAATCTTGGGTATGGATTGGTTAGCAGAGAACCACGTTACTCTTCATTGTAAAGAAAGGGAAATCTCGTTTGAAACCTCCGGAAAAGAGCCGACGAAGTTTTACGGAATCTCAATGAACCGACGCAAGTCCATTGTCTCTGCGCTGCAAGCCACTACAATGATGAGAAAGGGATGTCCAGCGTACCTTGTCTATTTGAATGGGGAGGAGAAGAAAGACAGGAAGATAGAAGATGTGGCGATAGTGAGTGAATATCCCGATGTCTTCCCCGATGCATTGCCGGGACCCCCACCCGACAGGCAAGTAGAATTCACGATCGATCTGGAGCCCGGATCGGCACCAATATCCAAAGCACCTTATAGGATGGCGCCAAAAGAGTTGGAGGAGCTTAAGGTGCAACTACAAGAGCTACTGGAATTGGGATTCATTAGACCTAGCGTGTCGCCATGGGGAGCACCAGTGTTGTTTGTAAAGAAGAAGGATGGATCGATGAGGATGTGCATCGACTATCGGGAGCTAAACAAACTGACGCTGAAGAACAAGTATCCACTACCAAGGATAGACGACTTGTTTGACCAACTTCGAGGGGCAGGAGTCTTCTCTAAGATGGACTTGAGGTCTGGGTACCATCAGCTGAGGGTTCGGCGAGAAGATGTACCCAAGACGGCTTTTCGAACAAGGTATGGTCATTATGAGTTCGTAGTGATGCCTTTTGGACTGACGAACGCCCCGGCAGTGTTCATGGACCTCATGAATCGCGTGTTCCATCCATATTTGGATCGGTTTGTTCTAGTTTTCATCGATGATGTGCTCATTTACTCGAAGAACGTGGAGGAGCACAAAGAGCACTTGAGAACCGTCCTAGCAACTCTAAGGGACGAGAAACTATATGCCAAGTTTAGTAAATGCGAGTTTTGGCTCAAGGAGGTGAATTTTCTTGGACATGTAGTAACCTCAGATGGAATCCGCGTAGACCCGGCCAAGGTGGAAGCGGTGCAGGAGTGGAAGTCGCCTTCTACACAAAATGAAATTCGAAGCTTCTTAGGATTGGCAGGCTATTATCGAAGATTCATTGAGGGATTCTCGAAGATAGCAAGGCCAATGACACAACAACTGAAAAAGGGAGTCAAGATGAATTGGACACCAGAATGTGAGGCGAGCTTTCAGTTGTTGAAGGAGAAATTGACCACCGCACCAATTCTGGCTGTGCCGGAGTCAGGGACTGACTATGCGGTGTATACAGATGCGTCGAAGGTGGGGCTTGGATGTGTGCTTATGCAGAAGGGGAAAGTGATTGCATATGCATCGAGACAATTGAAGCCCCATGAGCTGAACTATCCGACACATGACTTAGAACTGGCAGCCGTGGTACATGCACTGAAGATCTGGAGACATCATCTCTATGGAGTCCGTTGTGAGATATACACGGACCATAAGAGTCTAAAGTACTTCTTTGAGCAAAAGGAGTTGAACATGCGCCAGCGTAGGTGGCTCGAGTTGGTGAAGGACTACGATTGTGGTATAAACTACCATCCGGGAAAGGCAAACGTAGTGGCCGATGCTCTTAGTAGGAAGTCTCAATCTCAGCTGGCCACCTTTCTTACTATCGAGGAGAGTCTAATCCAAGAGTTCAGTAAGATGCGGTTGGAGGTAGTGAGAATGCCCGAGACTGTGGAAGAAATAGTAGCCACGTTGGTGATGGAACCCGACTTAAGAGCCAGAATTGTGGAAGCTCAACGGCGAGATACGTTACTAGAAAAGTTTCGCTCAGAAGTGAGGACGGGTGGACTCAGAAATTTTCGTGAGGCAGCAGATAATGGTCTCACATACAAGGGAAGGTTGTGTGTGCCTAAGGATGAAGGCCTGAGGATGGAAATCATGAGAGAGGCACATGAAACCCCATACGCTGCTCATCCAGGAAGCACCAAGATGTATCAAGACTTGAAAAGACAATTTTGGTGGAACGGTATGAAAAAGCATGTTGCAGCTTTTGTGGAGAGATGTCTGGCATGTCAACAAGTAAAGGCGCTACACCAACGGCCCTATGGGAAATTGCAACCCCTCGAAATTCCAGAATGGAAGTGGGAACATATTGCAATGGACTTCGTGATAGGACTGCCAAGATCCCAGCGAGGAAACACTGTGATTTGGGTGATTATAGATCGTCTCACCAAATCGGCTCATTTTGTACCGGTTCGTGCTACCTATGGATCCAACCAGTTGGCTAAGATATATGTGCGGGAGGTTATACGTCTGCATGGAGTACCAGCGACAATTACTTCCGATCGCGATGCCAAGTTTACTTCTAGTTTTTGGACGAGCCTGCAGCGCGAGTTGGGGACTAAATTGAATTTTAGTACTGCCTTCCACCCACAAACCGATGGGCAGTCAGAGAGAACGATTCAAGTCTTAGAGGATATGCTACGAGTCGTGGTGCTTGATCGAGGCTGGGGTTGGGAAGAAGTGTTGCCATTGGTTGAGTTCGCGTACAACAATAGTTACCAGGCGACTATCAAGATGGCTCCATACGAGGCATTGTATGGAAAGAAGTGTAGATCACCACTTTACTGGGATGAAGTGGGTGAGAGAAGGGTGCTTGGACCAGACTCTGTGGAAGAGATGATAGAGATTGTCCGACAAATCCGTGGGAGGATCAAGGAGGCACAGGATCGACAGAAATCATATGCGGATGTTCGAAGGACCGATTTACAATTCGAGGTTGGAGAAAAGGTCTTTCTGAAAGTTTCCCCTTCTAAGGGAATAACTCGTTTTGGAGTGAAAGGAAAGCTGAGACCCCGATTTATCGGTCCGTACGAGATTTTGGATAGAGTCGGCGTGGTAGCATACAGATTGGCCCTACCACCAAGCTTTGGAAATGTGCACAACGTCTTCCATGTGTCACAATTGAGGAAGTACGTGTTTGACCCCACACACATAGTTCACCAGGAGGAGATGATGGTCCTAAATCCCGATCTAAGTTATGAGGAGAAGCCCGAGGCCATTTTGGATCGAAGGGTGCAAGAATTGAGGAATAAGTCAGTTGTTTCGGTGAAAGTACGGTGGAGGAATCATGGAGTCGAAGAAGCAACATGGGAATCCGAAGATAAGATGAGAGAGAAGTTTCCGAAGCTGTTTGGGTAATCTAGGCAAATTTCGGGACGAAATTTTGTTAAGGTGGGAGGAGTGTAATATCCGAAAATTTTTTTTAAATTTTTTTTTTTATTCTTTTACTTAATCGATGATTTTGTGAATTCTTGTTTAATATATGGTGTGGAAAATCTTAATTGATTTATTCTATTGTTGGTGGATGTGATATAATTTACCTAGGCATTTTATAATTGGGATAATTAATAAATCATGAATTAAAATCCTAATTAACTAATTATCCCTCCCTCCTTCTCTCTTGTTTTTTTTTCGAAATCCCTCCCCCATCACCCCACGATTTTCTCAACCCCCCCCACTCCCACATAACCGATATTTTTTCCCCTTCCCAATCACAATCATCGGTTTCTCTCTTCTCCCTCACAATCTCAACACCGGTAAGCTCCCTCTCTCCTTCTCCCTCTCGGTTTTACCTCTCCTCATTCACTCCCTCTCACCATCCTCTTGGATTCTTCAAGGTGTTACGCACTCTCGTTGTGAATCGGAGTCGGAAGAAGAAGTAAAGCGTGTGAATTACGTTGAACTATCCGGGAAAGGTAACCCGATACTCTAACTCGTGTTAATTTCGAAAAACATGCATATAGGACGTTTTTGGATGGTTTAGATGCTGAATAGGTTTTGTGGCTATGTGTTTGTGTTGAACATGGTTTCGGTGATAACTGACAGTGGGTTCCGACCCCTTGTTGACTGAGCAAACGATCTCCTTTTGATACGAAATTTTAACTGTATAAACTTGGATGTGTCTTGGGTGTGGTGTGTAAATTTCAGCTTCATTGGATGTCGGATGATTTTATTATGATTTTTGCAAGTAAACTGCACAGTTCTGCGAGTTGTGTGTCCTGGGTGATGTATGTGTGTGCAATGGGGGTGTTTCTGAGTGTTTCGATTTTGTGAAGTCTGTGGGTGTGTTTGGCCAAGAGATGGCTCGGAGGAATCAGCGTTTGGTTCGGGTGGTTTGTGTGTGTTGGCCGAGAGTTTTAGGGTTTGGCCTAGGGTGGTGATGTGGAGAGTTTTGAAGGCTTGATCTCATGTTTTCGGGTGTGTTTTGGGATGTAGAATGTATGGTGTGAATGTCGTATAGGGTTTGTGAATCGTTGGTTGGAGGAAAAGGGGTGTGCACTTGATCGGGCCAGCGGCCGAGACGCCGAGCCAGGTGTCGAGACGGGCGCCGAGCCAGATGCCGAGCCAGATGCCGAGACAGGTGCCGAGCCAGTGCCGAGAGAGGTGCCGAGACGGGTGCCGAGCCAGGGCCGAGCCAGACGCCGAGACATGTGCCGAGCCGGGCGGCCGAGACGGTCGGCCGAGGTGCCGAGCCAGGCGGCCGAGACGGTCGGCCGAGGTGCCGAGCCAGGCGGCCGAGACGGTCGGCCGAGACGGTCGGCCGAGGTGCCGAGCCAGATGCCGAGACGGTCGGCCGAGGTGCCGAGCCGGACGGCCGAGACGGTCGGCCGAGGTGCCGAGCCAGGCGGCCGAGACGGTCGGCCGAGGTGCCGAGCCGGACGGCCGAGACGGTCGGCCGAGGTGCCGAGCCAGGTGGCCGAGACAGCCGGCCGAGGTACCGAGCCAGGCCGAGACGCCGAGCCTTTTTCCGAACCTTTTCCGAGCCAGGTGAGCCGTTTGCACAGTGTGGGTGTGCCGGGAGTTTGAGTGTTGTGTGTGTGTCGTGTGCGCGTCTTGGGTACGTTGTATGCGTGTTGGGTGCGTGCGTGGTGTGTTTCGGACGTGTGTTTTTGTGTGTTTGGCTTATAAGATGTTGTTAAGTGTGTGTGCGTGTAACGTGCTAGATGTCGAAGTCATCCAAGTAGGAATCATGCATTGTCGTTAAACATCGTCTACCCTGACTCTAATCATGATTTATTTATCTTTCAAAAAGGGTGATCTTTTACGAGGAAAGTGTGGTTGAAGTGAACTATTTTAAAAGCTAAGCAATCGAGGTGGGCTTTTCTACCCTACTATTTTATGTGGGTTATCTTTAATACGGACTTCGTTCCGGAAATGTTTATGGAGGTGAATTGCTTGTCTTGCCAACTGTTTTGATTTGAAACCTATCTGAAGTGGTTTACCACATATGTTTAATCGAATTCGGGTCTGTTGGGCTGCGAACCCTCAGGCTAGTGTACACGAGACCGGGAGCCATCTGAGAGCAAGTTGGCCGGTCTAGATGACCTGGGGTGTGGCCACGCCCCTTGTCACCGTTGGATCAGATAGTGTATGATGGTGGGAATAAGGGTGGCAATATCTGAAAATGACTGCGCAGTCGAATTTATGAAATATGTTTTAGTGTACTTGGGTTATTTTCTTACACTCAAAACCCCAATGTTACACTGTTATGGCATGACAAACCATGTTTTTGGCGTGTGTCCACTGAGTGCAACAAGTACTCAGCCCTGCATGTTATTTTCTTAATGTGCAGGTTGAGCGGCGATGGGGATGGCGGATGTTGAGCAGTGAAAACCAAATCAGTGTTTTATTTTGTCTTTTGGATGGTGTCGTGTCGCCATACCCGGCATCATCTGTCTCTTGGTCTTTTCCGCTGCTTTGTAATCCGATACAATGTTTTTATTTAAACTCAGTTTACTTTAACCTTAGTACAATGTTTTGAAGTGAACTTCTTTTAATAAATGTTTTTGGGTCAAATAATCTTGTTCTCCCCTTTCTTCCCCGCTTCTTTGTTCCTCCCCTAGTCGCGGTCCACCGTACTTCCTATCCTTAGGAATTGCGGGCGTGACAGGGTAGGACGCGGCTATAGCCGCGTCTGGGGCGGTGGACGGGCGGCTATTGTGGGGAAGTTGGGCGGAGGGTGGGCGGACAACATTTGGGGGCTATTGGGGCGGCGGACGCGGGATAGCCGCGTTCGGGGCTAGGACGCGGCTGGGGAAAATGTAGAATTTGGTATTTGGAATTTGGGGGCTATTGGAGGTGTCCACTATAGTGGCGGAAATAGAATTTTGGGGTTGTGGACAACAAAACTGGGGCTATGGACAAAAACTGGGGCGGGGCTATTGGGCGTGTCCGCCTTATAGTGGATACTCTAAATAAACTGCACATTCCCATTAGGATCATTGCATATCATACTTTTTATGAATGTTCTTCCTTTAAATAAACTGCACATTCCCATTAGGATCATTGCATATCATACTTTTTATGAATGTTCTTTAACTAATTAGCTAGTAATATTCTTTCAAAAAGAAATTTTCGAGAAGTTTAATTTATTGAAGTGGATCTTTGCTTAGAGATATTTATTTTGGAAGCATCGAGGTGGGCTTTCTAACCTACGTATTAATGTGACTTTGCAAATTATGTTACAAGTCTTTTCTTGATAATGATGTTATGTGTGGACTTTACTATCCTACATTTTTTTATGTTGATGAAATTATCAAATGCTATGAATGATTTATGAAGTAATATTTATTTAAAATCGCACTTTCATTTTCTTTCAAAAGATTGTCAATGTCATAAATGTTTTTGTTTTGTCGAGATGCCTATCTGTTTGGCTTTGCCAGAATGAATGAATGAATGGAAATGATTATGAACTCCAATAGGACTGAAAATCCTATTCGAGTAGTGTGGACAAAAGGAATGGACCGTGTGTCATCAAGAGAGTTGGCCGGTCAATAATGAATGGAATGATTACAAACTCCAATAGGACTGAAAATCCTATTCGAGTAGTGTGCACAAAAGGAATGGACCCTGTGTAATCGAGAGGGTTGGCCGGTCAATATGTCGTGGAAGGTGACCACCTTCCTGTCACTAAAGGAATATACGGATATGACAGATTGATGGAAAGAACTTAGACCGCGGTTGAACTTTAAGCTCACAAAGAACTTAGTAAGGTCGGGCCTTTTAAGATAAACCCCCTAGTGTTATTGTGATGGCATGACAATAAATCTTTTATGTATATGTGTATCTTTTGGCAAAGTGTTCACTGAGTACTCTCGTACTCAGTCATGCATGTATTTCTAAATGTGCAGGTTGAGCGGTGGATGAAGTGGTGCTGAGTGAGAATGGTGATTTTCGTATCTTTTTTAGGACCCTCGAAGGCATATGTCTCCATACATATTGTCGCGTTCAAACCTTCATTCGCTGTGCATTTTTATCCGTGCCTTGACATAGACTTTTTGATGAGAACTATGATAGGAATATGAAGTACTACTAGTTAATGAATTTTTTTTCGAGTCTGTATGACCATGCAAATTCCTTGGAAATCCTATATCTTTTTGGAATGAAATGGATGTTTGGTTGACGATTGGTTTCCCTCTTATTCCTCCTTTATTGTCATAATTTCCGAGCTTTGCTATCCTTAGCAAAGTGCGGTCGTGACAACTCACAAATGATCCATGAATTTTGATATTTTCACAGTTGCGGTGAAAGACTATTATTGGAAGTTTGTGAAATTTGCACTTTGCACATTTTAAAAGATTAATCTTTTAGTACTTTTTTCAATTTGTTTGGACAAAAAGACCCCTTAATACATGGAGTTAATTTTGATATACTACATTTTAACATTTCACATAAAAGGCCCCTCAATACATGGAGGTAATTTTGATACTACATTTTAACATTTCAAATAAATCACATATTGGCTATGCTTTTGTTTGTTATGAATTTATGTGGGAATGTAATCTAATTACTTAATTTTTAAAATTTGGAGTTTGTTTGGTTTTTAATCAATTTGGAAAAGAAGTAAGAATCCTGAAAATAACAACTTTTAAAGATATTATTTTTTCCAATTTTAGGATTCTTACATATTTAATTATTTAATTGAGTATAATTTGTATTATTTTGTACAATTATTATTATTATATAAATTAATAACTAATTAAATTTTTTTAATATAATTTAAAATTATGATCATAATTCTAATTTAGGATTCTTACATATTTAATTATTTAATAGAGTAATAATTATTATTACTAATAACTAGTAATTTTTTAGGTAATTATAATATAATTATTTAAATTATGAATGATATAATATTAAATACTAATTATGATTTTATACTTAATAAATTAATAAGTAATCAAGATAATCTTAAGAAAAATTTGAAATTATGAATTATATTCAATTAAAATACCAATAAATAACTATAATTATAATATTAATAATCATGTTATTGTTATACTCTTTATCCAAAAAATTGTCTTATAGGTAAACAACACAAATTTTAATGAGAAATTGATAAAGTAAGAGAAAAAAGTATGGAAGAGAAAGAGAAAAAGTGAGTAAAGTATAAAAGAGAATGGGAAATAGTGGATAGATAATGTCAATAATTTGTGTGAAACTTCCATATTTAGATGAGAGTATTTCTTGTGTACGCCTAAATATAAAAAAATGAAATTATTTCCTGTGGACCTAGAGAGTATCATTTATTATCGGAGGGGATCAGCTAAGGCATAAGCTAATCCACCACATAATCCACTAATGAAAAATAGACACATGGAATCTATTTATAAAATTAAATAATAGACTAAAGGTATAAATACGCATAATGCATCTTATGCTACACCAATATTAATTAGACACATGGACAATCTTTAATATTGACTAAAGAGGATTAAAACTAAAACCTAACCTTTACATATTTTATAGATTTCACCGTATTAGTGAAACCCTTTCACATCTTTATTCATCTTGGAATAATAGTTTATGATCTTTTATTTGTGGATTATTTGGGGCTGAACTGGATATCCTTTACCGAGAAAAGGGAACAAAATTAATTAAGGGTTTATTAAATATTAATACTACATTTTTATTCAATAATTAAATGAAAATCACATTACTAAAATACAAGAATTATGTCGTCCAGATTTCTTGGCAACAAGGGTTAGGGTTTAGCTCTGCTCAAGAACCAAATTTTTTTATCTGCCGCTGCTTTATGTCGATATCAAAAGGTAATAACTTTCAACTAATGTTTATCACTTTGAAAAAAACAATTTTAGACTAGTTCTTTTGTCTCAATATATGGATTTTGGTAAAAATCTTTGAAGCTAATTTTTGTGGGAGTTTCATTTTTAATTTAAGAGTTGCATTCTGATATTATCAATTTTAGTTTGTGTTGTTATTAAGTTCTTCCAACTTTCATCTTTTCACTGTGTCTGCTCACACTTGAGATCATCTTCTGGCTGTTAGTGTATCACGATAGATATATATTATTCTCCTTTCTGTAGTCCACATAAAAGGCAAACACTTTCAGAAGTTTGGCAAACTGATCATCGTCTCTAGTAAAAATTCTTCATGCAACACACTGGTCGTGTGTGAAAGCTTATTGCAGGACATTAATTTCAGCTACATCATAAATCTTGTAAATAATCTTTTCTTTATAAATGCTGTGTATGTATTTCTCTTGGTTGAGTGGGTCATATCTTTTCTTTTCTGGAGAAGGAAGACACGCAGAAGCAGGTAGGAGACTGTACCATGGAATAATCTGACTAACTTGTGGAGATTATTGGATATCAAATATTTTTTGCTCTATACTGTTTTCTGCTGTTTTGCTTGGTAGTGCTTCCTTATGCCTGCTTAATATTGTCGATATGATATCTGAGCTTCGAAGCCTCTGCCAGATAAGAACTCACAATAGTAGCTATTCTCAAAGATATAAAGATTGTCCATGTGTCTAATTAATATTGGTGTAGCATAAGATGCATTATGCGTATTTATACCTTTAGTCTATTATTTAATTTTATAAATAGATTCAATGTGTCTATTTTTCATTAGTGGATTATGTGGTGGATTAGCTTATGCCTTAGCTGATCCCCTCCGATTTACTATTATGAATTATGATATCATAAACTATTAACTTATCATGAAAATCTTAATCTAGTTATTTAAATTATGCTTATAATAACAAATAAAAAAATGAAATACTAGTAAGTAAAAAATGAAATACTAGTAAATATATTAACAAGTGCATGTAATATAATATAAAAAACATGCACTATGGTGAAGGCGTAATAGTTTATGCTCAATCTTGATTTTATTAGTTGTAATACAATGAATTGTAAAAATGGCCTTTGGATAATATAGGATGTGTATTTGAAGTATTTTATTAAAATAAATAGCACTATAAGTATATGGACAAAATTTTAATCCATTTAAAGTATTTTTTTCACTTTTTCTTACTCAGTTTGTCATTTTCCGCCTCAAAGACACTATTGATATTTTCTTTTTGAATTCATCGCCTTTTAAATTTATTATGTCTTCTATCCATGAAAAAATAAACCAGTCGAATAAAATGAAGATCAAAATTTTAGAAAATGCTAATATCAGAATTGTAACATGAAATAAGAGAGAGATGAAAATTATCGCCAATGTAAAGAGAGAATAGAGAGAAGAAAAGTTCAAAAGTTAATACATACAATCATCAAATACTTTCATTACCTTTGTAAATAGTAGTAATTAATTAGACGTGTTGGATAAAATAAAATCTTCAAAAAATAGACAAACGTGCAGACACATTAAATAAGCTAGTGGCGGCTAAAAAGAAAAGATCAAAATGATCTTGAAGCTGAAAATGACAGAATGAGAAAGAAAAAGTGGAAAAAATGAAATAAATACCTCAAATTATTTAAAATTTTATCCAGATACATCGGGTGCACTCTTGATTTTGTAATATGAGTACATTTTATATATTTACTATGAAGTATATTCCTTCCGTCCCACGTTATTCGCACTTTTAATTTTAGGCCGTAAATTTGGGATTGATTTTTTAGTGTAATTAATTAGAATTTTAAGTGTAACGAGACATCACGGAGCTCTTAACTTAAACTAATATATTAATTAAATGCATTAATTATAACTTAAACTATAAATAGTGTAATGAGTTTGTGACAAGCTGAAAAGTAACAGTGCAAGTAACATGAGACGAAGGGAGTATTAGATACCCAATATGTTATTTACTTGTTATTGTTAGACATTCTATCTATAGTCGGGCTGGGCTAGCCACAACAGGAGTGGCTCAGTGCTTGATTCCGCCAAAGCCTTTCCCTTTGCTTTTCTCTTCATTGCCTTGGTCTCTATTAGACTGCTCTAAGTGATGGGAGTTGTGAACGTGTCTGGCCGCAATGGCGGCTCTACTGCATATGGCCTAAGGTTTAGAGTGTCCACAGTGGGAGAGTCGCGGCCCGTGGCTCGGGTGCCCGGCCCCCACTGCAGAGAGCCACGATCGGTGGCTGGGAACCGAGAGCCGAGAGGGAGCCGCGGCCGCTGCCTTCACGCGGCTCAGCCGTGTGTTCCGCGGCCCACCACTGCAGCGGGCCGCATTTCGTGGCCCAACCACCGATTTTTTTTTGTTTCTTTTTTTTTTATAAATACACACCATCCCCTCCATTTTTCTACCCCAATTCAAACACCACTCTTTCCAATCTATTTTAATTCAACTTCTGAAATATGGATTTCGACGATGAACGACACCAAGAAGGAGGGCCGATATGCGGAGCCAAATATAGCATACAACACTGCAGGCTGATTTGGTTGAAGAGGTCTGGAACCGTAGAAGGAGCGCCGCAGAGTGATATGGATTTTCGGGTTGTTGTTTTTAAACTAGAAAAATTTCGTTGTATAATTTTCCCATTTTAATATAATACAACGAAGTTCTTGTTAAACTTTTTTTTGGTTAGGTTGTGATTTTTTTTTATTTACAATCCAAATTATTTTATTTTATTTTAATTAAAATTATAAATATCATATATTATAGTCTAATAAAATTTATTGTAGTTAAATTACAAAATACCATTAAAAAAGTAAACAAATTAATTTTTATTTTGGAGCGGGTCACATTTCGTGGCCCTTGTTATTTACTATTGTGGAGAGCCCAGGATAGCCACATTTGGTGGCCGGGCCAACTTTGATGGCCCTTGAGGGCCACCATTGTGGACACTCTTAATGTTACAAGATTGAATAAAATTAGGTTTTCTATTATTCAAGCTTGCCATTCGAGATGGGTTTTACTTTCCAAAGTAATTTATGAATTAATGAACATCTTAACATTCAAATGGTCCATTTAAGTACAACTGCAACTACACATTAGGGTTTTATGAGCATTATCCATCTATTAAAATTATTATACTTTATAGTTTTTATGACTCTTAAACATATACAGTATAAAAATTAGCATTATACTATTACATATAATTATGATTAATGATTATATTAGGAGTAGTATTTTTATTCCAAATAAAAATAGCCTTCAACCAATTAAACACTAGTACCATTTTCGCAAAAGAAAAGGGCAAACGAATGAACAATTGAACCCTACAAAAAAGGTCAAAGATCGCATTATTTGGGTGGATTCTATTCTCTCCGGCGAAGGTCTGTTTCTGCGCCGCCACCTCTCTCGCCCTCCGGTAGGTTTCCGTCTCACAGATTACTTATTTTTCCCCTGAATTTCGTATTGCATTTCGATCCGAACAGAAGGAGATCTTTCGAAACACTAATTCAAAAACATGGTGAGAGGATTGCTCGGGAAACTAGCTGGCCGCTCTCTTTCCGTCGCCGGAAAATGGCAGCAGCAACAGCTACGCCGCCTCAACATACACGAGTATCAGGTATACATATGATTTCGCACTCTTCTTTGCACAGACTTGTCAATTTACTACGAGGCTTATTTAACGTTTTTAGCGATCTGTTTCTACTTGTTTTGGTCAGTCAATTTGTTTATGTATGAATCAAAATTTTGATCCGAACCTTGCATTTTCTGATTGACGTGAAAGCCCTAAGGTAGAAATGAGCCAAACCTTTAACCAATTTTGGGGCTCTTTTAAACATTGCATTTGTGGTGTATGTGTCTAAGAAACGTGATGTAATTATGCCAGGGAGCTGAACTGATGGGCAAGCATGGTATCAATGTCCCAAAAGGTGTGGCTGTTGGATCAGTTGATGAAGTCAGGAAGGCACTGCGGGAAGTATTTCCTAATGAAAGCGAGGTAGTGACACGGATCTTTCTCAGGTCTTCGATTCATTGGGAATGCAGGAGTGACTAAATTGTAGAGGTGAATCTCGGTGTTGTAGGTGGTTGTGAAGGCTCAAATCCTTGCTGGTGGCCGAGGACTTGGAACATTTAAAAATGGATTTCAAGGGGGAGTGCATATAGGTGACAAGGCTGAGGAAATAGCTGGTATAGTAAAACAATTTTCCCTTTTTATGGAAGTCATATCATATAAGCATGTATAAATTTTGTTGTGTTTTCATTCAAATTGAATTTCTTCTAAGTTGCTCCCCATCTCTGTTCTTGTAATTGTAAAAGTGAGCTAAAAAATTCTAAAAATATCTCCATGAATTTTAAAAGGTTCTGGTTGCTGCATCACAGATTCACAAAGATGTTTGGGTTTTTCCATTCGCGCCATGTCATTTCCCCTGCCTATTTCTTTTCCTCTCCTGCGAGAAACTGTGTTGTTGGAAATCAGTTAATTACATGTTATTTAACAGTTAGTGACTCGTTCAAGTCAAGGCACACCATGATGCCCCTGTATTTCAACATAGTCTTAGTTAGCATCATTATAGAGGAAATGGGGAGGCATATGTTTAATTCTGGGAAAACACTGATTTGGGAAATTGTTTTGGTCCACACTGTTGGGTCCTTTAATATAACTACTGTAACAAGTTATATTTATGTTGTTTCAGGTAAAATGCTTGGACAGATGCTTGTCACTAAGCAATCCGGACCTGAAGGAAAAATTGTCAGCAAGGTTTGAGACATCAATTGTGTACTTCCATATCCATAATGAAAATAAACATATATGTGCTCTTGCAAGTGGGATGAAATCCATAAATATTCTTTCAGTATTATTTATTCTTGTTGAAATGCATTTCTTTTACCCTTTGGCTTTTTTAGTTTTTTTTATCTGCATGTCACTTATATTTTCTTGTAAAGGATCCTTGATATTCATTTCTAATTTGACAGTATCTTGTATTATCTGGTCATAATTTTTTATGTAATTAGTGTTTGTTAAGAACACAGAAAACTAACTGTTATGAAACTTCTGGAAATTGAGACAATGTTGGATCTTTCTTGGCCTTCATATCCATCCTTCGTCAAATACTTTCTTGTGTCGAGAGTATTCAGAAGTATCATTACATTTCATGCTCAATTATTTGGAGCAAGTATACATGGCCTTGTGAAAGGCGATTGAATTTTCTCATCTATTTGGCAGGTGTATTTGGCTCAGAAGTTGTCCCTCGTCAACGAGATGTACTTTGCCATAACTCTTGATCGTATATCAGCTGGTCCAGTAAGTTCATATATTTAACTATTTATCTCAGCATTACTGAATTATCTGTCTACCATCGAATTTGCTTTAGTAATTCAATTGTAAGTGGTTTAGTCACTGTGTACAGTGGAAGGAAGAAATGGTTCTTACTTTCCCTAAACAATTTTGTGGACTATTTTTTGCTTAGTATCCCTAAACAATTTCATATAGAATATAAGAATAAACCATAAGGCTATGTATTGGTTGTATACCAAATGTATTTATCCCTGCTTGATTAACACGCAAAATTTGGTAAACAATCTATGTACTGAGGCCAGTGTTCGTATCTAACTATCTATATCTTGCAGATTATTATTTCCTGTAAAAAAGGAGGAACCAGTATCGAAGATCTTGCAGAAAAACACCCGGAACTGATTGTAAAGGTTAGTCTCTCTTCCGTGTATCCACCTGGTACTTTAATTGCACATATTGGATGTGGATCCTCCCCTGATTTGATATTTTGAATATTCTGTGCAATAGGTACCTATTAATGTTTTCACAGGAATCACTGATGAGGATGCTGCAAAGGTAGTGGATGGTTTATCCCCAACGGTGGCTGATCGAAACGCTTCAATTGAACAAGTGAAAAAGCTGTATGAACTTTTTTGCAAGTGTGACTGCACCTTATTAGAGGTAACCAACATGATTTTGCTTTATCTTGGAATTATTTTCTTAGTTATTCCAGAACTGCTTGTACTAGCTCTGAATAAAATCCTTCATGACCTCATTTTATCGAGAATTCTTCAACAGGTCAACCCTATTGCTGAGACTTCCGATAACCTGTTAGTAGCTGCTGATGCAAAATTAAATTTTGATGATAATGCTGCTTATCGTCAGAAAGAGATATTTGCTCTTCGAGATCCAACTCAAGAAGATCCTCGTGAGGTAACTAAGTCAAGGGAACTGAACAAACTTAATTGGTGGTCTCTATTAATTATTTGACATTGCTTTTGAATTTTCAGGTTGCTGCAGCTAAAGCTGATTTGAATTACATTGGTTTAGATGGAGAAATTGGTTGCATGGTGAATGGTGCTGGTTTGGCCATGGCCACAATGGATATTATTAAACTGCATGGAGGAACACCTGCTAATTTTCTTGATGTTGGGGGAAATGCTTCAGAAAACCAGGTTATGATATTTCATTAGATTTCAGATGCTTTCCTTAAGATCATTGCATGCATGTGAGATCTGATATTTAGTATTTGGGTCTGCAAATTTCGCGAGTAGTTTCAAATTTTGAAGGAGGATGCAACACTTGATGGATATTTCCCTCTTTTTCCTACCCGGGGATTAGGTTATGATTCTCACCTGTTCAGTTAAATTTGTTCAACAGGTTGTGGAAGCTTTTAAAATTTTGACCTCAGATGACAAAGTGAAGGCAATTCTTGTGAATATTTTTGGAGGAATTATGAAGTGTGACGTAATAGCCAGTGGAATTGTTAATGCTGCGAAACAGGTAAAAGATGCACAGAATACAGATTGGATTTTTCCTAGGTGTAATGGCTGTCTTTTGAAATATTAGGAGTCTAGTGATGAAATGTATTCAGCATTGAGCCCCATCTTTTTTGCTCTTTCTGACGCCTTCCCCCCACCTCTGTGTGTGCTGTCTTGCCCTCATTATATTTTTTTCCTACTATTCTGGAATAATTTCCCTACTAACCTTTTTACATCCCAACGTAACACGTATTCCAATTACCATTTCATAATCCCGAATAAATTACCAACATAAAAAGACAACAATAATACTTAAGGAGACATGATCTGATATATACATCAAAGATGGGATGCCCTTCCAAAATTCCGAAGCATAAGCACTTTTACCTGTAATACATACTTAAAACTTCCAATGCTCTGAATCCAAGGACTCCATGAGTAACAAAACCATTGGATTTAGAGATAGTTGTGCCAAGGGAGACCTTCCTGAAACCAGTTAAATTTGCATCTTTAGTCTTGTTAGAGTGTTGGTGATTTAAATATTAGTGAAAATTGGATGATTTGGCCTAAAATGGGGCAAAAATATGATAATTCCATGTTAGGGAAAAGGTACAGTTCTCCCATATTGATGGGAGCATGTTCAGTTCTAACTGTTATTTTTGGGCTACTGTTATAGGTTCAACTGAAGGTACCTGTTGTTGTTCGTCTTGAAGGCACAAATGTGGACCAAGGAAAGAGAATTTTGAAGGTGAATTTGAAACACATTTCTCGTAGAAAACTTGAGTAGCTAAATAATTTGATTTATATGACTAAGATTTTATAATTTACAGGAAAGTGGAATGACTTTGATTACTGCTGAAGATTTAGATGATGCAGCTGAGAAAGCAGTGAAAGCTTCAGCAAAGTGAGAACATGATGTGTAGTTTGGCCAGAACTTCTGAGGTCTCTTTTTTCACACTCATCCTGTTTGAGTATAATCTCTTCCTTACCAATTCATTCTCTCCATATAAGCAGTGACATTCTGTGAAATCCTAGCTTCTCCATCGGTCTGTGGAGAACTTTCATAATCTGTTTTATTTAACGGATTTTCTAGCCTCGTATGAGTTTTCGTAATACCAGGAGCTTACAGCGATTTTGTCTGGTTTTATTCATCTTCAATAATATAACAATGATTTGGATGAGCCTTTTTGCACATCTAGGTGAGTCTTTTGTCAAAATAATTTGAGCTCGACTTTGTTTGACTTGGCCATCGATGCAAAATGATTAATACTCCATAATTAATTCTCCCTCCGTCCCATAATAATATGCACCATTTCCTTTGGAGTCCGTTCCATAAGAATATATACTTTCTAAATTTGGAAACTCATTTCTCTTTAGTGAGGTGAGACCTATTATCTATTAACCATGTTTTAATTACTTTTTCTTTCTATCTCTCTTGCTTTATCAATTATGCATTAAAATCCGTGTCGTCCAACACAAAAGACATATTCTTATGGAACGGAGGGAGTAAGTAATATTTTTTTTTCATTTTGCTTTGGTAGGCTTTAGAATAATTTTTTTCTCAAATTTTTCTTACTTAAACTAATTTTGCATCAGGTGATTTATTGATGTTAAAATTCTTGTTTTGGAAGAGAAAAAATTTTATGAATGGAAACTTTTTTTATATTTTCATAGATCAATGGATAAATTTCTTGTAAATAAAATTGAATATTTTTTAAGATATGAATCCTCATATTCTAATGCGTAGTACTATAGAATATGGTACCACTTGAAATGTAAATATTTGTAGTGCTATATTTTATATTAATCCGTCATTGGTTCAAATCAAATAGGTCAATTATAATGAAATGGAATTGATGGATTATGAAGATAATATATTACTATACAAATTTAAAGAAAAGGTAAAATACACTCACCAAAACTTATTAAGCAGAATACTTTTATATGCTTGCATGTACATTTTGTGTAAATATTATTAAAATGGTAAAACTAATTAACTAATTATACGCCGTGCATCTTTTATGTGTATATTCTTATAGCGGTGCACACATTTTATTCATGTTAGTAGTTTAATTTTTTTGTTTTTTATAAGACCATAATATAAATGTTACTCTATTTATTTAATTTAAAAAAGCATTATCAGTCACCCCAGTTGTCTACCCTCATTATATCACATACACTACATAGTTCGAGCATTGATAATGTTTGAGTGGAGTGCTTCATTATTCTCTAATCTTTTGGGTTTGTGACACCACATATTCCTAATAAAAAAAATTCAACCATAACCTTTAATATAATCATGAATAATAATCATGAGTAATAATCATGAATGCAGTGTTTTTAGCCGCTTTTAAGATGAAAATATCCAAATGGCTTGAAGGGCATTTTTGACAATCCCTAATTTCACTGATTAATTAATTCTGTCATATTTCCGTCGTCAACTTCTTATTTGATTTTCTAATAAGTTCTGATAGTTTAGATGTGATTAAAGTTTTTTCATTATTTGAAACAATATATCATATAGAGAATTCATTGAGAAATAACAAAAAATATGAAAAATTGAAGTTATTTATGCAATAAAATCTGAATCAATAATACATAGAATAAAAGATATTTCATGTTTAATTAAATGATAGAGTAATTATTTTCTTGAAAATAGGTTCCCCAAATTGAGAACCCTAACTAATTTGTTACCTAAAGCCAAACTTTAATACGACTTTTAGAACCCCGGTATTGAGAACCCCTTCCTCACGGTATTACCGTATTACCTCTCTCACTCTGGGTTTTTTCTTTTTTTGTTCTAGACTACGATTACCATTCCTCGAGTGTACTAGGCTTTTTTTAAATTCCGGCTTTGGGAGAGACGCATGACCCTCATGCGTCACCCGTTAATGAAACGCATGACCGTGATGCGTCTATGGGTAAGACGCATGAGGGTCATTGCATTTTTCAATTTTAATTGAAAGACGCATGAGGGTCATGCGTCTTAGGGTAAAACGCATGACACTCATGCGTCTCTCCTATAAACATAAATTCGCTCCGTAGCTTAGTGGTAAGAATTATGTGTTGTCATTGTGGAGACCCGGGTTCGAAT
The DNA here is from genome assembly GCF_004379255.2 of Salvia splendens. NCBI lineage: Eukaryota > Viridiplantae > Streptophyta > Magnoliopsida > Lamiales > Lamiaceae > Salvia > Salvia splendens. The sequence goes on along the minus strand of NC_056045.1, from coordinate 9,058,159 downwards.
CCCAGCGGCCACATTGAAATTTTTTTTGGGAAATTTCTAGTACATATTTATTTAAAAGTTAATTAAAAGGAGTATTTTATGTCAATTTCTAGTACATAATTATTTAACATATTTATGTTAATTAAAAGTTCCAATAATTTATTTGATAACCGTTTTGAATTGTTACTAATTATAATTTTTAAATAGTATTTTGTACTAGTAATTACAATTTTTTTGATTAATTTCTAGTACATAATTATTTAAAAGTTAATTAAAAGGAGTATTTTATGTCAATTTCTAGCACATAATTATTTAAGATATTTATGTTAATTAAAAGTTCCAATAATTTATTTAGTAACCGTTTTGAATTGTTACTAATTACAATTTTTAAATAGTATTTTGTATTAGTAATAAAAAAAATTGCAATGTGGCAGCTGAGATTCGAACCCGGGTCTCCACAATGACAACACATAATTCTTACGACTAAGCTACGGAGCGAATTTATGCTTGTAGGAGAGACGCATGAGTGTCATGCTTTTTACCCTAAGACGCATGACCCTCATGCGTCTTTCAATTAAAATAAAAAAAATTGAAAAACGCATGACCCTCATGCGTCTTACCCATAGACGCATCATGGTCATGCGTTTCATTAAGGGGTGACGCATGAGGGTCATGCGTCTCTCCCAAAGCCGGAATTTAAAAAAAGCCTAGTACACTCGAGGAATGATAATCGTAGTATAGAACAAAAAAAGAAAAAACCCAAATTGAGAGCCCTACTCTCAATTCAGTGTCGCCCATCCACCACTCATTTGGAGTTATTCCGACGAGCACCTGACACGGCCGGCATCCCCGGTCGCTGTCACCTCCTTCTCGATTCTGACTCAGAGTCGCCACAGTTTCCCTTCAGTGGCTGCTTGGCGACCTCGCCGACGCAGCCCGCCTCCACCGCATTCGCCGTCATGGTCAGAACAAGTTGAAAGGCTGTCCCGCCGTGTTTCCGATCGCAGGTTCGGCAGTTCACCGCCGCCGTGTTGCTGCAGTCGCTGCATCGAAACCAGCTCCTCACCCGCCTCAGTCAGTGTCGTCGTCGCTGGCCGCCGGTTCGTGGTCAACCACGGGTAAAATTCGCTCGATATTCAACCTTGTAGAAACTAATAAACCAGAGATAGAACATGAAATTTAGAGGAATTGGATCTTTATTGATCACACAAAAATTGTGTTTACAAAGTGAAGATGCCGAGTTATTTATAGACTAAGCTAACTAACTTCTTAACCAACTATCAACTAACATTTAACTAACATATTGCTGACTCACTGCTGACTAAGCGATGAGTGGACGCCAGCTGTGTTCCAGCTGGATGCGAATATTATTCCATGCATGCGCGAACTCTGCTTCACTTTCATGCACACGAGCTTTCCTTCATTCTCCTACATATGCGAGCCTTTCTTCATCACAAGTGTCTTGCTATCTTCAACACGCCCCGTCAAGATGACTATACAAGCTATTGAAGTTCATCTTGTCTAGTATAGATTGAAAGGCCGTTTCTCCCAATGGTTTAGTGAAAATGTATGCAATTTGAAGATTGTTCCTGACATGTAAAGGCTTAACAATGCCTTGCATGAACTTTTCTCTAACCGTGTGACAATCAATCTCTATATGCTTTGTTCTTTCATGAAAAACTAGATTAGAGCATATATATAGATAGCCGATTGATTATCACAGTAGAGAGACACTGCTCTCTCCGTCTTTACTCCAAATTCTTCAAGCAAAGTTCTAGTCCACACAACTTCACAAGTTGCTTGTGCCATGGCTCGATATTCTGCTTCAGCCGATGATCTAGAGATTGTATTTTGCTTCTTGGCTTTCCATGAAACCAGAAAATTACCAAGGAATAAACAATATCCAGTCATAGACTTCCTTGTATCTGGGCATGCTGCCCAATCCACATATGAAAATATACTCAACATGGGCTTGCTGCTGCTGGAAAAGAACAGTCCATGGCCTGGTGTTCTTTTCAGATATTTCAGAATTTTCTCAACTGCATGCCAGTGATCTATGCATGGTTTTGACACGTATTAACTCAATTTGTGCACAGAATAAGTAATGTTTGGCCTAGTGATGCACATATATAAAAGTCTTCCAATCAATCTTCTATACTTGGATGGATCTTCCAGTAGAGGGCCAGACTCTAACTGCAACTTCTTCATTGGATCCATAGGTATTGTTGAGGGTTTGCAGCCTAGAAGTCCTGCATCATTGATCAAATCCATATCATATTTCCTCTGTGATATCTGAATTCCCTTTTTATTCCTTGCAATCTCAATGCCAAGAAAGTATTTTGGCACTCCCAAATCCTTGAATTTGAAGTGATTTGACAGAAATTCCTTGAAATTCTTAGTCATTTGTGGATCTGAGGTTGCCAGCAAAATGTCATCCACAGACTACTATACCCAAGAAACCTGCTGCATCATTTTTATAGAAAAATGACTGATCAGAGGTTGATTGTTGTAATCCAAACTCTTTTAGAACCTGTGAGAGTTTGAGATACCACTACCTAGAGGATTGCTTGAGTCCATATAAATTGCTTGAGTCCATATAAAGACTTCTTAATCTACAGACTAATGTTAAGTTAGGAGTGGCCCCCTCAACAGCAAGTCTGTCAAACTCAAGGCCCGGTGGTATAGTCATGTAAATCTCTTCTTCTAGATCACCATATAGGAAAGCATTGTTGACATCTAAGTGGCTAAGAGACCAGCCATAAATAGCAGCTAAGGCCAGCATCATTTTCACAGTGGTGAGTTTAGCAACTGGTGAAAAGGTGTCTAGAAAATTAATGCCTTCAAGTTGGGTGAAGCCCTTGGCTACAAGCCTAGCTTTGTATCTCTCCACAGTGGCATCGGCATGATATTTAACTTTGTAAATCCACTTGCAATCAATAGGGATTTTCCCTGGTGGCAGCACAGTGATGTACCAAGTATTGTTTCTAATCAATACTGATAACTCTTCTTGCATTGCCAACTGCCACTCTTTTAATTCAGAGGCTTGTGTATATGTGTGAGGCTCATATATAGCAGACATGATGATGTATTTGAGATATTCAGGAGAAAGTTTGGACAAATTGAAGTGAGCTGAGATGGGGAAGATGGAGGAAGAAGTAACAGAATTACAGATGTAATCTGTTAAGTGAGATGGGGATTTTGTTTGTCTGCCAGATTTTGTGACAATAGGAGCAGAGGAATTATGTTGTGAGTGAGTGATAGGGTCTGGAGAGGAGGATGAGGATGGAGATATGTCAGTAGTAATGGAGGGAGGGGAGGGACTGATAGGTTTCAGAGGGGGCTCAGGAAAGTGTGAAGATGGAAGATGAGCTAGAGGGAAAATATTTTCATGGAAGACTACATGCCTTGTAATAATCTCTTGCATAGTGTCTAGATTTAGAAGCTTATATCCCCTAAAACCAGTTGGATAACCAAGGAATTGGATCTTTATTCATCACACAAAAATTGTGTTTACAGAGTGAAGAAGCCGAGCTATTTATAGACTAAGCTAACTAACTTCTTAACCAACTATCAACTAACATTTAACTAACATATTGCCGACTCACTGCTGACTAAGCGATGAGTGGACGCCAGCTGTGTTCCAGCTGGATGCGGATATTATTCCATGCATGCGCGAACTCTGCTTCACTTCCATGCACACGAGCTTTCCTTCATTCTCCTACATATGCGAGCCTTTCTTCATCACAAGTGTCTTGCTATCTTCAACAAGCCTCGTTGCCCTCCGATTCACCGAAGCAGAAGCCAAGCTTCATACCCTCTACTTTCTCTCGCATCTTTTGTGAAATTGTTTGAAGTTGGTGGAACTGTGAATTGGTGAAGTAGATTATGGAAGAGAAGCTCACATGTGTATAAACCGTGTATTGGTGGGGATTGATTGTGATTAAATGGTGTTAATTGCAATTGAATTGGTCACAATCAATTTCAGGTAGAAGAGTGAGTGGTGAAACACATTTGGAGAATGAGCTGCTTTGTATGCACCGTGTATAATCACGTGAAGTTTCTTTCTGAGATGAATTGCAGGTAGTGGAAGAGAGAAACCGTTGGGATGGTTATTGAAAATCAATTAAGTGCCAATTAATTGAATGAATCAATTGGGTTTATTGACAATTGAATTGTGGAATTATTGCAGGTGTAAAAGCTTTAAAGAATATTGAAGGGGATGATTGGGCTCAAAGAAAATTGTATTTTAATTTACAAGATAGAAGCCCAATTATATTGTAATTTATTTAAATTACTTACGCCCAAATTATTAATTAAAATCATTGAATTTTATTATATATATAAGGTAGGCCCATATATACATTTCTCCATCGACCATAAACGTCCAATACTCCTTAAACTACGCGTAGGGAACTAAGAAAAAAATTGGCTCATAAATTCGACCTCCTTTTTAGAACGATTAAAAGAGATAGAAAAAAGACTGGGGTGTTACGTTTTGTTTAGATCGTTGTTGTGGACAATGTGATCTAAATTCTTATTTTGCTTTTGATTAAATTATTTTACTTCCCTGGATCAAAGGACAAACTAAAACAATGGATAGACAAACTACAGTTTGAGCTCATTTGACGTGGTAGACATGTTGTACCCGAATATTATAATCTTTGTTGGAATAAAATGAAATAAATAGTTTTTATATATTGCAGAAATATCTGCATATTATCTAAATCTAGATGCTATGTAGTAGCAAATGCTCTAGAATTATGTAGTAGAATATCTAGGTAATTTGTAGTAGAATTATCTACTTATATAAGGTACAAAAGAATAAAGTAGACAATTCTAAAATATAACAGTAATGCTTGTATATATAACAGTATTTACATGCACCAACTATAGGTCTAATGCCCTCATTAATATGTCTATATTGTCCATATAGAAAACACTTATCATGAGTGCCTACACCAATATCCTCATACGGAAGATCCTAAACAAGGTGTAGTGTTATCAAAAGACAACAATATTATAACATAAGTTGTGCAACAAATAACAAACATAGAGAAGAAAATACGCTGTCAAATAAAAATGGATACAATCCATGAAACCCTCACAAAATCGCTTGACTTAAACTACATCTGATTTAAAATATACACAATACAACAATAAAATATAAACCAATATATCAGTAGGATTAACATTTGGAGGCAAAAAATACGGATATCATCAGAACCTGCAATGTAATCATGAACATATATAAACTGAAGTTAAACAATACCAATGTGGGCTGAAGACATGTAAAAAAAGAAATATTCACAAAATCTTCACAATTTTGTAGTAATCCATAACAAAAACAGAATCTACTGCCAAAAGAAATGGTATTGCATGTCTTTTTTTTGTGTTTGGGCTAAAATAGAGTCTCAATCGATTATCTATGAAAACAAAGTAGATAGATGGGTATAACAATAATTGAAGCATGAAAATACAATTAAATAATACTCTCTCCGTCCCATAGTAGATGTCACACTTTCCTTTTTAGTTTATCCGACAAAAGATGTCACATTTCCTCTTTTGGAAAAAGTTTCCTCTCACATCAGTTATAAAATTATACTATTTCCTCTCACCACTTAACATACAAAACAACATCTCCTATCTCGTGCCCAAGTGTGTCATCTTCTTTGGAATGGAGAGAGTAGTAAAATAAATCACAACTAATAGTTATAATCTCAATTAGGAATCCTACGAGGAAATTATACATTTTACGTTCAAAACATTAATACACAACTTAAATTATATTACTGCTATGCTATTAGATTAATTCACGAGAAAAATAATTGGTAATAAAATAATTTAATCATTCATACAACTTAAGTGAAGCTAAATTAAGATAAATAAAACATAATGAAAATAGAATTAACCTAGGTCGTTTGTGTCAATATTAGCCGAATGATTCTGAGCTGACGGATGTGAAATTGAATTATATAATTATATAATAACATTAATCAGCATACAACTAATTCAAATTAATTGTACAGCAATGTACTTGTTCTACATTATCATGAGTAGGTATATGAACGGCGAGGTCTCCTTTAGCACAACAAAGATTGGTGCACAAACTGGTGCAATGTACACGTAAATAGGGATAATATTCCGTAGCAACACCAAAAGCAAAACCAAATAAAAATTAGTGGTAGGTCAGTATGGTATACCGTACCGAGAACTGCGGCGTGACAAAATATCATACTGATACCATATCGAATTTTCGGCATATAGGATTGCTTAATTTTTGATACCATTACCTTACCATTATTGTGGTATACCACACTTTTAGGCTATACCGAAATGCCGTAATGCAACAAAAATCTATTTTATACCCAAAATATTTAAAAGTATGATTTTCGAAGATTTTTTTCTTTTTAATTTTATTTTATATATAAATATAATATAATATAATATTATATTTCAACATATACCAAATTTCTCCATATATACATTTCTCCATATAAGGTAGGCCCATATATACATTTCTCCATCGACCATAAACGTCCAATACTCCTTAAACTACGCGTAGGGAACTAAGAAAAAAAAAGCTCATAAATTCGACCTCCTTTTTCAGAACGATTAAAAGAGATAGAAAAAAGACTGGGGTGTTACGTTTTGTTTAGATCATTGTTGTGGACAATGTGATCTAAATTCTTATTTTGCTTTTGATTAAATTATTTTTGTGAACTCTGATGTAACGCGATCAAATCTCGAACACAGTCAAGATCAACAATAGAACGAATAGCAAGATCGACAACACACACAATTGATTGAAATGAGTTTAACGAAGGAAAACCAAGAACTCAATGAGAAAACGATGAGGAATCTTTTATTCAATTTCTGTGGAAGATTACAAACTGATTGGATGAAAAATCTTTCTCTCTCACTCTGCTTGCACAGCTCGGTTATGCACTCTATTTGACTAACACTAATCTAACAACCAAAACAAATCCAACGGCTGTCATTTAAGCTAACTAACTAATCGCATCCGACGGCTCACGTTTGTCTATGCATCAGTTAATAACAACGGTCAACACCGAACTCGACTAAGTTCGGCTAATGCCGAGCACCAGCAAGTTCGGCTAATCACCGAGCACGATTAAGCTCGGCTAACACCGAGCTGCAATCAATCACCGAGCTTTACTGATTGTGCAGTTTTGCCCCAATCCTCATAACAAATCTCCACCTTGGGACACAACTGGACAATCCACAGAGCATATCCATCTTCCACAATCACTCCAGCTGAATCAGATTCACCAAATCCATGCAATACTTCAACTTAAGTCCTGGTAACACCTTTGTTAGCATATCAGCTGCATTGTGCTCAGTAGCCACCTTTTCAATCTTCACCGAGCCCTTTTCAACTTCATCCCTCACAAAATGTAGTTTGACATCCACATGCTTACTCCTCTCATGGAATGTCTGGTGCTTCGATAAACATATGGCACTATTTGAGTCACACAGCAATGTCACAGCTTCTTGATCAACTCCAAAGTCAGAGCAGATTCCTTTCAGCCACATGCTCTCCTTCACAGCCTCAGCCATGGAAATGTACTCAGCTTCTGTCGTTGAGAGTGCCACCACAGACTGCAAACTGGATTTCCAACTCACTGCAGCACCATACATGCAGAATACATAACCCGATTGGGACTTCCTTGTATCTATATTAGTTGCAAAATCAGAATCACAATATCCCAATAGAGGCTGCTTTTCAACCTTCTTACTTCCATCAAATAGAATTCCATAATCATGAGTACCACTGAGGTACCTCAACATCCACTTCAAAGCATGCCAGTGTTCCAGACCTGGATCAGCCATGTACCTGCTTACAACACTTATTGCTTGGCTGATATCTGGCCTTGTACACACCATGGTGTACATGATGCTTCCCACTATGTTCGCATATGGGATCTTGTCCATTTCTCTTCTTTGATCATCATCTTTGGGGCTTTGATTCATACTGAGTTTGAACTGAGAACTCAGTGGTATGCTCACTGGTTTACTTTGATCCATCTGAAATTTCTTGATCACATTACTGATATAATCCCTCTGAGTCAGCCATATCTTCTTGTGATGTCTATCTCTGATAATTTCCATCCCAAGAATCTTCTTAGCATTGCCAAGATCTTTCATTTCAAACTCAGATTTCAGATCAGATTTTACTAGCTCCACCTCTTCCTTATGCTTAGCAGAAATCAACATATCATCTACATACAATAGTAGATATGCCACAACAACTCCATCTCTTCTCTTGATGAATACACAGTGATCATACAAAGATTTCTCAAACCCAATCTTCTGCATGAACTCATTAAATCTAAGATACCACTGCCTTGAACTTTGTTTCAGCCCATATAAGCTTCTCTTCAGTAGACAGACCTTTCCCTCATCCCCTGGTTGAACGAAGCCAGGTGGTTGTTCCATGTAGATCTTTTCTTCAAGCTCTCCATGAAGAAAGACTGTTTTAACATCAAGTTGCTCTAATTCCCAATCTCTTTGTGCAACAATTGCCAGCAAAATTCTGATGGAACTGTGCTTAACCACAGGTGAAAAAATCTCATTGTAGTCCACCCCTTCTTTCTGTGTGAATCCCTTAGCCACCAATCTAGCTTTGAATCTGATTTGGTTGTCGTTGAAAGCTTCAACTTTCTTCTTGTAAATCCACTTACAACCCACTGTTTTCTGGTCAGTAGGTCTCAATACCAATATCCATGTGTGATTTTTGTACAAGCTATCAATTTCTTCCTGCATAGCCAGCAACCATTGATCCTTTTCTGGACTCCTCAATGCTTCTTTATAGGTGGAAGGTTCATGATAATCCATCTCCTCAGCCACTGCTAGAGCATAATGCATCATATCATAATCATTAAATCTGGTAGGGAGCTTGATATTCCTTCTTGCTCTGTCTCTTGCAATTACTCTTTCCGGAGTTCTGACTTCAGTTTGGCTTTCAGTAGTTCCACCACCAGTGGCTTCACATGTAGGACTTGGATGAGTCTGAGTTGCATCTGTAGGTTTTCTCAGGTTCTCCACCTCAAAATGAGTTCTCTGAGTATCTCTGTTGAGGAAAGGCATTTCAGATTCTTTGAAGATTACATCTCTACTAACCACCACTTTCTTGTTCCCTTCCTCACAACACCATAACCTATAGCCCCTGACTCCCTTCTGATAACCGATCATGACACATCTGAGAGCCCTAGGCTCCAATTTGTCCTGCTTTATATGAGCATAAGCTCTACACCCGAATGGCCTTAGCCTTGAGTAATCCCCAGCACTGCCATACCATCTGCTATCCGGGGTTTCACTCTCTATAGCAGCTGATGGAGACTTGTTGATCAAAACAACGGCAGTTGAAGCTGCTTCTGCCCAAAATGGCTTTGACATACCAGAAGCTATCAGCATACACCTTACCTTCTCTAGGATAGTTCTATTTGCCCTCTCAGCAACTCCATTTTGTTGTGGGTTGTGAGGGACTGTTCTATGCCTCTTAATCCCTTTGTTTTTGCAGAACTCATCAAATTCATGGGACAAGAACTCTAAACCATTGTCAGTTCTTAGGCATTTCAGTGGCCTTTCCTTTTCCAGTTCAACCTCTGTGCACCATTGCTGAAATTTCTGAAAAGTTTCTGATTTTTCTTTCATAATCACTATCCATATCTTTCTTGAGAAGTCATCAACAAATGATAGAAAATATCTACCTCCTCCAATGCTGTTTATTGGTGCATGGCCCCAAATGTCACTGTGAACATATTGGAGAGGCTCCTTTGATATATGTTTTCCCTCTCCATATGGCTGCTTTTTACTTTTGCCTAGGATGCACTCTTCACATGATCCTATATCCACTGGTGTCTCAGACTTAGGCATCTTAATCACACCTTGTTTTAAAAGCTGTCTTATTCCAGTTTCTCCAATGTGGCCTAGCCTTGCATGCCAATTGATGGATTCTTGAGTTGAGTGAACTGATCCATTAATTGCTTCAGCCTTCAGGTAGTAAAGAACATTGTTTCTGATAGCTTTCATAATCATCTGGCCATTCTTTGTCACAAGCATCTCTCCACCATATAGAGTCAACCTATAGCCTTTCCTTTCAAGAAGGCCCAAGGAGATCAGGTTTCTCTTGATAGATGGAATATATCTAACATCTGTTAGTGTTCTTAAACATCCATCATCCAATCTCAAACATATATCCCCCACACCCTTGACTTCGCATACATGATCATCTCCTAGTAAAACCGAGCCATCTGACTCTCTCATATTCCAGAACCATTCAATATTTGATGACATATGGAAACTGCACCCAGAGTCCATGATCCATACCTTGGAAATTGGGCTGCTTTTAACCACATTTAGGGCTCTTGCTTCTTCAATTTCTTCAGTGATAGCAGCTGTACCCTCCTCTCTGTCATTCTCAGCTTGCTTCTTTTTCCAAGCAAAACAGTTTTGTTTGATATGGTTTGGTTTCTTACACCAGAAACAGCTCCTGGTCTCTTTCTGATCTGCACCCTTTGTGGTTGGAGGCTTCCATTTCTGAGATGAGGGTTTCTTGAATTTAAAAGGCTTCTTTGATGCTACCCTAACACTCAGACTCTCAGCAGCCTGATCAATAGGTTTATCGTTTGATTTCTGCGTTCCCTTCAATTTTAAAGCAGAGGATACCTCTTCCAAAGTTACCTTCGAATCTCTCCCCAGTAGTATTGAGTCCTTAAACTGCTCAAAGCTTGGAGGCAGAGCATTCAATAACATCAAAGCCTTGTCCTCATCCTTCATGGCATCATCCACACTTTCAAGATCGTCTATACACTTTCTGAATTCTTCAAGTTGACCCCCAAGATTCTTGGAGTCAGAGAATCTGAAATTGAACAGCCTTTGCTTAAGGTGTAATCTGTTCGAAATCGACTTCTCCATATAAATCTTCTCCAATTTCTCCCACACCCCTGCGGCATCATCCTCCTTTTGGACTTCCCTGAGTACCCTGTCACTCAGGCACAAGACGATGGAGCTATAAGCCTTGTATTCCATTTCTTGTGCTTTCGCCGCATCAGCTTCCTGCGTTCCCTTCTTATCCGTCTTGGATTTCACATAATCCCAGACCCCTTGCTGCATCAAAACAGCTCTCATCTTCAATCTCCAAAGGCCAAAATCATTTTCGCCAGTAAAACGCTCAACATCAAATTTCGCAGTAGACATTGTCGAATGTGTCGTCTTCTTCCGTTCCCACAGACGGCGCCAATTTGTGAACTCTGATGTAACGCGATCAAATCTCGAACACAGTCAAGATCAACAATAGAACGAATAGCAAGATCGACAACACACACAATTGATTGAAATGAGTTTAACGAAGGAAAACCAAGAACTCAATGAGAAAACGATGAGGAATCTTTTATTCAATTTCTGTGGAAGATTACAAACTGATTGGATGAAAAATCTTTCTCTCTCACTCTGCTTGCACAGCTCGGTTATGCACTCTATTTGACTAACACTAATCTAACAACCAAAACAAATCCAACGGCTGTCATTTAAGCTAACTAACTAATCGCATCCGACGGCTCACGTTTGTCTATGCATCAGTTAATAACAACGGTCAACACCGAACTCGACTAAGTTCGGCTAATGCCGAGCACCAGCAAGTTCGGCTAATCACCGAGCACGATTAAGCTCGGCTAACACCGAGCTGCAATCAATCACCGAGCTTTACTGATTGTACAGTTTTGCCCCAATCCTCATAACAATTTTACTTCCCTAGATCAAAGGACAAACTAAAACATTGGATAGACAAACTACAGTTTGAGCTCATTTGACATGGTAGACATGTTGTACCCGAATATTATAATCTTTGTTGGAATAAAATGAAATAAATAGTTTTTATATATTGCAGAAATATCTGCATATTATCTAAATCTAGATGCTATGTAGTAGCAAATGCTCTAGAATTATGTAGTAGAATATCTAGGTAATTTGTAGTAGAATTATCTACTTATATAAGGTACAAAAGAATAAAGTAGACAATTCTAAAATATAACAATAATGCTTGTATATATAACAGTATTTACATGCACCAACTATAGGTCTAATGCCCTTATTAATATGTCTATATTGTCCATATAGAAAACACTTATCATGAGTGCCTACACCAATATCCTCATACGGAAGATCCTAAACAAGGTGTAGTGATGTCAAAAGACAACAATATTATAACATAAGTTGTGCAACAAATAACAAACATAGAGAAGAAAATACGTTGTCAAATAAAAATGGATACAATCCATGAAACCCTCACAAAATCGCTTGACTTAAACGACATCTGATTTAAAATATACACAATACAACAATAAAATATAAACCAATATATCAGTAGGATTAACATTTGGAGGCAGAAAATACGGATATCATCAGAACCTGCAATGTAATCATGAACATATATAAACTGAAGTTAAACAATACCAATGTGGGCTGAAGACATGTAAAAAAAGAAATATTCACAAAATCTTCACAATTTTGTAGTAATCCATAACAAAAACAGAATCTACTGCCAAAAGAAATGGTATTGCATGTCTTTTTTTTGTGTTTGGGCTAAAATAGAGTCTCAATCGATTATCTATTAAAATAAAGTAGATAGATGGGTATAACAATAATTGAAGCATGAAAATACAATTAAATAATACTCTCTCCGTCCCATAGTAAATGTCACACTTTCCTTTTTAGTTTATCCGACAAAAGATGTCACATTTCCTCTTTTGGAAAAAGTTTCCTCTCACATCAGTTATAAAATTATACTATTTCCTCTCACCACTTAACACACAAAACAACATCTCCTATCTCGTGCCTAAGTGTGTCATCTTCTTTGGAATGGAGAGAGTAGTAAAATAAATCACAACTAATAGTTATTATCTCAATTAGGAATCCTACGAGGAAATTATACATTTTACGTTCAAAACATTAATACACAACTTAAATTATATTACTGCTATGCTATTAGATTAATTCACGAGAAAAATAATTGGTAAAAAAATAATTTAATCATTCATACAACTTAAGTGAAGCTAAATTAAGATAATTAAAACATAATGAAAATAGAATTAACCTATGTCGTTTGTGTCAATATTAGCCGAATGATTCTGAGCTGACGGATGTGAAATTGAATTATATAATTATATAATAACATTAATCAGCATACAACTAATTCAAATTAATTGTAAACCAATGTACTTGTTCTACATTATCATGAGTAGGTATATGAACGGCGAGGTCTCCTTTAGCAACAACAAAGATTGGTGCACAAACTGGTGCAATGTACACGTAAATAGGGATAATATTCCGTAGCAACACCAAAAGCAAAAGCAAATAAAAATTAGGGGTAGGTCAGTATGGTATACCGTACCGAGAACTGCAGCGTGACAAAATATCATACTGATACCATATCGAATTTTCGGCATATCGGATTGCTTAATTTTTGATACCATTACCTTACCATTATTGTGGTATACCACACTTTTACGCTATACCGAAATGCCGTAATGCAACAAAAATCTATTTTATACCCAAAATATTTAAAAGTATGATTTTCGAAGATTTTTTTCTTTTTAATTTTATTTTATATATAAATATAATATAATATAATATTATATTTCAACATATACCAATTTTTCGGTACGCACTGATATACTCAATCCTACGGTATATACAGAATATTCGGTGTACCATGGTATACTGCAGTATAGGAAAATTGATACCGTTACCGTACCGAAAGATTGCGATACAGTATTATTCCGTATATGCCAAAAATTGCGGTATACCGAAAAATTGATATTTTCAGTATTATTTCAATACGGTATATCGGTATTTTTCTCCACCCTTATAAAGAAGCATGCATGTAGCATATAAAAATATTATATAGAATATTATTCCAATTGTATACATACATTCTACTAGGAATAAAATTTCTACAATGGGAACTCATAATTTTCTTTTGAAATATTCTCTTTGTTGCAATTCACGACGAGAAGATTTTGTCAGAGTCCCTCTTTTTTAGTTTAGGTTTCCTTTTCTTAATATATACTGTATGTTTCTTTTTCTTTAGAGTATATTGGTATCTTCACAAAAAAAAATACTAGCTAGAACTTGATTATTTTTCCTTCCTACAGCATATAGTCTAGACTTGTATATTCCCTCTTTTCCATAAAATGTAAATCAAATAAACATGTAACATTTAAATTATTGATATATGCAACAAAAGAAGCTGATGCACACTGATTTCACCTCACAAATCCCCTTATTGAGCCCATTTCATCAAAGAATCATGCATACAAATTGTGAGAAGCAACTAATAAAATTAATCAGAGCTTAGATTGAGGGAATGTGCTAATCTTGAAGCAATGCAGTAAGCAGTAGATTGAATGGTGATCATTGGATTCACACCAACTGCAGTTGGCAACACACTTCCATCACACACAAATAGTCCCTTTGCCTCCCAGCACTCCCCGTTTTCGTCCACTGCTCCGTCCTCCTCCTTCCCTCCCATCCGGCAGCTGCTCATCTGATGCGCCGAGCAGTACACTGTCCACTGCTGTGACCTTGACATAGGCCCTCCCGGTGCTGTCACCGAGTCCAGAAACTCCTCCACGCCCTCCTCGTCTTTGCATCTCATTTTCTGCCCATCGCTTCTGAATGTGCCCACTTCAGCAGCCCCAGCAGCAATCAGGATTCTCAGAGCTCGCCTCAGCCCGGTTTTGAGGTTCTCTTTGTCGATTTCGCTGAACCTGTATCTTATATGCCCTTGTTTGATCACACTACCCGAGCCTACGTCTCTAGGCAGTGCAAACAGAACAGCAGTTCGGGCGTATCTTGTCATCCTCTCTTTCATGTCATGCCTCGAAACCCAAGGGAGCAACGAGGCGAACGAAGCAGGTCCGAGTGATGCAGCTTCCACTATGGCTCGGGAGCTTGACTCTTCTTCGTCTCGTACCTTATGGATGGAGGTGATGATACCGCCTTCGAAGCTCTTACCATTGAGTTCGACTTGAGACTCGGGGAAGTATCCCCACACGAAGGAGACAGGGTGGAGATGCAGATTCCGACCAATGTTCTTGTTCTCCAACCCGCTAGCTACCAGCAACGGCGGTGTGAGGAGAGAACCACAAGCAGAAACTGTAGCCCGTGCCTCAATACGAAGCTTCCTCCCGATGTTCTTGTTTTCAGCAGTTGCTATGACTCCAATGCATCTCTTCCTAGATTTCTCGATACTGTCCCTCACCAGCACGAACGTGTCTGCTTTGCATCCGGTTAGGATCACTGCCCCGTTGTCGACAGCATCAACGAGCCACGTCGATTCAGTTCCCTTTTTATCCCCTCGTCTGCAGCCATAGCAGCAAGAACCACAGTAATGATCCACTGAAGAGTTTCTTGGCACGGGCTCGACTTTTAGGCCGAGATCCTCACAACCCGTCCTCAGCACTTGATTTTGAAACCCTTCTTCTGTGCAAGATTTTGTCACACCGATCCTCTCACACACACGATCCATTGCAGATCGATATTCGTGGCTGTTAAAGAGAGGAATCTTGTTTTCTTCTGACCATTCTTTGAGTATATCATCAGGAGTTCTGATGCAAGCACACCAATTTATAGACGAACCACCACCAACCATTGTTCCCGCCATGACCAGTATTTTCCCATCTTCAGTAGTTAGCATTCCACCAGATTCGTACAACTCAGACAACGAAGGCCCTTCGAGGCCTGAATAATCTTCTGGTACAAAGTAGTGACCTTTCTCAAGGACAACGACTTTCTGACCCGACTTGGCAAGTACCGCTGCAGCAACACCTCCCCCACTACCCGATCCAACAATCACCACATCACATTTTATCGTAAACAAGTTATCTTCTAGGTCATCCACGACATCTATGCCTTTCTGGATAAGGGATTCCTTCAGTGACCTCTCATCTAAATTCACAGTGTCGATAATCCCCTCAGCAAGTGGTCTTCCCTTTTTGTGTTTTATCCGTCTCTCAACAGCCTCTACCTCGTATCCAATTGCTTTCCAAGCAGGATTGTTCGAATTTTCATCAGTCTGCAGCACAACATAGAAAGAATATCAATGCTCTCGATGAAAACATACACTATAACGACCCGAAAAACAGCAGAGACGGAGAGAGCAAGCAGAAAGATCGTTTACCAACGAGAAGAAGACGAAGAGCGTGATGATCTTTAGCAAGACGAAAGCTATCCTGAGCGGCAGCACAAGAGTCTCAGCCGACCATCTCTGAAGGATGGCTTCTCTCTTCTTCAACGACAACTCGGAAAAACTGTGCACAAATGGAAACTTCCAATCCAAACAAACCCAACCACACAGCAAGAGTGTTCCCACTCTGCTTGATAAACACTTCAACACTAAACTCACAATCAACAATCCTTTAGGCAGGCCCCTCTTCACCATTAGCTCAGCCACCTATTTCAAATTGCAATTTTTCAAAACTCAAAACAGAAAAAATTTGGGAATTTTAAAAAATTCCATGTCACTGAAGATTCTAGTACTAGTTACTATTTAATATTGCATCTCCATCAAAGTTGCTCAAAATTACAATTCTTTATGTAACTCACAAACTAGAAGCCAACTACCTTTGAATAGTAAATTGAATACAACTACTTTAATAGCTCTAACTGATCTCATCGATGGCTTAGATCAACCAAGATTCTGGAATCTAGGCAACACCACATAGATTCCCACATGTACAATATCTACCCTTTTTCACACACTTATACCAAAATTTGTTGCTTTTTTTTTCAAATCACATAACATAAAAATTGGCTTTTTGGATTCTAGAATTCGGAATACAGTCAACGCAGCCCCACATTGAAATTGAATCAATTAATGTTACATAAACAAATGATAGGCTGAGATTTCGTAGAAATAAATATCCAAGTAGTAAACAAAGGGAAAAGAGTTTACCTGATTAGAGATGAGGAGAGGGTTTGTTAAGTCCGGAAAATTGGCATCATCAGCGAGAGGAGGAATGAGGGCCTGACAAATGGCAGCCAGTGATTGGATTTGAGATGGTGAGAAGCCATGGTTGTAGTTCTTCTTGATTCCTCCCTTCAACAATGGATGAGGCTCTTCTTCCTTCATCTCTCTCTCTCTCCTCTCTATCTCTCTCCTGTTTTTATATATTTATATTTATCTTTTCATACATCAATCAAAATTTTCATAATTTCATTGGGAAAATCTATTTGGATTTACTGAAAATAAAAATACATTTAATTTCTTTTGCATTCTTATTCTTATTCTTATTCTTATTCTTCTTCTTTATCCGACAACAGATGCGGACACAACTTTGGCGGAATCCAATTAATTACATTTCATTGGATTTACGGATTAAGGCAGAAAATTGTATCATTCTCCGCGCTGCCAACTGTATCGCGACCCATTAGTCTTACATCTATTCTTTTGTGTTTACTATTTTTCTTTTACCTCGTTGAACGACTTATTATCTCTCAGAACGACTAGCCTAGTGAGTAATAATATTACTATGTTTAAATATATAAAACTATATTACTCCTACCAAACATTTAAATTTGTTAGAATGCAAAATATATTGTAAAACTAATTTAGTTTGGAGAAATATTGAAGAAGATAAAGTAGTGGAGTGTATGTAAAATCAAATGGAATATTTAATTATAAAAAGGGCAAATTACTAAAAAAATATTATAAAGTTTGGTCAAAATTCTGCTCTATAATCAATCATATTATAACTTTGATATTTTTCTCAATTGTCTCATAGCAAAAAATTTCATTATGCCGTGTTTCTGAGTTTATCAACGTAATGCTAACATAGGTAAAAATTAAAGATATAATTGACTAAATGTATTAAATGATGTTGTTCAAATAATCGAATATTTTTTCGCATGATATTTTTCATTTGCCCCCCAAATTATAGATTATGAGATCATTGAAAAAAAATGTGAGGTTATGATATAATTAGTCATTTCTCAAAGGATAGACTAAAATTTGACCAATTTTTATAATTTTTTTTGGCTATTTACCTATAAAAAAACCATAAACATTTTTTAAAGAGACACTCTTTGTAATAAGTGACATGTACATCTCAAATTCAATCATTCAATATATGCTTCAGTTTATTTCACACTACCAATTTTTGAGTAAATATGCTCACTCTAATAACCTAATTATACGAATCTATTTCTAGATAAATTTTCGGATACTATTTGGAAGTAGGTGAACACAAATTAGTGGTACTTTATTTTTCAATAGTTGTGACAGAAATTAACTAATGGTCAAAATTGATAATTTGAAAAAAGTTAGTGATAATTTAAATATATATATGATGATTTAACCACTGTCTCGACATTATTTAGTTGAGCCAAAAGTTTATTGGGACTTGGGACCGTCTTACAAAATTAACTCATTTTTAAGAATCTACTAAAATTCATAATTACTAGTCATTAAAAAATTGTTTAAATTCAAGGCAGTCATACTGATAGAGACATATATAGTATTGAATTTTCTCATATGCTCTGTCTAAAAGTAGTGTGACCACTAGGTCCAAATTTTTTGCTTTTCTAATTGTTCGTTAATTAATTTAATTGATTTTCAATATTAAATAGAGCCCCAACCATGTTAGATTAGTGGAGTAGAATAATTATCGTTGTACATTTAAATTTTCTATTTGTATTCAATTCTTGAGTGGCGTAGTACTTTTATTGACGAGACTTGTTTTTCTTTTTTGCTCTTCCTAAGATTAGGTTACATGTAGCTTTCATGATAATATCATTCCAACAAATTATTGTTACGAGCGCTATATTTTATAACTATTTTTAAAATTTTTGGATTTGTGTATATGACTCTACTCAAACTCAAACAATAGATTAGCTTTTAGGCTACCATCTAGAGACTAGAGTTGCAAGTTAATACTCCACAGTCCATATACATAAGGGTCGTTTTATGGAGTACTTATAATCAGGACAGATTATTTGGTCGATTAAACTAGTAATTTTCGCCCAAAATATTGTTTCTTCGGTCCAACCGGTTAGCGAACTGTCTTGACGAATACGGGCCACCGAGGATATATCCCATCTGCCAAATAGTATCCCCTACTATACTGCGTGTCGTTGGCTACGAAGTTGATTTCGGGACCCTCCCCCCGGCACTCATCATTGAATAGAGGCAATGACTAAAGAACATTGATGTCGTTGTTCGAACCTGCAACACCGAAATACGCATGCCAGATTCGCAAACGGTAGTCAGCAACGACTTCCAGGATCATCGAGCGATGTCTGCCTTAGAAACCAGTAGTGAACTGGCCTTTCCACGCCACTGGGCAGTTTCTCCACTCCCAATGCATGCAATCGATGCTTCCTAACATTCCTGGGAAACCGTGAACCGCACCGTGCATATCTAGCAGTCTCTGGCACTCATCAGGGGTGGGCTTTCGTAGGAACTTCCCACCAAATATTTCCCGGATCCCCTTACAAAACTGCCTGAGCACCGTTAGGATAGTCGTCTCACCCATCTGTAGGTATTCGTCGAACATATCAGCCGGTCCGGCGTAGGCAAGCTGCCGGATTACAGCGGTGCACTTTTGAAGAGTAGACAGCCCGATTCGGCCAGTGCAATCACTTCGGAGGGTGAAGCACTGGTACCGCTCCGCCAAATTCGTCGCTATATGGTTGAAGAGTCGTTGCGACATTCTGAATCGCCGACGAAAAATCTCGGATGGATAACGGGGGTTTTCCACAAAGTAGTCCGTCATTAGACGCTGGTGCGCTCCGCTATGGTCTCGTTGGATGGTCCGACGACGAGTAATCACACGAGGTATCGCGGCCTCCGCCGCACGCGCCGCATCCTCCATGTCGGCGTCGTTTTGCACCTCTTGAATCAGAGAATTCCACGTCTCGTTCCACAAATCGTCCATTTTTAATTCCAGTGGAATCCACAAATTTTAGTGAGAGAAAGTATGAGTGAAGAATTGGGATGATGTAAAAATAATGAGTGAAATGGAGTGTATTTATAGGTAAATTAAATTGAATTTAAAAAATACAAAAAATAAAAAATCGTCCGCCCCGCCGCAAACCGCCCCCACTATAGGCCGGCGCGTCCTCACACATATCTCGGCGGAAGGCCTTCCGCCCCTTTTTTTTTGTCCGCTTCGGGGCGGACGTCCCGCCCACTATAGACC
This sequence comes from Salvia splendens, assembly GCF_004379255.2. Taxonomy (NCBI): domain Eukaryota; kingdom Viridiplantae; phylum Streptophyta; class Magnoliopsida; order Lamiales; family Lamiaceae; genus Salvia; species Salvia splendens. Next base: position 9,037,961 of record NC_056045.1, on the reverse strand, counting down.
GCTCCGCCTTCGCTCCCACCGGGGCGGCTGGCGCGCCTATACTACAGTGGACACTCTAATATTGGACTTTTGTTTTGTGAGTTGTTCAATTTTCTCTGTAATCTTTTGCCTTTACCAAGTTAGGTAGAATAAAATTATGCAAAACTCGCATTTCCATAAAAATTGTTCATTTCCAAGTGTCATTATAAAGGTATAAATTCTATATTCTTATAATTTATTTATCAAATTTTCATCAGTTCAATTTTAATTGGGGTCTTTTCGAGCACGTATCGAGATAAGTTGCATGACCTAACAAAGGCAATCTCAATATTTTACCATTATTAAGAGCATCTCCAATGCCCGGATGTCCCACTCGCACATCCACTAGAACTTCCCAAAAACACCTCCTGCCACGTTACTAGGACTTCCCATCCCACTGCCACGTCACTAGGACTTCCCCTGCACAATCCGCCCTTCCCATCGCCCTTCCTACTAGGACTTATCGCAATAAAAAAAATCACAAATTCACAAATAAAGCAATTTACGTTTACGGAAATAAAATTTCAACACGAATACGAAAGGGAAAAATTAACAACTTCATTAAAAAAAATAATACCGGACGTCCGACCCACGCCACAATGGCGGACGTCCACCCGCCCGTCGCCCGCACGTCCGAGGACATCCGACGTCCTTACGGGATGTCCGTATCCGACTTGCCACGCCACAATGGCGGACGTCCCGGTCGCCCGTCGCGGATGTCCGACCGGACGTCCGCCATTGGAGATGCTCTTATACTTGTCTTTGGAGCTTCAACTTGTTTATGCATTTCGATCTCATATTTTTCATCACCTATTAAAAGGTTATATATTAAAATAGTACTATTAATTTGATAATCTATCTATATATCCTAATTTAACGTGCAAGTTGGGTGAAAAGATCTTAATGCCTTTTTGAGGGAAAATAGAAATATGGAGTGTCTTCTATCCAAAAATAATTTTTGAAGGCAAAAATAATTGGATAAATAATGGTCCAATAAAATGCTAGCTTCTTGAAGAAGTTTTTAAAACACATATAAATAGTGTACTACCATTAATTTTTTTATAATTAAGTTAATAAATTTATATATTAATTAGACTTATATTTGAGTTAAAATTGGAATTGTGCTAGAGAATTTAGTTTGCCTTCCATTTATTTAGGTTAAAATTGAGATTTAATCACTTACTGCAATCATTTTTCTCCGAATTAGTTCACAAGCTAAACGATAACACAAATATGTAATGTTTACAATTTTCATCCTATATTTACTCAATTAAAGTTTTTAATTCTTATATTTTAATTCGCCTCTAATTAATTAAACAATACTACTAAATTTATAGATTAAACTATGAAATAAGATGAAATTATATGTATTTAATATTAAATCTAACTAATTAACTTCTTAGTATAAAGAGTAGTGTAAATTGTTACATTATTCAAAACAAACAAGATGCATAAAAGATTATCGTTATTTTAAGTGATAAATTTACTTTTTATACGTATATGTGGCGGGAAGTAAGAAATTTATTCTTTCCAATATAAAAAAATTCATTTAGCCTTTGGCCATGTTTATCAAATTATGCTATGGTCTGAAATTAAATGGAAGAAATAAATAGTCAACTAAAATGTGATTATTGGATAAAACAAATTTTCTAACTTGACTTCTCAAAGAAGTTTTAAATTCTAATGCTTTAAATTATTCATATATTTAATATGTATATGTTTAATATTCCATATATATTTTTCAAATTATTTTTTAAAAAATTGAACTACTAAAATTTTATATTAATTTACCTTTTATTTGGATTAGTGACTTGCAAGCACTGCCAAGAGACATCTTTACTCACACATATTTTCTTTATTTGTATATCTTATTTTAATTAACTCATACTCTTTTATCATTAGTCACACATCTTCTTTTTGTCATTAATTTTTTTTTACTCAGATTAAATTATAAATTAAAATTACATAAATGTGTCATTTATTAGAGTGAGGCAAAATAAGTACATTTTGTGTTTTTAAAATCTTCACATTGCTTTGAATTCTTATTTTCTATATGTTTATTATATTTTGTATTTATTATATAAAACTTTTATGTCTCATACATAGCACGAGTGTTAATACTAGTTTATACTAATATATGAGTAAGAAATAAAATCTTATCATCTATGCAACCATGCAAAGAGCTTGCAATTTTTTAGGAATGAGTCTATTTTTGTATTTGTTCAAATGTGTAGAAGATTTGATTTGACGCCCACCATTATTATAGGAATAATAAGCGTTCCACACGCCATTCAAGCGAGTTGCACTTAGACCCATCGAATTTTGAGTCAATAATCAAACTGAAATTCTATAAAATTAAAAAACTCTAGTTCTAAATTTCTTATTTTAGCAAATTATTCGGGTCATCCCTTGTATTTTAAGGTGAACTGACGCCTTTAGTCGATGTCTTGTTCACCAGTAGACTACTTTCCGTTTTAGAAAACCAAATCTAAAATTCAAAATGAAAATGAAAAATGAAAAATGGAAAATGGAAAAAAGGTGTTTTAAAAAGAGTGAATTACATTTTAAGGTGGCGTTGCACATTCGGTCCCCTATACTTTAAAATTCATATACATGATCCCTATACTTTAAAATGCACATTTAATGTGTTTTTGCACTTTTATCAATATTTTTTTGGGCAAAAATATCCCTAAATCCCAAAGGGGTATTTTTTTACATTTCGTCTCCAATTACAACCATTTTATATATGAATTTTGATTCTTTTTCTACCCTTTTACGTTTGGAATTTTCTGGGATTCCAAATTTTATTATTTATTGATTTTTGCTTTTTTATCACTTCAGAAAGAAATAATTTCGGTCACTGCAATTTGGTGGTGGAGATAAACATAATTTGTTTTTTATTGTTTTGTTCACATGAAAATCTGGTTCGAATCATATTTAATACATTGTTTATTGTAAGATTTTTATTTACTTATTTATTTTTGTGGGAAAAGTTATGAGTGGGCTAATGGTCATCTACTCATTGATTCACATTTTAATAAGTTTTCAGTATTTGTTGCATATTACGTGAATAAATATAATAGGGAATATCTTCTTTAGTACATTAATTATCTAAAATGAGCAAATTTAATCTGTAATATTTTATAATATCTTTTAAGGTCCATCAACTATAAATTAATATCAATTCAACTACATTTTAGCTATTTCCAATATTTTCATGACCAAAGTACCCTTAAGGCAGTGGGACAATTCAATCTATTTACCCTCTCATTTTCATTATAGTATGTAATTTGGAATAGTTGATGTACCAAAAAATATGTTCCCTCTAATTTTAATTTCAAAATAAAAATATCTTAATGATATTAATATTCTACTACTATTAATTATTTACGTTTAGTTTTAGTTATTTGTAATATTTTAAACCATTGTACTATATTTAATATTGATGAGACTCGTTTCGTGCATGTGTTCCGTAGTAAAACTACATAAAATTCTGTAAACTAACGCTTAATTTTGAGCCAGGTATGTGTATAAGTCCGTCATTTTCAGAAACTAAGTTGATCAACTGGGCAGACAAGTGGATCAGGAGAAGGAGCAGAATCGCTACACAAACAGATCAAGTGAAGCAAATGACAAGCAGCGGAGCACCAAATGAAAGACTAATGCGTCGCACAAGAAGAAATCCTCAAGAGCAAAGGGTAAAGATGACCTTTCAAAAGACAAATGCCCTAAGGATCAAGACCTCACGCCTTCCTATAAATGGAAATAGAGAAGGAGGAAGGAAGGGGTTTTTCAATCAGTGCCACTCATTAGTTTTCGGCTCTCTTCCAGAGCTGAAATTGGGAGCTCCAACACTTGGTTCTCCTGTTTTTACACACACACACACACACACACTTGGTTCCTTTCTAGCTTAGTTTAGTTAGTTGGTGCTTTTGGTGGTTATTTTCTGCACATTTCAGCCTTCGGTTCTGTATTCCACTCCGAGAAGGGGTGAAGAAACAATTTCCTAATTTCCTTGTTTGTTTTCAATTTACTTTTGTTGTTATTGACGCTTGATGCTTGTGACTTAGTGGATTCGAAGTTATGTTTTTATTTCAGGTCATCGTGTTCTGTTTTATGCATGATGTTTCTGATTTGCTTTCAGCTTCCTTTTCATTTCACATGTTCTAGGTTAGATATGTTTTGCTCTTCTTTGATTTGTTCAGATATGATGTTTTAAGCTTGAGAATCCGTAGTATATTTAGATCCAGTAGTTTCTATTTCAGTTCATGCATGATTATGGGTTAGTTTCACTTCATGCATGATTATGGGTTAGTTTCTTTCAGATCTACATCTCTGCTCTGTTTTCCAGGTTGATTTTGCGAAGAAGATGAAGCCGTTACAAAGTTTTTACTTTATCGTATATTTTGCAGGGGACTGATAGCCCCCCGTTTATTCTGTTTGTCCATTTATGGAAAGTTCAGCTGAGTTGAGCAAGTAGACTAATTAAGCTCTATGAGTTGATCAGTTTAATAGCTTTAATCTTCCCAGTCTAGTAGTGAACTTAACTCACCCCTAGAAGCGTAGCCGCAGCCATTCCCCTTTCGTGTCTAGCATGCAAATCTCAAACACCTCATCTCTGTAGGATCGATCCTTACTTCCCTATACTAGTTAATAGTATTGGTGGGTTAAGATTTTGAAAGCACGCTTGTCTTGAGTTCTTCCTTTCTTCTCTCTCGAGTCGGAGTAAATCAAGTTGATCAGCCTGAGTTTCAACTAGATCCACTAACTTGTTCTCATAGGTAGAAGGGCATGCAATTAGCTGGCCGGATCAGTTTGATTAGTTGACTTGAGCAGTCCACAACGATACAAATGCACACCGAAAAAGAAAGACACAAAGCAAGCACTTTTCAAATATTAATAGTCAAATAACTTAGAAGTAAATATATGTAAACATTATACTTATACAATATGTGTATATAAAAGTAGTTCAATTTATTAGATGGAATATTAATTTTTCAATCTTAAAGCTATAGATAGAATATGTTATTTTTAAGTGCAATACAAAATTGATGATTAAAAATAAATTAAAATTTATTAACATACATAGAATATTAAATAATTCAAAGAGCTAAGTTTTATTTTATCTACTCTTATGTAGTAATTGTAGTCTAAAAAATTAGTTGAAATTATCAATAATCAATTTAATAAAAAAGACAATGACATTCTTAGTTGAATATATGGTTAATTTAAATATATGATTATTTAATTAAATAAAAAATTAATAGTTCCTATCAATTTCGCTTCTTAATATTATCATTTGGCTATTTACAACATCATGAAAGTTGTTCATAGTTCTCATATTATTCCATTGACTATTCGCGAATCATATTTTTTCTACTCTATTAAAATTTTATTTCAATGTAGTATATATTATATATTATGATTAACTTAAATTTTCCGTTTAATAAAATTACGATATTCAATAAAATAAAATATTTATCTTAGTTTTATCTAAATAATTGAGAATGTAATAATATAAAAGTATTAACTAGCATTAGAAAGTAATATTATAATATTCAAATAAGGTATGGTATATATTAATAATAATAGTAGAAGATCTATTAAACTTAATCCAAAATAAATTAGAAGAAAGAAAAAGTGGATGAATAAATAGATTGAATTGCCCTTCATGGCCTTAAGGGTACTTTGATAACAAAAATATTGGAAATACCCAAAGAGTAGCTGAATTGATATTAACTTATAGTTAATGGACCTCAAAAGATATTATGAAATGTTATGGACTAAATTTGCTCATTTGAGATAGTTGATGTACTAACAAAGATGTTCCATCTAAATATAATACTATAACTCTATTTCTTTTTCTTTTTGATGTCGAAATAAATATGAAATACAATCTGGAGCATATGAATGTGACTAGGAATTCTTTTCATTGAGCGATATAATGATAGGGAGAAAAGTAGAACAAATTTAAATAAATTTATGGATTTAAGAAACATAAATTGAAAATCGAGGAGATATTTATAAATATGAAGTAGGAGTAGAAATCATACAACACATTTTAAGCTGAAAGGGATACAAATTTGTTGGAAAGAAATCACAAGTAAATAATTGATAAGATTGGGGGAATCAAATCACAAGCAAATAATGGAGAAGATGTGGAATTAATTGTAAATTACCGAGAATATGGTAATTAGAATTAGGGCAGATCATTCCTTATTTGTATAATAGTCGGATGTAAATCTTTGTGGAATTTAAGTTGAATAAAACCCCAACCATTTCAACATGGCATCAGAGCAAAGGCTCAGAAAAAACATCATCATAGCCCAATAATCTTTCCCGACCTAAGGCAGAAATCAAGTCATGGCCGAAGAAACCGAAACCAAACCAAATATCCCAGACGACCACAAACTGAGAGTGAGTAAGAATGTTACCGTAGCCGTGAAGCTCAATGGAACCAATTACTCGATATGGGCGCGGCTCATGAAAATTCAGATCGGGAGTAGGAGGGTACTCCGACACATCAACGGCAACCCGCCACCGCCCGAACAAGGAACGACCGGTTACACGGAGTGGGAGGAAACAAACTTAATCATTTTCTCGTGGATTCTAGACAACATCGAAACCGATATCGTCATCGATTTCGCCCATCACCAAACGGCAGAGGCCATATGGAAGAGCCTAGCTGTGACGTTTGAAAGCACGTCCGATCCTTTTCTGCTATTCGATCTGGAGGAAAAGGTAGAAAGCGTTAAGCAAGGAGAATAGTGCCTTGAAACGTATTGGCGTCACTTACATGGAACGTGGATAGATGTGGATTGGTGCCAAGAACAACCCGTCACATGTTGTGACAAAGGAATCGGACAATTCCGAAAGTACGTCAAAACCCGGCGGCTGTTCAAATTCCTAACCGGACTCCATTCGAGGTATGATCAGATGAAGCGAGAAGTCCTCAAAGACCGACCGTGGCCCTCAGCCGAGGTCGCGTACGGCTGGATAAAAAGGGAGACCGCCCGACTCAGGATCATGCCGGCAATCTCCACCGAATCAGCCGGCGCAACCAACGACATCAGCTCATCATCGGGCAGCGGGATCGGACTTGGATTCGCGGCCCGGAATCAGCCGCGAAGTGGACCACTGCCACACCGAACAAGGACAGGAGCTCCCCAAAATCGTCGGTCGTTCAAGGTGGATAAATTGAAGCTATGGTGCTCACACTGTGGAAAGCACAAGCACACCAATGAATCATGCTTCCTTCTCGTCGGATTTCCAGAGTGGTGGGATGAAAATCAAAAGGCCAAGGCGAAGCTAGCCGTCGGAATGACCGACAACAGAGGAGGGTTGTTTCCCACGGCCGGAGTGGGCAACCAGGAGGCTACCGACGCTCACGGCCGGCAGGAGAAAACGGGAGGAACGATCGGGGAAGCAGCAGTCGCCGAGAATCGGAGATGCGGCAGATCAATTGGAGGTAAAGGGTTGTGGTTTTTTAACCCTAGCCCTAATTTCTCTCTTGCACATAAGTCCCCAGTTTTTAAATCCTTCCAAATAATACCCCCAGAATCCGGATTATTATGTCATGAACCCCAGCAGGATGATAAATTACAATTGAGTTCCCCAGGGTTTAGAAATACGAAAAATAACCCCCAAAATTCAGAAAAATCCTTTGTTAGCCTTAATTATTTTGCACCCCTTGAAAACACTCATATTGCATGCACGACACAAAGTTTGAAGCATAATACTGAAAGTGAGTGGATTTTTGATTGCGGGGCTACAGACACTATGACCTATGATAGGGAAGATTTGTCTACTTTTAGTGGGGCAATTAAAGGCCAAATTCAAACGGCTGATGGTGGGTTAACATCTGTACATGGGAGTGGAACTATTGAAATATCTCCAAGTCTGAAACTTAAGAACTGTCTCTATGTGCCAAATTTGTCTCACAAATTGATGTCTATTAGTCATGTGACTAAGGAGCTGAATTGTACTTTATTGATGCACCCAAACTTCTGTGTGTTACGGGATATCAGGACGAGGAGGATAATTGGGCGTGGCACTGAGCGTCAATGCCTCTATTACGTGGACGAGATAGCTCACCAAGGTGGCGCCGCGATGCTTGCTCACGGATCTGCCAATAGAGAAGCTTGATTGTGGCACCGAAGATTGGGTCATCCGTCTGCGGGTTATTTTAAATTACTCTTTCCAAAATTTTCGCATCTTGAAGACTTTTCTTGTGAGTCGTGTGTTTTGGCTAAAAATCATAGACAATCCTTTAAATTCAGTAATACGCGTGTTAAAGACATTTTTTCTCTAATTCATGCTGATGTGTGGGGCCCTGCGCCTATTACTGGTGATCATGGTTTTAAGTATTTTCTCCTGATTGTTGATGATTGCACAAGAATGACTTGGGTGTATTTTTTGCGACATAAATCTGAAGTTTTTGAAAAGTTTGTCATATTTTTTAAAATGATTCAAACACAATTTCACAAAACTATCTCGGTTCTTAGGTTAGATAATGGGAGGGAATTTGTCAATAGAGACATGGAAGACTTATTTAAAAAACATGGGTTAGTTCACCAAACCTCGTGTCCTTATACACCGGAGCAGAACGGGGTAGCTGAAAGGAAAAATAGGATTCTTCTTGAAATAACTAGGGCTTTATTTTTTGACTCAAATGTCCTAAAATTTCTTTGGCCAGAAGCAGTCGCTACCTCAGTCTACCTTGTAAATCGTCTTCCTACAAAAATCCTTGATCTAAAAACACCTCTTCAAGTCCTTTCGAAATTAACAAAATTCCCGAACCCCTCATTCTTCCGCTTAAGATTTTTGGATGCTCTGTCTATGTGCATGTTCCGAAACATGAACGAACGAAATTTTCTGCTTGTGCTGTGAAATGTGTATTTCTTGGGTATGTGATTAATCAAAAAGGTTATAGGTGCTATGATCCAACAACTAGGAAGATAGTCACGACCATGAATTGTAACTTCCTTGAGTGCGAATATTTTTATCACACCCAACTTAGAGGTCAGGGGGAGAGTAGCGGAAATAGGAATGGCCTAGGAGATATTAATGGACCTCCAAGTTGGTTGGTGCCTCGATCAAGCAACTCCGAGGCGGAGCCAACAGAACAAGCTAGCGCCACCGCCGAGCAGGTCACGTCTGCTGTAGATCCTTCTCAGCCAACAACGCTTCAGTCCAATCCTCCTCCAGTGATATCTGAGGTAACTCCTGAACCAGAACCTGAAAGTACACCTATTATTTCTGGCAATGCTGGCATAGATGAAGTCACTGCCATCGATGGAGACACTGATCGATACATTCTTCCCCAACGCAACACTAGAGGAATTCCACCTAATAGATACAGTCCGGAGAAGATCGGAGCTAAAAACAGGTACTCAATTGCAAATCTCGCTAAAGCCAATCTCACAGAAATGGCTAAGGCATTCACAACTGCCCTGTATGAAGAAGAAGATATACCTCAAACAGCAGAAGAGGCTATGCAGATAACTCATTGGAGGAAAGCAATGATGGTAGAAAGGAATGCCCTTATGAAGAGCGAGACATGGGATGTATGTGCCAAGCCAGAAGGTGTGCGAGCGGTAGGATGCAGGTGGGTCTTTACTATCAAAAGGAGACCAGATGGATCAATTGAAAGATACAAGGCAAGATTGGTAGCAAAGGGGTACACTCAAACTTATGGAGTCGATTATGCCGAAACATTCTCCCCAGTTGCCAAGATGAACACTATCCGAGTTTTATTCTCCATTGCAGCCAACAAGGAGTGGCCTCTACACCAGTTCGATGTTACTAACGCCTTCCTACATGGTGAACTCTCAAAACCAATCTATATGGAAGCCCCACCAGGTTTCTCTGAAGACTTCAAAGGTGGACAAGTATGCAAACTCAAGAAGACGTTGTATGGATTGAAACAGTCACCTCGAGCATGGTTTGGGAGATTCACAGAAGTAATGAAGAAGTACGGGTATAAACAGAGTAACTATGATCACACTCTGTTCCTGAAGAAGAAGGGAGAAAAGATCACCTGTCTGATCATTTATGTAGACGACATGATCCTCACTGGCGACGATGAGGAAGAAATCAAACAATTGAGGCAGAACCTGTTTTCAGAATTTCAGATGAAAGATCTTGGACTGCTGAAGTATTTTCTGGGAATAGAAGTACTAAGATCAAAATAGGGAATTTTCATTTGCCAGAGAAAGTACGTCCTCGACTTGCTGGCTGAAACCGGAATGTTGGACTGTAAGCCAGCTGATACTCCTATGGTACAGAATCATGGGCTACAGATAGTAGAAGGAGCAGAGCCTACTCATCGCACAAGGTACCAACACTTGGTTGGAAAGCTGATTTACTTGTCTCATACTAGACCTGACATCGCATATACAGTGGGAGTAGTGAGTCAGTTTATGCACAAACCCCAAGAAGCTCATTGGGAAGCAACATTGCGGATTGTTCGATACCTGAAGGGAACTCCGGGACATGGAGTGATGTTTAAGAAGCATGGTCATATGGACATATACGGATTCACAGATGCTGATTGGGCTGGAAACCCAAATGATCGAAAGTCAACCGCAGGATATTTCACATTTGTTGGAGGCAATCTGGTCACCTGGCGAAGTAAGAAACAAAAAGTGGTAGCCTTGTCGAGTGCTGAGGCAGAGTTTCGAGGAATCAAGAGTGGGTTGACTGAGATCCTGTGGCTAAAAAGGCTAATGACCGAGTTGGAGTTGATGCCCTCTGAACCCTGCAAACTATTTTGTGATAACAAGACAGCTATTAGCATATCCGTGAACCCAGTACAGCATGACCGGACAAAACATGTTGAAGTTGATCGACACTTCATCAAAGACAACATTGAAGCAAAGGTGGTGGAACTACCGTTTGTCAGATCAGAAGACCAGCTGGCTGATATTCTCATCAAAGCTTTGGACTCCAGAAGTTTTCATGAAGTATTGGGCAAGTTAAGTATGGACGACCCCCTTACTTAACTTGAGGGGGAGTGTTGGAAAGAAATCACAAGTAAATAATTGATAAGATTGGGGGAATCAAATCACAAGCAAATAATGGAGAAGATGTGGAATTAATTGTAAATTACCGAGAATATGGTAATTAGAATTAGGGTAGATCATTCCTTATTTGTATAGCTTCTTCTTCTATATAGCTGGATGTAAATCTTTGTGGAATTCAAGTTGAATAAAACTCTGGACTTCACCCCATTGGTTATTGCATTCACCTGTTCACTTGACCTCCAGTTCTTCACATCAAGGATTGGCTCCTTGTGACCTCTACCGAACGGCCCTGGGTTGAGCTCCATCTTCTGCCGTTCGTTCAGAAGTTGTGACGTCCAGCCCCTGATCGTTGGGAATGCACGTGGCACGAGACGTGTCCTCAGAACGATCCTATCCACATAGCAAGGCTACAACAACAAACTTTTGGTCAGAATATTTCACTAGGAGGTACTTAATACGTCATACAATCGAATAATTTAACCAAAACGAATATATATTCAACCTACCACAAGAAAAGAAATCGGGCCAGTGAATGCCTTGCTCTTATCAGTAGCCCAATTCTTATGAGCTGTTACGGCCATGTCCAACACATACCCACACCAGTTGTACTGCTGCACATTCCATATATCATCAATGCAGTCCATGATTTGCGAGCTACAATAACCATCTGCGGCTGGGTTGACTAAGATAGAATCAAAAAGAAAGAGAAAGTTCTTCCTGAAAAACTCCCCTCCAGCTGTATCACCTAGCATTTTTTCAATTAGAATCGTTGGACCCAGGTTTTCCGTGTCCTTTTCACTGCAACTGCAAGCTCATCAATGAACTTCCCTTTCTTTTGATGGCCATTAGTCCTGATCCTATTTGGACCTTTAGGCAACCCAAATGTCGCATGCACGTCTTCATGACAGAGATGGAGTATGCCACGTTGATACTTCACCCCGCAACTGTCTTGATCAAACGCATCAATTATTTCATACGCGAGTTTGTGTGGAATTGATGTCACCTTGTAGTGTATTAGGTGGCTGAACCCCATATCTTCTACGGCTGCCATCTGTTCATCGTTTAACCTCCCCATCATTTTGACAAACTGTCTGGGACCTCTCTTTAAGCATAGACTCTCGACTTCATCATCAGCATTTGCTGATTTGCTGCACTTTCCAGTTGACTGCTTAGCAGCTTCCTTTCTCTGTTTCTTCCCTTTTTCTCCAGCTTTTGTGGAGTCTTTATCGCCTTCCCCGACAAACTCCTCATCCATTGATCTGGTTCTCTTTGATCCTATAACAAGGATTAATTGTTAGTCTGGATAACCATACCGAATGTACTACGATTACAATTTAATATAACACACCTTTGGCATTATTGACTCCTGAAGTAGTATCATTGTTGTCTCTGACGATGTTCGCTTCTGAAGTAGAAACTTTGGACCCAACATTGTTTTCCCTGTACTTGCCTTTCTGTACTCTGTCGTTTTTTTGTTTTGACCTTCTTTCCTTATTAACTTGTTCTACATCATCTTTTGAAGCTCCTAACATTATCAGATAATAAACAAAAATGTATAACTACCTTAGTCCCAAACTTCACACAAGCATTGTATGAGATACTTCAGCTTATTACATAATTAATTCATCATTATATAAAATAAGCGAACATAAGATACAGTCTCTCAACCGATTGCCTGACTAACCTTCTGTTTGTGGTGTAAATATCGTACCCTGATCCCTCCCAACTGTATCATTCCCACCACATACTAACGTCGACCCACCAGTGTTCATCAATTCTACAACACAAAAAACAAATTACCCAATTCGCTGCACAAGTATCACATTTTGTACTTCACAAACAAACAGTCAATGTCTCGGACATCAAACCTTTCAACACGCTGACCGGCGTACAAGAATCAAGTAATTTCTGCATCGTCTCTTGTTGATCAGTTACAGTTTCGCCTTTATTTTTGACATCACCTATATCCTTTTTAGATGCAGCTATCGTTTTATCTACGCACACCACGTTCAAATAAACAAATCATACATGCTGAATCAAATGCATAGAATGGATTGCTCTTAGAAGTCATGTCATATACACATCCTGTCAATATTTTCCAAACCATAGTAATATTACCTTGTGCTTTTAGAATAACATCCGGCATTTTGTTGAGTGGTGGTAGCTTGGCTAATCGGCTGGAAGCTGGCGTTGACTTTGCAGTAGAAGAAGTTCGTCCTATGTTTCCATCTGCAATAACAAGATCATACCAACACCATCAAAGAGAACAAATAATCATTACATTTCATCCTACACCCACATGTATTCATCTGATTGATATATTTTAAATGACCTTGACACAATTCAGAGTTTAGAACAAGTTCATCCTAAAATGAACACACTTCATATACCATACACATAAATCATTCACAAGCCCCAAACTAAAACAAATCAGAAGGAAATACTTCATCAGATTCAGTAAAGATTTCATCTTATAATTGTAAACCTTCACATATATATACATACTACTTCAGCTAGTGCCGTCAAGACTTCATCTTACAATTGTATGCGTTCAGATCACATCTTTTACACCTTCACACAACTCACCAATTTTGGACAGAATTCAGTCGGTTCAAAACATACTTCATCTTACACATATAATTGTAACCCTTCACATATTCATACTTCATCAAAATACTGAATCAGATTCAGTAAAGATTTCATCTTATAATTGTAAACCTTCACATATACATTGTCCATCCAAATACTTCATCAGATTCAGTAAAGATTTCATCTTATAATTGTAAACCTTCACATATACACACATACTACTTCAGCTAGTGCCGTCAAGATTTCATCTTACAATTGTATGCGTTCAGATAACATCTTTTAAGCATGCACACAACTCACCAATTTTGGACAGAATTCATTCGGTTCGAAACGTACTACATCTTACACCATCAATGCAATCCAAACCATGTCAATATTACCTTGTGATTTTACAATAGCATCCGACATTTTTTTGAGTGGTGGTAACTTAGCTAATCGGCTGGAAGATGGAGCTGATTTTGCACTAGCAGCATTTTTTCCTATGTTACCATCTGCAAGAACAGGATAATACCAACACCATCAAAGCGATTAAATAATCATTTCATATCATCCTACAACCACATGTATTCATCTTATTCACATATTTTTAATGACCTTTTACACAATACAGATATTGGACCAAGTTCATCCTTCAATGAACACACTTAAAATACCGCACACATAAATCATTCACATGCCCCCAACTGACACAAATCATAAGTAAATACTTCATCAGATGCAGAAAAGATTCCATCTTATACTTGTTAACCTTCAAATATACATACATAATACCTTAGAAGCCCTTGGCTGAATAAAGTTCTTTACACAATTGTAGACCTTAACATATTTTAAATGACCTTTCCACAATTATGGACAGACTTCAGCCGATTCTGGATATACTACCTACAACATCTATAAAACATTCACCCATAATCTATAAAAACGTCACCCAACACAACAATTTTGGACATACTGCAGACGAATCTGAGCATATTTCATCTTATAGGTTGACAGGTTCAGTATATTAGACCAACATACTTCAAACAACAAATTCAACCAAGATTCAATTAAAAAAAACAAGCACTTCAGTGAACTAAATACAACGGAAACCGTGAGAAAAATAAAAATTCCAGATTGAAATCAGAGCTCACCCGAAATGTTTGGTTCACTTCGGCGTGGGCTAGCCAAGGGTTTGGCTTTTGGCGGGCGTTGTGGTGTAGATTTTCCAGACGAATTTCTGGATACTAATTGTAAGAAAAGCAATAATCAGCATCTGAACTAAATGTACACATGCAATGAACTAATTTGAAGTTCCGTCACGCGATTTGCAGAACCCAGCTTCTGGACTAAATTAAAGACCCAACTAAACTCACCGGGAGCGGCACCGGTGTTGGAACGCAACGACCGCTCATCTACAACAAAAAAAAACGAGATTAGTTCAAATCGTTTTGGTAGAAAGTATCCATTATTAACCACAATGAATACCCTTCAATTTGCTCCGCCTCGTGTCCACCATGGCGAGAATCGGCAGACGAGTAGTGAGGAGGAAGTAGATGGAGAGCGTTAAGTAGAGAAGGGGGTAGTGAAACGGCGGATGTGAGGATGGGAGTAAAGATGAAGCGGCGGAGAGTAGAGCGGGAAGTTGAATGGGTGCGTTTTTTACCCTAATTCACACTTCCGTAATTAACGCTCCCTCAATTTTACCAAAATTGACCACATTATCAAAAGACTGAGAAGCCCTTGGCTGAATAAATTAATTCACGGGATGAATGTCGGATTTAAGATGTGGGATGTTTAATCTCAGCCACTAAATTAAAATCCATTGGCTAATACTTAGTCTCTAGTTCTACACTAAGAAGGTGTTGTGGGAATAAGGGGACCCTATATATATATATAATCAAATACTAACTTTTTACAGTAATAACTAATAACTAAATATCAATATATATGGATGTATTAAAATGACAACACTCTTTATTATGACACCATACCACCATTTTAGGCTATTGGATCTGAAAATCGTGTGCTTGTCAAGCTGCCATGTGGCAGCAAATTTTAATTATGCTGAATCAATTAAAAACGCGGAGGGGTAAAATAGAAAATCTCTAATTTTTACATTACTAGATTGCAGAGTTATTCATTGAATATTGCAGTTTACAAAATTTAATCCTAAGGTTTCGATTTGTGAATATGGAGGTGGCGAAATGAGAGTAATCGTCGTATGGGAGAAAGAGTGAGAGAGAGAGAGTGGGATAATTTTTACATTACTAGATTGCAGTGTTATTTATTGAATATTGCAGTCTTATCACGAAAATATTACAGTTTACCACACCAGCAATTTCTAATACATTAGACTGCAATCTGTGTTCTGTTCACGAAATATAAACATAGGGTTTCGACTTGTGAATATGGAGGCGGGGAAATGAGAGTAATCGGCGTATGGGAGTGGGAGAGAGTGTGTGATAGAGAGGGGGGATTTGGATAGTGGCGCTATTTTTGGGGATATCCCCAATTTGATTCTATATGAAATGACTAAAATGCCACCGACAACAATTCCTAATACACTAGACAACAATCTCAATTCTGTTCGGGAAATTTAATCTTGAGCGTTGGATTTCCAGATCTAACGATGTATACTGGTGTTATGTTGTTATCCTATCTATGGTGGCACTATAGTGTGCCCCATATATATATATATATATATATACACATATTCGTTATACGGTATTTATTAACGGTATATACCAAAAATTGCTATATAATGCGATATACCGCGGTATATGAAAAATCGATATTGTTATCGTACCAAAATCTTACAGTACGGTATCATATTGTACCGAAAGTTGCGGTATACCGAAAATTCGATATTTTTCGGTACGGTAAATGTGGTACTACAGTATTTTAGACTCCCCTGAGTTTAAATTATTTATTGCATTAAACTAATCATGGTTGTTAAATTTAGTTGTCATGCAGAGTTGACTTAGCACAAATTTTTAAAAATGTAATAAAAAGTTGATGCACTTTTTATTAACACTAAATAATCCTTCAAGTATACAGGGTATATATAATATAGCTAAAGGATAGTACCGGATATCGAACACATGGAAAACGAACACAAATTGTCTATCTTCTACTAGGCTTCTTCTACTATTTGAAAAAACAAAAGGTTTTGGTTTTTGGAAAATAAAAACTTGTAAAAACAAAGAAACAATTATTGCAGATAAAACACAGAAAAAATTAAGATGAGATAAGGGAATTCCAGGGATGTGCTTTCACAGTTATGGTTATACAAATTCCAACAACAACACTCTAACAAAGTTCATACTTCACTAGAACGAGTCACAACTATATTGTTCATGCAGCACAAAGTGGGTTATAGACACTCGGGTTGTCAATCCTAGATTAATAACTTCTAAAAGCTCTTAAGACTCCTAGTGTTCTCGCTCTCAATTACACAATTACCCTATTATGTCACAACAGTGGAAGTGGTTGTTCACCTCGCACATCAGGTTTACATGCTACTATCTCATCACCAAAAGAATTATCATCAACAAATTCATCACTTAAGTTGGCGTCTGCCTCAGACAGTGCCAAGACAATTCATCACGATGTTCTAGTTCACAGTCAGTACTATCATCACTAGCATCATCACGAACATCTGCAACATCTACTTTGATTATGCATTCAAATATCAACAGCATCTGCAACACCTGTTTGCTCATTCAAACCACAATCAAAACTCATATGTTAAACACGCACAGACGTCCCAATACCACAATCAACTACACTATAATCAACAACTGGTGGGATTTTTGAAATTCTCACAAGTGCATACTCAACAAATAATTCAATATGATGATTACAATTTTGAGCCTCGTTTAACATATACATCACACTTCAATCACTGCGAATCCCCGCACATTTGAAACAATGCCCAGAACCAAATTAGACGATGCCTCCATGATATGCCAATCATGTTTTGATTCATATCTATTTTCATTGTATCATACTCCCTACGTTCCACAGTAGTAGAGTCATTTCATTTTCTGCACTCGTTTTGAAAAAATGATAATAAATAGTTAAAGTAGAGAGAAAGTAAAGTAAGAGAGAGAATAATGTAGAGAATAGTCCAATTTACAATAGTATCTCTCTTACTTTACTTTTTCTCCACTTAAACTATTTATAATTATTTTTCAAAAGAAGTGCGCAAAACGAAATGACTCTACTACTATGGAACGGAGGGAGTATATCTTTGCAACTAATTCGTAATATGAAACACACGAATCCAATATTATAGAATCTATCACAAGAGGTGGGTCATACCCAATGCCCTAATTTGAAAGTTGAACTATTCTACCACCTCAATCCAATCTTACAAATACTTCCATACTTTATGCGTCAAGAATACTTTCTACGTCAAAGAATGTAAATAAGAACCAATTAGATACAATTATTCCATAAACCCTATTTTATCAAATTGGGAAAAACCTATACAAAATAGCAAATACTCCTTCCTTTGTCCCAAATAAGTTGAGTCAAAACTTTTGGGCACATATATTAAGAAATTGTGTTGAAAAGTAACGAGAGAGTAAAGTAGGAGATGGAATAAAATATGAGTAATTTGATGTTTTGTCTTTTATCAATAAAGGAAATGACTTAACTTAGTAGGGACATCCCAAAAAAAAATACGACTCAACTTAGTTAGGACGGAGGGAATAATAAGTTATAAACATACTTACAAGAGAAGAATACCACATGATCGAAGAAAACTAACCAGAATGTCGTTGGAAATCGCCCCAAAATTGTCTTTCCCATCGTAGCCTTCTTCTCACAAATGAGCTGTTATGTTTTTAAATGGCCGTTTTGTTGAAGACATAAACACATAATACGTCTATGAGAGATGCATGAGGATCATACGTATTTAATAGAGACGTATGAGGCTCGTGCATCTCTCACAATCTGGAGAAGCATAAGGAACAAATTGGCATATAGGGAAGCTTAACGGTAGACTTCATAAAAAGAAGAATTTGACCAACTAGTATGAGTGTATGAGGTATTGTGATTTGTGAAGTTTATACAATAATCAGTATACATTCATTTTTAGTGATTTGTAGTTTACATTATACGTATATATAAAAAAAAAGTTTACGTTATATATAACTATTTAATCTAAAATATCTAGAATATATATGGTACTTTATAAAATGTAATTCTCAATTGACATTGTCCAAGCGTCGTGACATACTATTCTCCTTGAACCATAAACGTATCCTATTTTTAGATGCTGATATTTAATTCTTACCTAAATTTTCTCTGTCTCAACCATTCATCGCCATTGAAAAATGAAAGGCTTATTTTGCATTAACACATTCGTCTTTCCAATCGTGGAATCCCTTTCTTTTGCTTTTGTGTTCTCTTTTTTTCTACAGACAAATATCCTTTTTTATCAACTTCATACAAAAAGGAAATTAGGAAAAAAAATAAAAAAAGAGAGTCAAACCACCCTAGAGGAAATTCGAGTGCTTTCTCTGATCTTCCTCTAGCTTCTTTCTTTTTGATCTTCATTACAATTATTAATTAATTTTTGTTTGAAGATTGATTTCTGAGTGAATTTTCTCCAGTATTTACATGGGTTAAAAGCTGAGTTTCCTCACCAAGAAGGGGTTGGTTTGGCTATGTTGTTTTAACTTTGAAAAGTATATCCAATATATATTTTTCTTGAATCAACCACCAAATATATATACTTATATATAAAGTTGTAAATACATAATTAGGTTACAAAGATAACAATGGCTTCAAAACCTAAGGTGAAGGGCATTTTCAAGGGCTTCAAGTACATTTCCCAAATTTTTGGTCTGCATTTTTTTAATCAATCGTTTGTTAATTAATGTCATAATTTTCAATTTATTGATTAAATTTATTTTGGGTTGATTCAGATGATGAAAAAGAAGACGAGATACAAATTGGTTTACCCACAGATGTAAAGCATGTGGCGCATATTGGATGGGATGGACCTGCTGTTGATACCCCAAGCTGGGTATAGTTACATTATTACTTATTTATTAGTTATAATTATTACAAAAAATGACGTTATTATAACATATAATTTATGTTATTACAGATGAATCAGTTTAGTGGATCTCCAGGTTTGCATTCTGCTCCTTTAGGGCCCCCAACTGGTGGAGAGAAAAGGGAGCCTGAAATTAAATGGGTCTCTGAAGGTATTATTTTCCATTATTACAAATCAAACCATTTGATGTTGTTGGTAATAAAATGTTCTTGGCCATGTTACAAACTATGTCAAAACATAGTAGTGATATAGACTTATAGGGTTTATATATTAAAAGAACTCTATCTCTTGATAGAATAGTATCTTAGAATGAGTTCTCATGTTTGATTAAGTAATATTGATGTTTTCATTGAGAAGCCCGACGAATCGTAATGGTGGCCTACAGAGTTGTGGTACGATTAACGAGTCAACCATGATCAACACGATCGTATGTGAGTCAACTCAGAGTGATTGTCATTAAGATCGATTGATTATTACGAGCTTCAGTGCAATGAAACTTTTTTCACATCAATTGTGCATATATGTGGCTTTTCATTAAGCTAAATGAACTCTGATAGACTAATCTTTTGAGCTGTTTATGACTTGTCTTAAAACATTTTGTTGTTATGTTACATGCTATTATGTTAATATAAGAATATGTTACTATCTCCTAACAGATGCAAACACCAAGAGAAGTAATAGAAGCGCTGATCTCCCTGACGTACCAAGATCGTCAAGGCGCAATCAGTCGGGAGATGGTGAGTCGTCTCCGAAGAAGCAAAGAGATCCCAATAAGGTAAAGCAGAGGAGAAATCACTCAAAGGACTCAGTGGAAGGAGGCAGTGTTAAGTCGAACCGCGACCCATCTGACTCGGCCAACCCCGGGGTCCCGGATCCTGCCAAGAAATCGCGAAGAAAAAAGTCAAGGGACTCCAACGGATCCGCACGTCCTCAGTCGAGGGCCAACGCCGATCCCGGCCCCGATGGTGAATCATCTATCAACAATCCCGAATTGGATAACTGACCACATTCCTCAACAATAATCTTTGTCTTTTTGTTGTTTTGTTTTTTATTCATAGTTAGCTCTAATACACTATTGGATGATATTTCAACTTATCGATGGTATAAGATTGGATCCTTAGAAATAATTTTTTTCTTTTTTCCTCTTAAAAGCTTTATTTTGTGATGATTGGGAATGTTTCGGCTATGTGTACAAGGGGTGCCATAGAATTTGAGACACCAACTAACATCATTTTTAGAATGTAATTGCCATTTTTATTTTGGCTGAGGTTCTTGATTAACACTCTCATTTCTCAACTGCTTTTATATTTCTATGTTGAGGCAAAATATAAACATATAATTTCAAGATAAAATCTAGTAATCTTGATATCACAGAAAGCTATAATTACATAAAGCCTTTTGTCTCATTGTGGTTTTCTAACAAACTAATTGGACGTACTTGTAATAATGTAGCAAGTGGGAGTACTACTATGTTTCACATGAAAACCCCAATTTGAGCTAAAATCCCCAAAAGCAAAGCCAAAAATGGCAAAGTGGAAATAGGACATGCACTCTCATGGAAAAGGGCATTTTTGGAAACATAAGGTTTCCTGCAAATGTTGAGATGGCCAAGATGAAGCGATTTCAAAGCCTCATCAATGCAAAGGTCGAAATTGCCCTCCAGCTTCAACTTCCCCCCTAATTTTGACATGAAATCTGCAGAAAATGGCAGCTTCCCACTGAGATTATTGTTTTCCAAATTCAACTCACTCACAAACTGCAATTCACCAAGCTCCACAGGTACAACCCCTTGAAGCATGTTGTTGTCAAGCCCTATGTAGCATGCATTCTTGAGTTGTACTCCCATTGATTTGGGGATTTTACCAACAAACCCCATGCTGGAGAGCCCAATTCCAATTATGCCCCTCATATTTTCCCAAATGTCAGGAATCTCCCCTCCCAGAAAATTGCCGCTCAGATACACTTCCTTCAAACTCGGCATCTCTGCCAAAGCCAAAGGAAACCCAAAGCTACCAAATCTGTTGTAGCTCAGATCGAGAAACTCCACCTTCTTCAAGCACGTGAGATTCTTTGGAATTTTTCCAGAGAATCCGTTGTGGCTCAAATCGAGCTTCACCAACGCAGCCGCGGATCCGACTGATTCCGGCATCGCTCCATGGAAGGCATTCTCGCTCAGATCTAGAATCTTCAGCTTCTTCATGTTCCGAAAAGCATTCATTGGGATCTCGCCGGAGAAACCGTTCCTCGAGAGCGTGAGCTGCTCGAGATAGGTGAATTCTCCGATCCAGTCGGAGATTCCGCCGGAGACGCCGCTTCCGGTGAGAACGAGCCGCCGCAGTCGTCTTAGGTTTCCGATTTTTCCGCCGAGGGAGCCGATTAGGGCGGGATTCTCGATGAAGATCAGCTCCTCTAACGCGGAATTGCGGCCGAGGGCGGAGAAATCGGGGAATTGAGTTTCAATTTCCGTTTCCGTGTGCGAGAAGCATTTGTAGAACATGAGCTTGCGGAGGTAGGGGAGCGGCGCGAGGAGGGAGGGGCGGAGGGTGGAGTTAGGGTTGCAGGGGGGGTTGGGGGTGTAGTCGGAGACGTAGCCGAAGCTGAGCTCGGTAACGTGCGAGGTGGCGGAGGAGAAGTCGAAGAAGTCGCAGGCGACGCCGTGGGGGGCGGAGGAGCAGAGGTCGTCGGGGAAGAGGCGGCGCCAGGGGGTGCCGGGGCTGACGGAGTCGAGGATGAGGTAGAGCGCGTCTTGCTCCGCCGGGTTGAGCGGCGGCTGGGCGAGGACGGAGGCGGCGAGGATGGAGAAGAAGGCGAGGAGGAGGGGGAGGCGCAAGTGAGCCATATCGAGGAGGTGGCAGGAATGGATTGGAGAGAGAGGGAGCAGTGGAGAGTGCAGTTATATGTTGGACTGCAACGTAGAAGAAGCAAAAATCAAGGAACAGGTTGGTCGTGCAGAGATTTGCTTGCCAGTTTTCCTGCAAGCTCCTGCAATTACCGTTTTGTCCTTTCTTTCTACACCACCTTCATCTCTTTTCTATCTCTTGTTATTGAAATGCAAAATTAGGGGAAATAGTAATAAGATAGAGATTAATTTTACTTGAGTAGATCAAAATTGAAAAATAGGACTATTATACTTGTGCGAACTACAGACTTTTAATTCATTGCATGCAATCTGTAAATCATGAATGAATTTGTTCAATAATCACTTAATAAATTTGTTTCTTTATATTTTTGTTTTATTTGCAAGTCTTCTGCTGCAAATCCCAACATCGACTTGACTAGCTGATTCAACTAAGAATTTTAATTAAACTTATAATTACATGGCTGAAAATGACATTATTTCAAGCAACATTACATAATTACACGATCAAACCACTCTTTCCAGCAATATGTAGGTATTGTATAGCTCTATTACTTGAACACTAATATGTTCATGCAAGCTATTGTCTCTTCTATAGAATTTAATTACTCTCTTCGTCTCATTAAAGATGATTCATTTTCCTTTTTGGTTTGTCCCAACTAAAATGACTCATTACTAAATATGGAAATACTTTTATCTCTACTTTATTTTCTCTCTTACTTTATTCTCTCCATTTAACACACAAAATAAAGCTACATAAAATCTCATACCACCAAAGGAAGGAGTCATCTTCCTTGGGACGGAGGATATACTTACTATGTTCTAGTTTATATAAGTCGTATTCCATTTCTCTCTGTCGTCTTAAGTTATTTAAGTAATTTTTCTTTATGTCAAAATACTCTAAATTTCACTTACTTTAGTATCTCGTACTTTACTCTATCTTCTTTCTTCACCTGCTTTATTTTATCTTTATTAATAATGAACATAACTTTTGCAAGATCTTGTACCTTAAAAACGTTTCAAATAACATGAGAAGGAGGTGTTAATACAATTTAACAAAAAATGTGTTAAGTGAGTTAAGTAAATGAAAAATAAAGTAAGAAGTGAAAAAGGTAGAGAGATGAAGAGAGAATAAAGTAAGTGCGAAGAAATATATTGACTTTTACAAAATAACAAAATGACTCCACTACTATAGAACGGAGGAAGTACTCATCTCTTATATCATTATCTATAGATATAGGAAATGAAGTATATTAAAACTTATTCTTATATTTAAACTAAGACTAAACTAGAATCATTAGACTCAGATGATCAATTGTTTAGAGCATCTCTAAGGGGAGAGGTAAATGGTGAGGTAACGTCTTATAACTACCATATGTATCTTCTTTTCATGAAAAACTATTCTCCAATGAGAATGGTATTTGAGAAAGTATTATACCATTCTCATTTTAAAGATGTATCTTTACCTCTCCATCAATGAAGAGGAAAAATCTTATAACTACCATATTTACCTTCTTATTATGAAAAATCATTCTCCAATGAAGAAGGTATGTATTATACATTAATGTTTTGGAATGCATCTTGTGCTATTTTTTTTATTTTAGAAAATAATTTACTTTTCTATATACATATTCCCTTTGTAGTTTATTACTTTTTGGAAGAGTATACTTCCCTTTTTGATAAGGTAAATCGAAAAAAAAAAATATATTTTTTCATGAAAAATCATTCTTCAAGGGAAAATGTATTTGAGAAGGTATTATATATTTTTCCCCATTTTAAAGAGATATTTTTACCTCTCCATCAATGGAGAAGTAAAATATTATAACTACCATATTTGCCTTCTTTTCATTAAAAATCATTCTTTAAGGGGAATGTAATTGAAAAATTATTATACTTTTATGTTTTGAAATGCATGTTGTACTATTTTTTTATTTTAAAAAATAATTTACCTTATATCCCTTTTCCCTTTGAAATTTGTTACTTTTTGGAACGGTATGTTTCTTTTTTGGGAAGGTAAATAGATATAACTTTTCTATATACCGAGAAAAAATTCGATTGACTAGGTATACCAAGTGTCAATCTTACTTGGCCTTTCATTTTTTGACATGTTATATAAAAAATTCCCTTCCAGCTAGATGGATACACACAATGTGATATTTATGGAAATTTTCTTGCATCCTATTTATAACAATTTTCGACCATATATACACAATACATTTATATATTTGCAGTACTTTTTTTAATAAGATTAAACTTTTTGAATGGTGATCTCTTTTTAATTTAATTGTCATTTTCTAATTTTATATACCGTATTTTGTTTCAAGAGAATTTTAATTTTTATATTTCTTTTTTATCATTTACAGTATTTTGCTTTCAAATAATTTCCATTTTTAGTAGTTTTATTTTTTATTAAATTTAATTGTCATTTTCTAATTATCAAATCATCTTATTAGTATTAACGGGTACCTTTGTATTTTAACATAATTAATAATTATAATATAACTAATGTGTATAGTAAAATAAAACAAGAATATACTATATACGTAGTAATTATTTATTTATGTGCAATATAGCTATCAATACAAAGGGAAAGCAATCTTATCATATAAATTGAAAACGTAATATGATAGTAATTTATTTTAGTATCAACGTGAAAATCTCATATTTTTAGGTAATATGTACTAGTGTATATTATGCCCAAATTTGTTTATAATATAATTAACTAGAAGTATGAGATTCTTTCCAAATAACTCGTGTTATTATTGCATTTACCATATTTACCATACTTTGCGTGGCCATCTAGTTGGAAAATGATTTTTATACAATTCCACATGTCAAAAAATAATTGAATGGGCATACCAAGTAAAATTGACATTTTGATATACCTAGTCCATGGAATTTTTTCTCATATATACCTCCCTCCTTGGAGATGCTCTTATAGAGAAAAGAAGCTACAAAAAATAGAAGTAAGCTATTTTTACGGGACAAACTAAAATGGAAATAATCTCTATTTTTATAAGACGTATAAAAACATATTCTTTCCTTTCGTATTTAATAAACACATATTTTTAGATTTTATTAATATAATATAATAATAAATAAATAAATAAATTACAAAATTGAAATTCACTTGAAGAAATATTTTGATTTTTTAACATTCTTTGAAGTTTCACTAAATGGGTTTATATTTTATTTTAATTTCAAATCTTAAATTAGTTTAATTATTGAATAAGATTTATTCAAAGTCATTTATCATATTTAATTGGTTTGAGTTGAAATATATATCTTAAAATGATACAATTAGCCGTTTTACGTTCTATAAATATGATTAGTTTTCACCATTATGTATTAAATTAATCACATGTTAATTTTATTAATAATAGCCCGATTAGCCTATTTGGTTAGATTGAAATCCGAATATCTAGGATTATGATTTGAAGTGTCTAAACAGACAAATTTTTAACCCTATTACCTCAACACAAATATGATTGAAACCTATTGTTGTGATTTTTATGGTGCAATTTAAGTACACAAAACAAGTAATAATTCCCTAAAAATACAACCTCTGGAACAATTTATGGTGCACGGACAAGCTCCACCGCCGCTGCGCTCGTGCCGCTGGCACGACGCTGCTCGCTCCGAAGAGCACGTCCGTGCCAGCGAGCAGGCGACGTGGCGGCACGCGATTGGGCAACGGCATAGTCGTTGCCTTTGAATTTTTTTTTATTTATTAAAAATCAGTTTTTAATTAAAAAAACCAATAAAAAGTAAAAAAAAATTCACTTCCCAAAAAAAATATATCCGTTTATTACCGTTTTTTACCACTTTTTAATTTTTTTATTTTTTCCCCCCAAAAATACATATTTCATCTATAAATACCCTCACTTTCATACCAAAAAATTCACACCAAACTACACAATTCTCATCTTCATTCTCCCATATCCATTCTCAATCTTTCTTCCACTCCTACACCATAACAATGTCCGGCCACGGCGATAACCCCCCGGGCTCCGGTTGGAACCCGAATGGTTCGGTTCACCACCGTTTCCTAGTCCGGAAACGGAATACTCGGCCCCTCCTCAAACCCAAAGTTCGGGCGTTCCGGGTGGCTACCGGCCATACCCAATTGACGACCAAGGTGCCCCCGAAGGGCGATACGGGTGGACACCGGAGCCTAGGCCGACCGCCCCCTCCCAAACTCCGACTCCTCCTACTCGCGGTGTCCGCACACCGTACACTCCGACGGAGATGTATAAATTGTTCAAGGCGTACTTAGAAATCTCCGAAGATCCGGTGGTTGGCACGAACCAATCCGGCGATCACTTTTGGTGGCGCATCGCTCGCCGGTACAATGAAAACCGGCCGCCGGGAACAGTCGAGCGCAACGAGAGTATGGTGCGCAACGCCATCTTCCGAGCCAACGATGAAATTGGCAAGTTCAATGGCTATTTCCTCCAGGAAGAGCGGAATGCGGGGAGCGGCCGGAATGAGGTCGACTTCATCACTGCAGCGATGAGCACCTACCAATCCATGAACTACAAGCCGTTCAAGTACCTCAACGTTTGGCAGGAGACGCGGACGCACCCGAAGTATATGGGAGGCGTAACATCCTCCTCTAGCGGCTCCTCCAAACGGTCAAGGTCAGTATCCCTATCAGACGCTGGCTCCGAAGAAGTGGCTAGCTAACTCACCGGAGCTAACTTGGGTAGCACCGACACCGGCCCGAGCGGTTCCCAACGCCGACCGCAAGGAAGGAAGAAGGCGGCGGCCAACCGCAGTCGAGCCGCGGCTGCAACCGCCGATGCTCCAGTTCCCGCTCCCGTTCCATATGAGCCACCTCCACCCCCCACCAACTCGTTGTGGCAGCTTTTGGCCCAACTCAATATGGTCGATAGGTCCACTATGACCCCCTCGCAACTTCGATCGCACGAGCCCATGATATTGGTCCTCCAAAGACAATTAGGGGTAGTTCCGCCGGATGAGTAGTCGTCCACGGGGGTATTTTTAGCTTTTAATTATGTAATTTTTAATTTTTAGGTGTTTAATTATGTAATTTTTAATTTTTAGGATTTTAATTATGTCTTTTTATTTTATTTGTAATTTGTAATATTTATTGTGGTTTTTAATGAATTTTAATATTATGGAAATGATTTTGTTTAATTGAATTTTAAATTGAATCGTGCTCGTCCTTGCGGAAGAGCACAATTGTGGGTGTTGTGCTCTTGCCAGAGAGCAGGCAGGAATACTGGCGTCGGGCCCACAACCGTGCTCGCTGGCAAGAGCACGGTTGTGGATGCTCTAAAGGGTGTCGAACCCACAGGGAGGAGATTAATTGTTAAAACTAGTAAATCTAACTAAAAAGCAGTAAAATAGTTTAATTTTGGATTTTTTTGATCAAGAGGCGAGTGAAGGATGGAACGAGAAAGTGAAATGCAAGGAAATCACGATAAAGAGGGAAGAATACTCCTAGCTTGTTTCGGGTCACTTGTTCACATGAATCCTAATGTCTAATTAATTTCCATTATTTATCGGGATCGTGTTGATTTTACGCTCTCACGCAGCTGATCACTGATCGTGGAATTTTACACCTAGGATAAGCTAATCACGTCTCCTAGGCTCTACTCACCAACCTCTTTCTCCTACAGTCGCATAGTAAGCTCGGGATTGGCTTCTAAGAATGTTCAACACGCAAGATCCACCCCGGACTATCCCCTGATCAGTTTTAGCCTAGAGTTCCTTATCTATGTTAGCTACCTCCTCCAAGTTAAGGAGACATTGAAGTTAAGGCCATTACCGGATTAAGTTTGCTAGCAAAACCCAATACGGATTGAAATAAACACATAGACAAGAACCAAAATACAGGAATCAATCAACACACAATCATTGATTCATATTTACAAGCTTCCCTAACTAACTAGGAGTAATCCCTAAAATCTAGCCATTCATAGTGGGCAACATACAAGAAAACAAGTAAATGCTACCATATGGGCAAGATTAGGGAAGAATTAGCCTCAAGCTTCTTCTTCTTCCTCCCAAAAATGAACTTCAAGCCTCTTTCTCTCTCTAAAAATCGCCTCCAGCCGCCAAAAGATGCATAGGAAGTCATGCCCTAGCTATTTAAATAGTTTGAGATGAAAAAACAGTCCCAGTCAATTTTGCCCGGTCGGGCGTTTTTTTGCTCATAAATCGCCCGCCCGGGCATTTTTTCTGTATCGCGACATACGCGTCGGACAATTTTCGCCCGGCCCGCGCGTTTTTTCTCTGCAATGCGTTAGTCTCCGATTGAGGCGTGCGAGGTATCCACACGAAGCTATTTCGAAGGTGAACGCCATGATAGCCTTGTAGAAGCATTTTAAATTAATCTTGAATGGCTGATTACTGAACAGATTCGAACCTTTTTCCTTTCTCCTCTCTCTTAGAGCTTGGTCTTTTATCTTACCATATATCAAAATGAGTCTATTTTTTACTTTAAAAAGTATATTAAGATAATGCAATAAAGGATTGTAATTTGATTCATTAATATAATGCAATAAAGCACTGTAATTTGATTCACATGTGAATCACCTGTTGAACTGGCTGATTAGCATTCATAATCATATTTTTTCTGTGGGTACAAATCGTAATCGTGGATGTAGTCTTTTTTACTTACACCAATTCTCTCTTCAAATGGCCAAGCACGTATAGTCGTATACTATAATTTAAAATCGTAGACAACGTAAGAATATAATAGTATCTGCCTCTTAATTCCACAATTAATTAGTACTACACTTCTACCCTTTTCACTTGCATACATTTTCTGTCTAATCTATTATATTAATTAAAATCTATTTTCATCTCTCGTATCTTTAAAACAAGAGTGAACTGCATAAATAGTACCTGATCTTTTACTTTCGCACATATATGGTACCTGATTTTTATTTTATATCATTTTCAGTACCTATAAATCACATTTTTGGTACCTGATGCAATTTTCACTCCAAAATGCCCTCTAAACAAATATATTTTCCCATTTGTGTCATTGAGGTTATTTTAAACATACACAAAATTAGTACAAAAAATGATATTATAATATCTTCACTCTTTATATTATTATTATTAAATCAAGTAATATTATTATTGTGATGTTATAAATTATTAGTAATTTATTTATTTATTAATATCATTCAAATATTCTTCATTAAAATTATAGTCATAATTATATTTAATTATTATTATATTAATATTATTATTATTACAATACTAACACCTAATATTAATTAATAAATAATTATAGTATAATTATTTAAATTATGAATAATATAATATTATATAATAATAACTATTATTGGTATTATTATTATTATTATTTTATATTAAATTAATAACTAATCAATATAGTCTTAATAAAAATTTAAAATTGTAAATTATATTCATAATGATATAAATAATTAAATATTTTTAGTTAGGTGTTTCAACCCTAAAATGAGTATAAAATAATTTAATTAAATATATTCATTGATTAAATTAGTTTAAATAGTTAATTTAATTAGGTGTTTTGTTCTTGATTTATATTGTGAATACAATTAGATGTATGTATAAAATACTAAAAAGAAAGAAGAAAAAGAAGAGGAAAGAAAAAAGAGGAAACATAAACTAAGGAGAATAAAGAAAGAAGAAAGGAAGCTAAAATACTAAAAAGAAAGAAGAAAATGAAGAAAAAAGAAAGAAGAAGAACTAGTGACGAAAAAAAGAAATCACATGTTTGGTATAATAGAAATTTCCAAAAATATCATTTATAACAAAAAAAATCACATGTTTGGTACTTAGGGTTATTTTTGTCACAGGGTACCAAAAACAATATAAAATAAAGATCATATATCATTTATATGTGAAAGTAAAAGATCAGGTATAATTTAGGTAGTTCACTCTTAAAACAAGTATATAGTACTACTTACCAAATAAAAAATATTTAAATTTTTTCTTATTGAGATTATATATTGCTTTTTATAACAAATATACCCGTACGGCATGGGGATTCCATTTCCGGGTCTTACATTCCTCGCTGCCAATTTGGGTTTTACCCTTTTACTTTTCCATTTTCACCTTATCTTACTCTGTTTCACAATTTTGTCTTGCTTCACTCAAATTTTAAATTTTTAGATTTTTATTTATTCTGAAAGAGGGCAGAGGGGAAACTTTTTAACCGGGTGAAAAACTTTGGGAAATTTTATGTGAATTAACATTTTCCTATACTTGTATAGCTAGATTCCAGTGAAGATCTAACTTGCTTTTTCTCTTTTCCTTAATAAAAGAAATAGTTCAAATTTGATTCCGATCTCTATTTTCTTTCTTTATTGGGTTACTTGTCATATTAATTTTTCCAACATTTCAGATGCTGCAATAATATCACTGTCTTTCAGTTTACCGAAAACTGAAATTTTCAAATTTCAATTTTCAATCATTAGAAAATTACAAAGTAATGATAAATCATGTAATAATTGACAAATAATCATTAAGAGCATCTCCAATGGTTCTGGACAAGTTATAGGCTAGCAACAACTCCTCCTACCACATCATCAGCACTTAAAAACTCCTCCTGCCACATCATAAGGACAAGCAACTGGACAAGCAATAGGCTAGCCACAATAAACAAAATTATAAAAAATAAATAATTACCAATCACACAAAATACAGAATTAAATTTACGACACAGATACGGGAAAATTCAATAATAACATTTAAATTTAAAAAAAGTACATTAATTAAAAAAAATTACATTAATTTTTAAAAAAACCCCTCCATTTCGCGTTGTTGCTCTTATACAGAAATTAAGATAGAGAGAAAACTCGTTAAAACAAGTGGTGCGAATGAAAATGACGTGCAAATCGCGTATATATAGTGTTTCGAAAATTAAATAAAAATAAAAATAAAAAATCGGCTGGCCGATCGCTCGCCGATCGGGAGCCTGCAATGGCGGCCAGCCGATCGGCGAGCGCATCGGCCAAAGCCCAAAAATCGGCGTGCGCTCGCCGATTTGCCGCTCGCCGGCTGCAATGGTTCGGCGAGCGGACCGGCCAACGCCGGGAATCGGCTAGCCGGTCCGCTCGCCGCCATTGTGGATGCTCTAATCTTTTTTTTTAATCTCCACTGAATGTATCTTGTAATTTTATTTCGACTCAATCGCAATGCATAGGAAAACAGTAATACGATTAACTAATTTCTAGAGTGATTATATCTTTCACTACTTACCTCATTTTTAATTCAAACTAATTATGCATACAAATAGTTTCATATTGTGTAGGTATATGTTCTGTATATTTTGGTTAGCGCAAAGATCTAAATTTATTACTATAATTAAAATTGAGATGAAGAATGAGAGAATATGAAGAAAAGGCATAGTATTATATAGAAAGATAAATTTAGCCATATTTACCTCATCTTTCGGATGGTGATTTAATTTTACCTAGAGTTAATTTTGTAAATAAAGTTTGTCTTACACGTTCTGATTTGAGATGTGGTGGATTATTATTTTGTAATCGACAGGATCTTCTGATTCGAATGTTCCTTTTATAACCTTCTCAAATAAGAACTCCAAACAACACCTTTAATTTTACTATAACAGGTTCTACTCAAATCTGGAAATGATAATACTATTAATTTGTGAATTGAGATAGTGAAAGTTTACATGTAGAACATAGAAGTCACATTTTGAGTGAATAACACGATGAATATTAAGTACACTTGACAACACGATGAGGTCACATTTTAAGTCACATTCTAAGAGCAGCCACAACCGTGCTCTTGCCAGCGAGCACGGTTGTGGATCCGACCCCACTTTTTCTGCCTGCTCTCTGGCAAGAGCACAACACCCACAGCTGTGCTCTTCCGCAAGGACGAGCACAATTCAATTTAAAATTCAATTAAACAAAAATATTTCCATAAAATTAAAATTCATTAAAAAACCTCAATAAATATTATAAATTACAAATAAAATAAAAAAAGACATAATTAAAATCCTAAAAATTAAAAATTACATAATTAAAATACTAAAAATACCTAAAAATAAAAATTACATAATTAAACTCCAAAAAATTAAAAATTACATAATTAAAAGCTAAAACTACCCCCGTGGATGACTACTCATCCGGCGACACTACCTCCAATTGTCTTTGGAGGCCCAATATCATGGTCTCGTGCGATCGAAGTTGCGAGGGGGTCATAATGGACCTATCGGCCATATTGAGTTGGACCAAAAGCTGCCACAACGAGTTGGTGGGGGGTGGAGGTGGCGCATATGGAACGGGAGCGGGAACTGGAGCATCGGCGGTTGCAGCCACGGCTCGACGGCGGTTGGCCGCCGCCTTCTTCCTTCCTTGCGGTCGGCGTTGGGAACCGCTCGGGCCGGCGTCGGTGCTACCCAAGTTAGCTCCGGTGAGTTAGCTAGCCACTTCTTCGGAGCCAGCGTCTGATAGGGATACTGACCTTGACCGTTTGGAGGAGCCGCTAGAGGAGGATGTTACGCCTCCCATATACTTCGGGTGCGTCCGCGTCTCCGGCCAAACTTTGAGGTACTAGAACGACTTGTAGTTCATGGATTGGTAGGTTCTCAACGCGGCAGTGATGATGTCGACCTCGCTCCGGCCGGGGGGTCATCGCCTTAGCCGGACATTGTTATGTTGTAGGAGTGGAAGAAAGATTGAGAATGGATATGAGAGAATGAAGATGAGAATGAGAATGAAAATGAGAATGGAAATTAGAGAGTGTAGATGACAATTGTGTAGTGTGAGGTGAATTTTTGGGTGTGAAAGTGGAGTATTTATAGATGAAAATGTATATTTTTGGGGAAAAAAATAAATTTTTTTTAAAATGATGGTAATGGTAAAAAACGGATATATTTTTTTTGGGAAGTGGAATTTTTTTATTATTTTTAATCAGTTTTTTAAAAAATCGATTTTTAATTAAAAACAATAATAATTCAAAGGCAACGGCTATGTCGTTGCCCAATCGCGTGCCGCCACGTCAGCTGCTCACTGGCACGGACGTGCTCGATGCATCGAGCAGCGCCGTGCCAGCGGCGGTGGAGCTCGTCCTTGCCAGCGGCACGGACGGACGGACGTCGTCCGTCCACCGTTGCAGATGCTCTAAGTCACATTTTAAGTCACCCAGCCGTTGCGGTGAGCTCTTGTACCGCACTCCCAACACGATGCCAACATCTTCCTTCGTCTCTTCAACACAAACCGTTATACCGAGAATTGCTATAGAGACCCATCCCTCCAACCCATCGACCATCATGCACTTCACTTGGCCTAGGATGAGCCAAGTGGCGGTGCGCTCCTCAGGGCTAGAGGCTTATCTCTAGCGTACTTTACATATATAAGTTTGGTCAAATTTAGTTGATTCTATAAAAATCAGTTGAATTTTTTTAAAAAAAAACTTAGCTGATTTTTAAAGATGACTAAACCACACAATTTTGTAGCAACTTGACCAAATATTAATTCGTAGTACTACAAATAAATTTAATGCGCTATAATTACTAATCACTTAGGGGCGTTTTGGTAGCTATGTTACGGCTAGATAATAGGACTTATCCGGGTTTAACTGTGTATTTGATAGCTATATTACAAATCTGCATGACTCGGGTTCTGTATCGGGCCCGGACAAAGTCCACCTAAAAGCCTAGGTTTCAAGCAACAATGTAACTACCCATTTGCCTAAGTTACATATCTAGTCTATCTAGTTAATTTTAGGAAAATATAATTTTACCCATCAATTTTATATATAACCATATATAGGGGTGCGTTATAACTTTTCTTAAATTGCTAACTTGCTAACTCATCAACATAGTGTATTAAAAATGTCAACATTATCACATTAAGATATAAAAAATATAATTATCGAGCTCCTAAATTTTATTATAGGAGGTCCTAAATTTTATTTTACACATATTAAAATAAGGTCTTGTTAGGTTGAGATTTTTGGGCTTAATTGAGAACTAAGATGCATTTTCAGCCACTCATTAACAATTTTCGCGCGTTGTCAACTACTGAGACATTGTGTCAACTAGGGGGCATAATTGTCATTTCCGTGCGATATCAACTACGGAGACATTATGTCAACTACGATGTCAACAACAAATGTTATTTATGTCAACTACGATGTTAACAACAAACGTTATTTATGCCAACTATTATGTCACTAGCAACATTTTACAAATAATTAATGTCAACAACAAATATTTTCATGTCATAGACCTATATTATTTATGTCAACAACAAAGTTTTACATATAATTCATGTCAACAACAATGTTTTACATATAATTTATGTCAACAACATTTTTCATAAAATTTATGTTAACGACCTATATAATTCATGTCAACAACAAACGTTATT
The DNA here is from genome assembly GCF_004379255.2 of Salvia splendens. Classification (NCBI taxonomy): domain Eukaryota; kingdom Viridiplantae; phylum Streptophyta; class Magnoliopsida; order Lamiales; family Lamiaceae; genus Salvia; species Salvia splendens. Next base: position 9,003,053 of record NC_056045.1, on the reverse strand, counting down.
ATGTCAAGAATAAACACTTTCATGTCAACGACCTATATAATTAATGTCAATAACGTTTTACATATAATTAATGTCAACATCAACATTTTACGTATAAATTATGTCAATAACAACATTTTACATATAATTGACATTGTATATATTTAGTTGACATGAATTATATATGTAATTGACATAGATTGTACATATAGTTGACATTACATGTGTGTAGTTGATATAAATTTTATATGTAGTTGACATGGATTATATATATAGTTGACATTGTTTTCGTACTCAACAACAAACATTTTCATGTCAACAACTTATATAATTTATGTCAACGATAATATTTTAGGCAATATCACAAATACCTTATCTACACAACTCACAAATTCCAGCAACACAATCGAATTAAAAACTGCATCCATATATTTCACAAATCAATCGTGATTGTTGGACGTCAAATAAATCGCCTTCTCAAATTCATCTACATATTTCACAAATTAACAACCACTCATTTAATAAAAATGAGTGGTTGATAATGCATCTCAATTCTCAATTAGACTAAAAAATCTCAATTGATCATAACCCTATTGAAATATTGAATGATATATTATAATAATATTTTTTTATTACAAAACAAATTAAATGGGTCATGAGAATTCTAAAAACATCATAAAATATGTAAAAATGATAGTAATGAAAAAAGGAACACAATTAAACATTGAACTGGAATATTGGTTATTTACTATAAAATTACTTTATTTCGTATGCTCCTTATTAGTATAACAAAAATATTTAATTAGTAAAAATTTCAAGCAAACTTCAAGCTAAAAATACAAAATCAATGAAATCATATTTTAAATTAACACGCCAAACTTTTTTTTTAAAATCAAAACGCCCTTGTGGGAGGGGGGTTAGGCAGACCTCCAACCTGTTGGGATTTGGGGCATATTTGCACAACTAACATACTTGAGGGACTGAAATGAAAATTTTAAATTTCTGATATTTTGAATTTCCCACCATAATTTAGAATGATTAAGGGGAGAGAGGGAAATTAGTTGAAAAGTAAGTTTTTCCCAGATCTGTAATCAAGTTAGTTGAGAGAGAAAGGTTTTTCATCTAACAGCTTGCATTTCTTCCACACACTTGAATGAATAAGAATTCCATTGGTCTTCTCATAAGAGCTTTCATTGTTTTCGATATTATTCAAATTTCAATCGGTTGTGTATTCGTTCTTCTTGTTTCGTTCCCGTTTTGATCTTGATCGAGTTCAAGATTAACTGAGGTGAATTACAAATTGGCGTCGTCTGTGGGAAGAAGAAGAAGAAGAAGACGACACAATTGAAGATGTCAACGGCGAAGTTTGATGTTGAGAGATTCAGCGGTGACAATGACTTCGGTCTTTGGAGGTTGAAGATGAGAGCTGTGTTGATGCAGCTAGGAGTCTGGATTATGTGAAATCCAAGACTGATCAGAAGGAAGCTCAGGAGAAAGATCCAGTGAAGCTGCAAGAAATGGAATACAAGGCCTATAGCTCTAGTCTATTATGTTTGAGCGATAGAGTCTTAAGGAAAGTTCAAAAGGAGGAAACTGCCGCAGAAGTTTGGGGGAAATTGGAAAAGATCTACATGGAGAAGTCTATTTCCAATCGGCTCCACCTCAAACAAAGATTATTCAACTTCAAGATTTCTGATTCCAGAATCCTGGCAGACCAGTTGGAGGAATTCAGGAAGTGCATCGATGATCTTTAAAGCGTGGACGACGCCATCAAGGATGAGGACAAGGCTTTGATGCTCTTGAATGCATTACCCCAAAGTTTTGAGCAATTCAAAGATTCTATACTTTTGGGTAGGGATTCGAAGGTGACATTGGAGGAAGTGTATTCAGCTTTAAAGCTGAAGATTTCCCAAAAGTCCTCGGTTAAAGTTGTTGATCAAGCGGCAGAAAGTTTCAACATAAAAGCTGCTGGAAAGAAACACCAAAATTTCAAGAAACCTGGTTATGATAAGTGGAAATCTAAGCCTCAAAACGACTCAGTTCAGAAAGAGACAAGAAGTTGTTTCTGGTGCAAGAAGCCAGGCCATATCAAGAGAAATTGTTTTGCCTGGAAGAGAAAACAAACAGAAGAGGATAAAGAGGAGGTTGCAGCGGCTGTAATAGAGGAAATTGAGGTAGCAAGGGCACTGAACGTTGTAAGAAATGGCCCTATATCAAAGCTGTGGATCATGGACTCAGGTTGCAGCTTCCATATGTCTTCTTGTCTTGAATGGTTTTCTGATTTAAAGGAGTCGAATGGATCAGTCTTGTTGGGGGATGATCATGTATGTGAGGTGAAGGGCATATGGAATATATGCCTCAAATGGATGATGGATGCTTGAGGATGCTTACTGAAGTAAGATACATTCCATCCATCAAAAGAAACCTTGTTTCACTAGGTCTACTTGAAAAGAGAGGTTACAAACTAACTTTGTTTGATGGTGAAATGGTGGTGACCAAGGATGGGGAAGTGATGATGAAGGCGATTAGAAAAAATGTCCTATACTATCTCCAAGCAGAGGCCATCAATGGATCAGTTAACTCCACTTAGCAGTCCATCAATTGGCATGCTAGGCTGGGCCATGTGGGTGAAGCTGGCATCAAGCAGCTTGCCAAGAGAGGTGTTATTGAAGTCTCTGATGATGAGATGAACAAGAATGTTAGATCCTGTGAAGAATGCATCTTGGGAAAGAACAGAAAAGTGCCATATGGAGTAGCGAAACACACATCAACAGAGCCCCTCCAATATGTGCATAGTGACATATGGGGTCCTTCACCTGTCAACAGCATTGGAGGAGGCAGGTATTTTCTATCCTTTGTTGATGATTTCTCGAGGAAATTGTGGATAGTTGTGATGAAAGAAAAGTCAGAAACGTTTAGGAGATTTACAAAATGGTGTGCAGAGGTAGAACTTGAATCTGGAAAGTCTTTAAAATGTCTAAGAACAGACAAAGGGTTGGAGTTTTTATCCTCTGAATTTGATGATTTCTGTAAACTTAAAGGGATCAAAAGGCATAGGACAGTTCCTCACAACCCTCAGCAAAATAGGGTTGCTGAGAGAGCCAATAGAACAGTCCTAGAAAGAGTAAGATGTATGTTGATTTCCTGTGGAATGTCCAAGCCCTTTTGGGCTGAGGCTGCCTCCCCAGCTGCTGTTCTCATCAACAAATGTCCTTCTTCTACCATTAATCATGATACACCTGATAAAAGATGGTATGGGTCTGATGGAGACTACTCTAAACTTAGGCATTTTGGATGTAGAGCCTATGCTCACATAAGGCAAGGAAAGTTAGAGCCAAGTGCTCTAAGATGTGTAATGCTTGGCTATCAAAAGGGGTTAAGGGATACAGGTTGTGGTGTTGTGAAGAAGAAAATAAGAAAGTAATTATAAGCAGGGATGTGGTTTTCAAGGAATCAGAAATGCCCTTTGCAAATAAGGAAGGCTAGAAAGTTCACTTTCAGGTGGAGGCTCAAAGAGAAGCTATGCATGAGAGTCAGAGTGGCTCAGAAGGGAGAACTGATCAAGAACCTACTAATGATCCCAACAACACAAACTCATCCCAGAGAGTGATAGCAAGAGACAAATCCAGAAGGATTATCAAACTCCCATACAGATTCAATGATTTTGATATGATGCATTATGCACTGGCAGTGGCTGAAGAAATGGAGTTCCATGAGCCATCAACCTACAAAGAAGCTCTAAGAAGTCCAGAAAAGGACAGGTGGTTGCTAGCTATGCAAGAAGAAATAGATAGTTTGTATAAGAATCAAACATGGATTCTGGTGTTGAGGCCTAATGATCAGAAAACAGTGGGTTGCAAATGGATTTTCAAGAAGAAAAGTGAGGCTTTCAACAATGATAAGATCAGGTTTAAGGCCAGACTGGTTGCAAAGGGTTATAATCAGAAGAAGGGAGTGAATTACAATGAGATATTCTCCCCCGTTGTCAAGCACAGTTCAATTATGCTTCAACTTGCTATTGTTGCACACAGAGGTTGGGAGTTGCAGCAATTGGATGTGAAAACAGCTTTTCTTCATGGAGAGTTGGAAGAAAAGATTTATATGGAACAACCACCTGGTTTTGTGAAGCCAGGAGATGATGGGAATGTGTGTTTACTCAAGAGAAGCCTCTACGGTCTGAAGCAGAGTTCAAGACAGTGGTATTTGAGATTCAATGAGTTCATTCAGAAGATAGGGTTTGAGAAATCGCTCTATGATCACTGTGTTTTCATCAAAAGGAAGAATGGAATTGTTGTGGTCTATCTACTGTTATATGTAGATGACATGCTAATCTCTGCTGAGCACATGGAACAGGTGGAGAGTGTGAAGGCTGATCTGAGAAATGAGTTTGACATGAAGGATCTAGGAGATGCAAAGAAGATCCTTGGTATGGAGATTATAAGAGATACAGAAAAGAGCATAATATGGCTGACACAGAGAGATTACATGAAGAGTGTCCTTGGGAAGTTTCAAATGAGCTCAAGTAAACCAGTATCTGTTCCATTGAGCCAACAGTTCAAACTCAGTGTAAGCCAGAGTCCTCAAGATGATGATCAAAGGAGAGAAATGGACAAGATTTCTTATGCAAACATGGTGGGAAGCATCATGTACACCATTGTGTGTACAAGACCTGATATTAGTCATGCTGTGAGTGTTGCAAGTAGGTACATGGCAGACCCGGGCTTGGAACATTGGCATGCTTTAAAGTGGATAATGAGATATTTGAATGGTACTCAAAACTATGGGATTGTGTTTGGTGGAGATCAAATGGAGGTGGAGCAGCGCCTGATGGGATTTTGTGACTCTGATTTTGCCACCAATCTTGACACAAGGAAGTCACAGTTTGGATATGTATTTTGTTTGTATGGTTCTACAGTGAGCTGGAAGTCAAGCCTTCAATCAGTAGTGGCACTCTCCACAACCGAAGCTGAGTACATAGCCTTAGCAGAAGCTGTGAAGGAGAGCCTATGGTTGAAGGGAATATGTTCTCACTTTGGGATCAACCAAAATACAGTGACTGTATTGTGTGATTCAAACAGTGCAATTTGCCTGTCAAAACATCAAACTTTCCATGAGAGGAGTAAGCATGTAGATGTCAAGCTACACTTCATAAGAGATGAGGTGGATAAGAGATCTGTGAGGATTGTGAAAGTTGCAACAGAAGAGAATGTTTCTGATATGCTTACCAAGGTATTGCCTACATCAAAGGTGAAACATTGTATGGAGTTGATAAATATGGTTCAGCTCGACTGATGAGAAGAGAATGGAGTGATTCGGCTATTTGGCAAGATATGTCCCAAAGGTGGAGATTTGTTGGGATTTAGGGCATATTTGCACAACTAACATACTTGAGGGACTGAAATGAAAATTGTAAATTTTTGATATTTTGAATTTCCCACCAGAATTTAGAATGATAAAAGGGAGAGAGGGAAATTAGTTGAAAAGTAAGTTTTTCCCAAATCTGTAATCGAGTTAGTTGAGAGAGAAAGGTTTTTCATCTAACAGCTTGATTTTCTTCCACACACTTGAATGAATAAGAATTCCATTGGTCTTCTCATAAGAGCTTTCATTGTTTTCGATATTATTCAAATTTCAATCGGTTGTGTATTCGTTCTTCTTGTTTCGTTCCCGTTTTGATCTTGATCGAGTTCAAGATTAACTGAGGTGAATTACACAACCCGTAAATAAGATTAAAATATAATGTTCCAAAACATGATCATTAGCCCAAAAGTGACTAAGATTCAAAGCAAGAACATGAGAGAACAGACCGGGGGGGTCCTACAAGCCGGGATCCTCAATGATATCAAGAGAAAAATAGGGCCAAATAAACAAAAGGAAGCAGTATAACTGAGATAAATCTAACTATCATGAGAACAAGATTAACCCACATCTCTACGTCGAAAACAGAAGTTAGGATATCCCAACTGGTCCATCCTAACTAGCGCCTTGAGATACCGAGGCGCAGAGATTGGGTCATAATAAGTAAGGGCAGGGGTCTGAGCCCCCCTGCCTGCTAGAAAGTCGGCAGCCCGGTTCCCTTCTCTATAGATATGTGAGAACCGAACATGCCGCTGAGCAGTCATACTCCGGATCAAAGCCATGTGATGTCTAATATCCGCAGAGCCAAGTCGTCCAGATGACAACAAGGTAACCAGAGCTGCCGAGTCAAGCTCAATCCAAATGTGGGTCAAAAGCTCCATCGCCATCCCCAAACCCCGAATTAGAGCCAACAGCTCCGCCTCAAAGCTCGATGATGCGGTAATCGGAGAGCAGAAGGCCCGTAGAAGGCATCCATCTGGGCCTCGAACCAATCCTCCCTCCCCCGCCTCCAGCGTCGATGCAGAGAAGACACCATCGGTGTTCAGCTTCACCCACGGGGCATCAGGGGGATGCCATAAGACCATGAGTGACCGCAGAACCCTCTGTTTGGGGGAGTCAGGCATGAAATCAACCGATGGCGAGCATCCCCTCCAATGTGTCGGGGTGATCCTGCCGGCTAGAACAAGCACGTGCAGGTGATGAGTGACCTGCCAAATAACATGTGGGTGACTGAAGGGACGACCGCCATGTTTGTGAACCCTCTGTCCAAACTTAAATTAATGATAAATGTTAAAATAGTCAAAATAAATCACAATTTAATGTTGTGTTAAATCAATAAGAACATACCAATAATATTTTATATCAAAGCGTATTGTTAAAGCTAAAAAAGTTATTACACTTAAATAAATAAATATAAACTAATACTAAACTTATGTTTTATTCTATATTTTTGTTTTTCCCTATATCCACGCTAGCTTTTCTTTCTCGTGCAGCAGGATAGATTTTTTTTCGCTTCTTCAACTCTTTAGTATACCATTTCTTGGAGGTGTCATTTTGTTCATGAAATAGAAGAAAGTAAAGATTACATAATATCCAATGATATTTTACTCCCTAAACCATGGTTAAAACTTACGTATATAAAAATAAAAAACATCTTGTAAGATTAAACATAGTAATTCTTCGATCTTTCATCATGCTTCTTTTGCGATTTTTGGTCTCTTCAATCTTCTCTGGTGTAGCGTTCATGTTATATCGCCTGAAGAAGATGAACAATAGCAGGTAAAATCGTAGTAGTTCGATCCCTGACAACAGTAGCACGTTTGAGACAGCACCACCACCTGAGAATCACCGCAAACAACACACTTTTTTCACCATGATCATGATAATTTTGATTAGTAGAATTGGTATTTATAGAATATCTATGAGCTTTTGGTATTGTTTTTCGAATGATCCTTTTCGCATTCATCTCTATTGTCTCGCTCAATTCCATTTATTATAAATTTATCTAATAAATGGCTCACAAATTTTTAACCGGCCATTAATTTCTATTGAATTGGAACCGAAAGGTGGGAGGGGATATCCGAATATGAATGCCTAGAATATGGAAAGTATTGATGCTAAGTTAGTTTGATTGGATTAAATTTGCAATTAACAAAAACATGCGTTTTATTGGATTAAATTATGCAATTAATGGAGAAATACGTTTTCGGTTCAGAGCTATTGGCTATATTGATTATTCAAAGATTAGTCAATTGTTTATTTGAACTAGTATTAAACCCGATGCTATGCGTGGTTTAAAATAAATTCATTCTATTAATTTGACATAGTGAATAAATTTAATAAAATAAGAAATAACATCATATATAGGATTAAAATAAAAAAATATACTAATAGTATATTACTCCCTTCGTCCCAAATAAGTTGCGTCACTTCTTTTTTGCACTCGTTTTGAAAAAATCGTAATAAATAGTAAAAGTGGATATATATTAAAGTAAAAGTGAGAATAATATAGAGAAGAGTCTTATCTACATTATTCTCGTTTGTACTTTATTATATATCCACTTTAACTATTTTTTACGATTTTTTCAACAAGTACAAAAAATAAGTGACTCAACTTAGTTGGGACAGAGGGAGTACATCATTATAAATATAAACTTAAAAAGTTTAAAATTAAACCAGCATAGAAATAATTTGTAATTACAACACTTATATAAGTCTCTGGAATAAAGAAAAATATCATTCTTAACAACATACACACTTCAACACCAAACACACTATCAACATGAAATCAATATAAAATTTTAATATAAAACTAAAAAATGTTAGGAGGACATTGATATCACCATAAAAAAATAAAATGATCAATTTAAAAACAAATAAAAAACACATATTCTAAATATTAAAAAAACTTAACATTAGAAAAATAAAACAATAATTAGTAAGCTATGAAAAAACTTATTTGTAAATAGCCTTTAGATTTCGAGTCAATTAAAATTAAATTGGAGAAAATAAATATATCGCTATTATCAACTAGAAATTTATATAGCTACATTATCATATAGATTACTTAGTTCTCAAGACTTTGCTAAACTATCATGAACGGTTGATATTTAAAATGAAATACTCCCCCGTCTTCGGGTGGCACGGAGTTTTATGCAATTTTATTTTGTGTGTTGAGGGGAGAGAGTAAAGTAAGAAAGATGGAATAAAGTAGAGATAAAGGTATTTCCATTTATAGAAATAGATCATTTTGAATGGGACAAACTAAAAAGGAAAGTGGATCATCTTTAATGAGACAGAGGGAGTACATAATAAACTATATCAAAAATAACAAATATGGCTAATCGTTTGATTTTTGATAAGTTACTTTGACACCTTAGTCTGTCATTTACAGAATAAATAATTAGATTCCATGCTGGAGATCGATAAAATACGTTATAATCGGTATGACTAGAATCGCATTGCTTTAACTTGTGGATGTTTCTATTCAATAGGATACATGAAATTTATTGTTAAAATCCTTGCAAGCCAAATAAGTAAACTAATGCATAATTATGTTGAATTTTACCTTTACATATTGTTTCTATACATCATTCTCAACTGTAATCATGTTGCTAGAGTCATTCCAACCAAATCCACTAGTGTTGATCATGTTCATTACGAGATAGTAATTCCTCTTCCACTCTGTCAACTTAGAATGCACATTAGTCGGATTCAAATCAGTTCCAAGAAACCAAACTTTCCAACTGTTTCTCAATAACTTTTAGATGGCCTGATCAGAATGCATTGTCCTGGCATCAAGAATATGCAACTAATATTTTCAGAATTGCAATTAGGGCATCTTCTTCAGTATGCATCCAAATTCTTCTTTCCCTATGCAAGGCAAGAGAGAGCATCGTTGAAAGATCGGAGGGTCTTGGAAAGTTGTTGTTATGTGAGGAATTCATAGCTCGTGCATGCATCAAGACAACTAAGTTGTTACAAAGGTTACAAAATATAACCTGCATATTAAGAAATAGGGTTATGCTAAAATGACAACCCAAATTAAAATAACAACCTATTACCAATAAGGACCCTTAGATTTAGGATCATATTCAACTTCATCCCGCCACGTGGCAGACTTGCTTGCTTTTGTATTGCAAATTGCTTGATTATCTCTTATTTTGTATGGAAGATAGCTTGGAACCATATGCCGAGTGGCTTGCCTATGTATCACAGTTTGTTTGCCTTGGTTGTTATTTTAACCATGGTGTCACTATAGTGCTCTGATTTCGTATCGCAGATTCCTTGGAACCATATGCCCAGTTGCTTGCTTATGTGTCACAGATTGCTTACCTAGACTGTCATTTTAACTATGGTGTTACCATAGCGCACCCCTTAAGAAACATTCTAATATAGGCTGTTTCTAAGTATTTTAACAATTCAATTTCAAGCCAAAAGAGTCAATCCCAGATATTTGAGCTCTTCAACCAACTTCTTGTATAATCTACATACAAGCTAATACACATACAAGAGGAGGGGAGTGCTGCATAGCATAAGCTTTTATGTAAATTTATATAGAAAAATCCAATATCATAATAAGAGGAACCAATATTTAGTTTTATACCGCATTATAATTCTAACTGTCTTTTTAGTTTGCAAAAATTAGAAAAAGAAAAATATCCGTCGGTCCTAACTTTTCTTCTTGAAATGAAAATGCGAGATTTAAAAGATCTTCACTAATAACATAGTTTCCTCTGCCACACAATCTAATTTACTCCACAACACACAACAAAGGCCAACCATCTCAATATCTTCATTAATCAAGGCATCTGAAAACTTACAGTTCCATTTGACAAGAATTAACAAAGTAAATAGTACAAAATATCAAACAAATTATCACATTTTTAGCGGTCAAGCCACATTTGTTAAGAAAGTTGTTTTCTAAAAACACTCCAAGCTTCGTGACGGTTCAACAACGTGAATATGTTCTTCATGTTCACCACCATTAACTAATGTTATTTGATCAAGTTGAACGATGTATTCTTCATCGCCAAACACAGGATCATACTCCATGTTCAATTTGATAAAATTATGCAAGTACATGCTAGCCATGACTATCATGTTTTGGGTCTCAACTTCATAATATGAATTGCTACGTAAAATGGCTCACGTCTTTTTAGTTATCCAAACGCGCGCTCAATATACTTTTCGTAATTTTTAGGTACTCTTCGACCGGCCTCACATTCTCGAATATGGTATCTAAATCCACGATACGAGGCTCGAAATCCTTCACAATTTGTGTAACCACCATCACACAAATAATAAGAATCTATATAAGGTCAACAATGATTGAAAGTACTAGGTAAACGTGTACTATGTATAAGACATATAACTATTTCTAATCTAGCCTACTTACTAGTTGAGACTTTTAAATCATTCTCTCTATTAATTGCATATTTATACACACGCCCATCAACCGCGGCCCTCCCATCCAGTTAATACATACACAAACCTCTCATTTTTTATCGTATACCGACAAAACATTTGTTCCGATACCACCTTTTCTTGAGCGATATTTAGGCTTATCTACTGTCGGACTTGTAATTGGATGTATGTGTCATCTTGCTTATAGTTTTCCTAGAGGAGTTCATACATTAGTATCCCCTCCCATAGGGCTTGGTATTTGGATGTTATACAATGGACCTGGTATTTCTTATGCTCGCTAATTTATCTTTGTAATCAGGCTGTGGCCTGCCTTTTCTCACCAAAAAATGCTGCAAAAACAAGAGTCCAAATACTTTCTCGTATTGGTATGTGACTACTATCAATGACGGATCTGTATTAGCCTCACAAGGGGCAAATGCCCCACCTAAAAAAATATGTACTCCCTCCGCCCCAACTAAGTTGAGTCGTATTACTTTTTAGAATGTCCCAACTAAGTTGAGTAATTTCCTTTTATGACAAAAACAAAACATCCAATCAATCTTACTTTATTCTCTCTTTATCTCTCTTATTTTATTCATTCACTCCTACTTTTCAACACAATTTCTTAATGTGTCCGTGCCCAAAATTTTTGTATCAACTTAGTTGGGACGGAGGGAGTATAATATTTTGATTTAAATTTTTTGAAATATCCCCTATATATGTCTCTTCTCTAATCCTTAAAATATCTTTATATGTATTTTTGCCACCCATCTATATAGAATTCTTGGCTCCACACCTTACACATATTTGAAACATCATGGTCAAGTAAAGAATGTAAACACATGAGGTAAAACACAAACATCATGGTTAGAAGAATCACCACAAGATAGCATAGAGAAATGCAGACAATCAAATAAATCCGTAATATTCTATATGATCAAACTTATATATTGCTCATGTTTTATGGGATGAGATTCTTACTAAGAGTTATGGAATATGCATTTTTATTTCATGTTTCTATTATAGAATTTTAAATATGACATAAACTACATAAGCAATGATAACCCTCTCAGATACAACATTCCACCATTAGCATTCTATGCGTCCAAATAGAAAAGTCAATCACGTGGGACAAAGTTAGAAAATTAGATCAAAATTTTGTTAAATGACAATATCTCGTTTAGCAGATCTTGAAAAATACCAAGGAGGGTGAGAAACCAATTCATCAGTAAAATTAGACGTCACCACGGTTCGGGAACCGGCGGTTCACGGTTCGGAACCGCCGGTTCCGGTTCGAAAAAAAAAGGAACCGGAACCGAACCGACCAAGGATCGGCGGTTCCGGTTCCGGAACCGTGAACCGCCGGTTCACGTGAACCGCGGAACCGCCTAGGTTTGCCCGGTTCCGGGCCGGTTCATCCGGTTCGGCGGTTTTTTTTTTCTTTTTGCATTTTAAATTTGTAATTCAAGTAAAATATGTAGATATATTTGCATAAATAAAATTAGAATAAAGCGATGTTCAAATGCAATTTTATTGATACAAATTACAACTTTAAAATTACAAATTACAACTTTAAAATTACAAATTACAACTTAAAATTTACAAATTACAACTTTAAAATTACAAATTACAACTTTAAAATTACAAATTACAACTTTAAAATTGCAAACTACAAACAACTTTAAAATTACAAATTACAACTTAAAATTTACAAATTTCAACTTAAAATTACAAATTACAACTTATTACTTAACATTACAAATTACAAGTTACAACAATTACAAATCGAAAAATTTAAATACAAGTTACAACAATTACAAATCGAAAAATTTAAATACAAGTTACAACAATTACAAATCGAAAAATTTAAATACAAGTTACAACAATTACAAATTTACAACTTACAAGTGTTGACAAAAAAGACTTAGAAGATCATTAAAAGATATTCCTCATTTGATAAGTATCTTATTGGTGAAAAAGTGGGTATCTTTGGGGCAGATGGTACTGGAACACAAATTTATATATCTGGATGAATGAGGATCAGATTATAGTTTAAAATGGGAAGCTGGGTTCACTGGCGGAAGTTCATTTCATCGTCGGACTCAGATGAATATACCACCCTGATGGCCTGATGAAACGAACTCCCCCCAGTGAACCCAGCTTCCCATTTTAAACTATAATCTGATCCCCATTCATCCAGATTCCATATATAAATTTGTGTTCCAGTACCATCTGCCCCAAAGATACCCACTTTTTTCACCAATAAGATACTTATCAAATGGAGAATAGAGAAATTGAGATTGAGAGAGAAATTCTTATTAACACAGTTACACAAGAATGGGGTGAGTAGAAATGAAGAGGATTGGGGGGTATTTATAGGGGAAAATTGTGATTTTTTCAAAAAAAAAATTTGAAAAACACGGCGGAAACCGCCGGTTTTCGGCGGAAACCGGCGGTTTAGGCGTCCGTTTGAATTTTCAAAATTTGGAAAAAACGGCGGGAACGGCCGGTTTGCCGCCGGAACCGCCGATTTTGCCGGCGGAAACCGGCGGTTTCCGCCCATGGTTTCGGTCAAATCCGGCGGCCGCAGGCCCGGTTTCTGAAAAGGCTAGGAGTAGGCCTGAAATTGTGCCGGGAACCGCCGAACCGCCGGTTACGGTTAGCGAAAAATTGGAACCGGAACCGGCCCGGACGAACCGGCGGTTCCGGTGCCGGTTCGAACCGCCGCCGACGGTTCCGGTTCCGGTTCGGAACCGCCGGTGACGGTTCCGGGCCGTTTTGTCCGGTTCGGTTCGGATTGGGGACCTCTAAGTAAAATGATGCTAAAAATTGGAATTTCGGGTAAATTCATTCCTTTCCAAAAGCATCAGAGTTAACTACCATCAAACTATCTGCTAAACCTTTCTTCCCAATTCGTTTTTCCCCGATTTCCCAATTAAGTTTCAGTAATCATGGACAAATTCCTAGAATATGGAGACCTTAAAATCTACTCCCTCCGTCTCATTCAAAATATCCAAATTTTCTTTTTAGTTTGTCCCATTCAAGGTGACAAGTTTCTATATTTGGAATTAAATCCCTCTTTCCTCTCTCCTTATTAAAATATTCAACTACTGTTTTCTCTCTACGTATTCTACCTAACAACTCCTCCTAAAAACCCGTCTCACTAAAAAATGTAGATATTTTGAGTGTGACGGAGAGAATACAAAACATTTACACAAAATTTTCACATATGAATGGGTAGAATTTAGAAATGGTTAATCACATAAATCAAAATTACTTTAGCACAAATTTGATCGCCTTTTTGTTCCTTACCTCTTGCCAAAATCCCTTCCAAATCTGAAATACACAAATCTTTTGTATATTTGAGGATGACAACCATGATATTTTCAGAAAAAGTAAAGGGTAGATATGGAAAAATGATTGTTTGTACACAACGATAATTTTTTTTTGCATGGGTTTGGTCGTGATGGAGTATCTCATGACTAGACATCACCGATTTAATCTTGTTTTGAGTCATGGATACAATATTGCCTATCAAACATGAGCTAAAAATACATGAATTTAATATGGCCAACTGGGACAAAGTAAACTATTTAACTTAACTTGGTGGATATTGTTGTTGGAAACGTGTAAAATACTGAGACTTCTCACTTAGCCAAGAATTATGGCTTTTCACTTAAGATAACCTCCAAATGGTTTTTGAGGTGCCTTAATACAAAGACCATTTATGTGATCTCCACTAACTTATAAATAGGTGGATTTGAGAGTTGAGAAACACACCAACAAAAACATTATCCCTTCTCTCTTTAGCTCTCTACATCTGAGTGTGCATTTTAGGAACTTCACATTGCTTGGTTCTTGCCTCCAATTCAAGTTCGTCGGTGCCTATAAGTTTCATCTTTGGAACGTTACGCCAATCCGTGAGCACTGACTGGGATGTATCTCGTCTTATGGAGAGTGGGATACCTCGACTCGACTTAAAGAAGACTATAGTTTGATATCTTGTTACTTTTGTGATATTGTTATTGTTACATTTACCTTTCTAGTTTTTGGTTTTTTTGTAATAACAAGAGTTGGCTCGTGTAAAGACTACAGTATTCACAACAATCGTGAGATGTGGAACTAATTTCTATCCATATTTTATAAAGTACTAATGAAGTCTAGTCCCCGTGTATATGAGTTTCTATTAGTTTTCTCTTAATTTGTTTGAGGACAAACAAATACTCCCTTCGTCCGGCTTTAGGAGTCCCGATTGAGTCGGGCACATGTTTTAAGAAAATGTTTGAGTGTGTAATAAATAAATGTTGTAGTGGATATTGAGACCCACTTTTAACACCTTTTAAATTGAATTGTAAGCATTTTTTATTATTTTATCCCAACTGGGACTCCTAAAGCGGGACGCACTAAATTGATCAACTAGGACTCCAAAGCGGTACAGAAGGAGTAGTTAAGTTTGAGGATCATTAGACTCATGTATTTACATGTATTTAAGGTTAGACTTGACTTGTTTTTATTGAAGTTAGAGTATATGCTTTTGTCTAGATTCCTATGAATTGTTTATTTAGGGTTAGACTTGACTTGTTTTTATTGAAGTTAGAGTGTTATTTGTTCAATTACAATACTCTCTTATTCCTTTAATCGTCTCATGTGGTTTGAACTGTTCAATCGAACTATTTAATTAAGCAACACTCAAAATGTTTGTTTCTATAAGATTTATATGTATAGAAATTCAAACTAGAGCAATATAATACTATACAAACCTTACACCGTTAAAAGTTATTTTTTCGATGTCTGGAATTCCTTGAATTGCATCAACAACAGGTGCATCTCGATTTACTAATGAATTTGATGTTGCAAATATTCCGAATTGATTCTTCTCTGAGTATAGGAAGAAATCTTGACATATATCATCCATATTGGTAGCAAGAGAGACGGAACACAATTTGGTAAAAAAAACTCTCAAAATTGTAGGCATCATAAGGAATATAACATTCATCCTCTCTGCACAAATATGACAACCAAGTGGGTCTGTAAACAGCAACATCCACATCAGCATCGCAGAAGGCTACAAAGTAGTTTCCATCGTTGGTGAACTTATGAAAAGATACGTCAAGGTATTCAAGGAGACGTATATCATTACGTGGAACTATGTTCTCATAAAATCGCCTGGCACGGTTGACCCGAGACAATCAATAGTTAGATATCATTGAGAATAATGGATATTAAACAATGACATAGACCACAAAATCCCCTAACTTATATAGCTGGTGAGTTCATACGAATCCTTATAAAAACAAACGATCATGTCTAACAGAGCAGTTTCATTCATCATAAAAGTCATAAAGCAGCCCCTAATGAAATATTGGCCAACGCATCATAATGAAGCAAAACATTCAGGCTATAGTGGAAACCAAGTAGTGTGTGTCACCAAAAACAGGAGCATCATTTGTTCTCTCCAAAACTGACAATCAAAATCATACGTAGGACATTTTTAGGTCATTTATTTAGGACATTTTACCGAAAGATGACCTAAAATGATTTTAACAAGACCTCAAACCCGAATTTTATAATATGACCTAAAACTGCTTAATAAGTGATCTAATGGTCTATAATTAACCAAAAACACGGATGATCGTTATTAAGCAGTTTTAGGTCATATTATAAAATTCGGGTGTGAGGCCATGTTAAAATCATTTTAGGTCGTCCTTTGGTAGAATAACCTAAAAATAAACTAACAATGACCTAAAAATGTCCTACGTATGATTTTGTTCTGCATTTCTGTATTTAAATCTTGTTATTGCATAGATTAAAACCCCATGTACATATAGGGGATTGATCAATTGCTAAATCACTCTCTAGTTGCTAAGTACAACTAATTTAAGGCCATAGGATTCTAGAAATCTAGTAGTCTAAAATTTAACATGTGTAATTTTTATTTTTATTAATTAAATCGAAAAAGATAAAAAAAACTACCAAATTAGGGTTTTGGATGAAAATGTCAATATAGTGCTATGAAAATATCAACACAATGCTTTGAGAATGTCAACACATTGATTATGTCAACACATTGCTTTAAAAGGGACATTCTACATGTATTATATTCACATATTTTATATACTATGTTGACATTTGTTGCTGTACGAAAAAATTAAAAAATTTCAATTTTTTTTTCAAATTTTGACATCGGAACATATGCAAGTGAGATCTCGTTAGAATCGTTATGAAATTATCTTTAATTTTATATATGTTGTGCGAAAAAATAATTTAAATCGATAAAGTTATATGCGTTTTAAAGTTATGTGATATTTTTCAAAAATTAGTTACAACTTATTTGTTGTAAATTGACTTTAATACCATTATTTACGTTTTTTATTGATCGTGTTGACATTTCGGGGCTGATGATCTAGGGGTGTGTTATATTGCTAACGCATTCCTAAATTGAATTATAACACTCCCATATGGGGTGTGTTAGCAATTAAGTATTAAGTTAGCAATATAACACTCTCATATGGGGTGTGTTATATTGCTAACGCATTCCTAAATTTTTAACTACAACTAAATAATAGACATTGAATTATAAAATCAATTCAAAGATCATTCATTCATGAATATCAATACAATACACATAAAATCTCAATTACGACTATTAATGTCAATTGACCAAAAGTTAGTTATAACTAACTTTTAAAAAAATCTACAAATTTTAAATGATTATAACTATCTCAATTTAAATTATTTCTTTACACAACTTATATCAATTTAAAGATAATTTTATAAGGATTGTAACGAGATCTCACTTGCATATGTTCCGATGTCAAAATTTGATTTTTTTTTTGAATTCTCGTATTTTTGAAGTAACAACTCAATGTCAATATAGCTATCATAATATGTCAATATAATACATATACAATGTCAATGCTAAATTGTGTTGACATATTCAATGAATAGTATTAATATGTTTAATACATTATATTGACATTTTGGTCCACAACCCTAATTTTGATAGTTTTCTTATCTTTTCAATTTAAATAATAATAATAATAAAAAAATGAAATTACACATGACAATTTATAAACCACTAGATTTCTACAAATCTTATGGTTTGAAATTAGTTGTAGTTAGCAATTAGAGATTGAGTTAGCAATTGATCACTCCCCCTCCCATATATATATATATAACATAATTATATCAATACAACATGTAAATTTAAATATCAATACAAAGACATAATTTATCAACACAAGAAAGATTGATAAATTTATTTCTTTGTGTTGATATATTTAACATACAAAATTGATATTTAGTTATTAGTTATTATTGTAAAAAGTTAGTATTTGATCACACACCTATATATATATGGTCATGTTAGGTTGGGATTTTTTAGCTTAATTGAGAATTGAGATGCATTATCAGCCACTCATTCACAACATTTTCGAAATGTCAACTGCAAGTAGATTGTGTCAACTATGGGGTATTATCGTCATTTCATTTCTAAAATGGCGAAATATCAAATGTCAACAACTAAAAAATAACACTTATAATTCACATATCAATAGCTAAAATATCAAATGTCAACAACTCGTATTAAAATGTCAACAACTAAAAAATAACACTTATAATTCACATATATCAAATGTCAACAACTCGTATTAAAATGTCAACAACTTGTATAAAGGGTCAACAACTCAAAAACAATTCTTGCAATTAAAAACTAACAACTATTTTATCTTTTTTATTCGACACAAGTTATGGCATCATGATCATACAACACATGTCAATAGCATGCATATCAAATGTCAACAATTTATATCAAAATGTCAATAGCTTGTATATCAAATGTCTGCTTGTCGACAACTTTATATAGTGTCAACAACTCAAAAACAATTCTTGTAATTAAAAAATAACAACTATTTTATCTTAATTTTTTATTTGACACAAGTTCTGACGTCATGATCATACAACACATAAAATGTCATCACAAATTAGTCCTCTTCATCTCCAACATTTCCCCCAAATTATTTAACCTAATTTTTCAATTCCATCAACCCAAAGTAACGAAATTCCTAATCAAACAATGCCACGATCTTCATGTTTCTTCATCAATTCCTCCAATTCTCCTTTCGATCTCAAAACAATGCCACGATCTGGCTGGCTAATCGGTTTCATCAAAGTTTTCCAGTAATCACACACGCAAAAACTCAAGTTTTCCAGTAATCACACACGCAAAAAACTCAATTTGCACATACATTTACATATTCCGATAGATATAGAGATAAATGAGGTGTAAGAAGCATCCGGCCGATCAAAGTTGCTGTGTCGGCATCTGCGCCTCCTATCTCCGGGAACGCCTCGTCGCCGTCATCTCAGCTCAATCGTAGGCGCAGGCGGCCCTCAAACATGCGCTACATGATAGCTGCAAGTTCAATTCACAGCTGTCGCAGCCTCCGTTGTTTCACCACTTCGTTTCACCCTACGTTTCGAGGCAGAAATCACACACCGACGCATCCGCGACATGTCGCCCCCACGGCGGGCATCTGCTCTTCTTCAGCACTCCCCAATTGATGCCTCTCCGCTCAATTGCGGTCAAGATTGAGAAGAATTCAATGAGTAGGTTTTCTTCTCTGTTTTGGGGGATTTTCAGATCGAAACCTAATTTTTCTCCCCAACAATGCGTCCAGATGAAGGCAATCAACATTTACCATTCTGATTTACCATTCTGCCCTTTCATAATTAACTAGTATTTACACCCGAGCCTATGCACGGGACATAAAAGTTTCACGTAATGAATTCAAAATATAATAAATATATAGAAAATAAGAATTCAAAAAAGCAATGTGAAGATTTAAAAAAATAGAAATGTACTTATCTTGTCTTACTCTAAATGAATAAATTACTATTCCCTAATGAATGAAATAATTATGCAATTCTAATTTATAATCTAAGTGGAGTAAAAACAATAAAATTAATGACAAAAAGAAGATGTGTGACTAATGATCAAAGAATATGAGTTAATTAGAATAAGATATAAAATAAAGAAAATATGTGTGAGTAAAGATGTTTATTGACAGTGTTATGCACGTCATTAATCCAAATAAAAGGTAAATTAATATATAAATTTAATAGCTTAATTTTGAAAAAAATTGAAAAACATATATGGAATATTAAACATACCCACATTAAATATATGAATAATATAAATCAAAAAAATTTAAAACTTCTTTGAGAAGTCAAGTTAGAAAATTCGTATTGCCCAATAATTACATTTTAGTTGACTATTTATTTCTTCTGTTTAATTTCAGAACATAGCATAACTTGATATATATGACCAAAGATTAAATGAATTTTTAATACTGGAAAGAAATAAATTTCTTACCTCCCGCCACATATACATTTAAAAAGTAAATTATCACTTAAAATAACGATAATATTTTATGCATCTTGTTTGTTTTGAATAATGTGACAATTTACACTACTCTTTATGTTAAGAAGTACAAACTTTGTAAGTTAGATTTAATTTTAAATATATATAATTTCATCTTATTACGTAGTTTAATCTATAAACTTAGTAGTATTTTTCAATTAATTAGAGGCAAATTAATATATAAGAATTAAAAACTTTAATTGAGTAAATATAGGATGAAAATTGTAAATATTACATATTTGTTCGTTTAGCTCGTGAATTAATTTGGAAAAAAGTATTGCAATAAAGGATTAAATCTCAATTTTAACTTAAATACTGGAAGACAAACTAAACTCTCTGGCACAATTCCAATTTTAACCCAAATATAAGGCTAATTAATATATAAATTTATTAACTTAATTATAAAAAAAATTAATAGTAGTGCACTATTTAATGTGTTTTAGCGTTTTATTGGACCATTATTTGTCTAATTATTTTTGCCTTCAAAAAATATTTTTAGATAAAAGACACTTCATCTTTTTATTTTCCCTCCAAAAAGGGTATCAAAGTCTTTTCATCAAACTTGCACTTTAGATTAGGATAGATTTTGTTAAGTTCATGTTCTTTTTTCTTCGGTATTTATAGAGGGGAGAAATTTGGTATTGGAGTATTGGGAAGCTCTGCATTGTGTATTGAAGTGTTTGAGAAGTTTTGCATTGATTCTCGTCCATATGCAGCAGCTTTTTGATACTCCATTTTTATGACTTTTGCTTTTTTTACAGAATTAATTAATTAATTTAATCAATAAATGGCTTCCCTCCAAAAAGGGCAAAAGTGTCATTTCACCCAACTGGCAATTTAGATTAGTATAGATTAATCTAAAAATATTTTTCATATGGCAAATTCTGGACCACTCATTTAATAAAAATGAATGGCTGATAATGCATCTCAATTCTCAATTAGGCTAAAAATCTCAATTGATCACAACCTTATATATATATATATAAGGATGTATTCATATCCTTTATCTATCTTTTGTTCTATTGTTCTTTTCAATCTCGTCCATTGAATTTGAAGATCTAACAGCCCCAAATAATGCCATCTGAATTTAAATTAAAGCCATTAAAAATTTGAAAAGGCTAAATTTGGTATATGCAAATGTGTTTGTTATGGTAACTCCCATGATTTTCTCTTCCAAAATCTCAGTGGTTATTCTCAATTGAGATCACGTTCAATCTGTCTTCTCTCCCAAAAATGTATGCGTCTATACTCCATTGATATCATTACGACTGAAGTTCACCGCTGCTTTTGTTTATTGAAGAAAACCGTTTGTTTATTTGTTGCTTACATCGCCGATTTATTGGAGCGCGTCGTCGTTGCTTTTGATTTACTGAACAATGGATGAAGGTACATATTTTTTCCGTTGCAACAATTTGTACTCCTACTTGTTCACAGAAATTCAGATTAGTTGGATTAGTCGATAGTATGTGATGTTGTGTTTTGTAAACCGAAGTCACGAGTAATATATTATTCCTCTAGTTTCACTGCTCGACACATCGTTCTCGTTGACGCCAATTGGTTAGCAATCATCGCGGCTAGGGTTTACTATGTACAAATTAAAAACATCGTCCAAGTCCACGAGTTTAAGTCATTTATCTAGGGTTTAGGGAGCATAGCGGCAAGGTACTTTGTCTTAATTGATAAAAGTAATGTACATATTCTAATATGTAATGGTTGTTTTAATTTATATAATGCATGATTTTTGATCTATAATGTATATTTTAACTGACCGGTGTAATTTAAGTGAGACCGTGTTTGATTGTTGGTCGCACGTTTCTTGTTTTACCAAAGGGTTTAGCTATCCCGGAGGCTAGGGTGTAGTATGTAATAAGTTTTAAAACCGGCGTCTAAGTAAACGGGTTTCAGTTATTCAACGAGGGTTTACAAAACATATCGCTAGTTAGTAGTTCTTAATTGATACACGTAATGTACATATTCTAGTATTTAATGGTTGTTTTAAGTTATGTACTGCATGATTTGTGATCTATAATGTATATTTTCACTGACCTGTTTAATGTAAGTGTGGCCGTGTTTGAATGTTCGTCGCACGTTTGTTATTTTACCAAAGGGTTTAGCAATCCGTCAGGCTAGGGTGTATTATGTTCTAAGTCTTAAAAACGTTGTCGAAGTACACGAGCTGCAGTAATTCATCTGGGGTTGCACAATCATAGCGGCTAGGTAGTATTTTGTAACTGATACACATAATGTACATAGTATATAGTATAATGGTTAGTTTAGGTTCTGTAATGCATCATTTGTGAGCTGTAATGTACATTTATCCTGACCAGTTTAATTTAAGCTGTGTCGTGTTTGCATGTTAGGGTTATGTGATGCATGATTTCTGATCTATAATGTATATTTTCACTAACATGTTTAATTTAAGTGTGGCCGTGTTTGATTGTTCGTCGCATGTTTCTTGTTTTACCAAAGGGTTTAGCAATCCCTGAGGCTAGGGTGTAGTATGGTCTAAGTCTTAAAAACGTTGTCGAAGTACACGAGCTGCAGTCATTCATGTAGGGTTGCACAATCATAGCGACTTGGCAGTATTTTATAACTGATACACATAATGTACATATTATATAGTATAATGGTTAGTTTAGGTTTTGTAATGCATCATTTGTGATCTGTAATGTACATTTATCATGACCAGTTTAATTTAAGTTGTGTTGTGTTTGCCTGTTGTGCTATGTTTGCCAGTTTAACAAGAAACATGTACGTTTCTTGTTTTCCCTAAGGGTTTAGCAATCCTAGGGGCTAGGGTGTAGTATGTACTCATTTAATAAAATCATCACCTATATACCACGAGTATCAGTTATTAAACGAGTGTTTTGATATAAGCGCGGCTATGGACTAGTTTTGACTGATTGACATAATGTACATATTATACGAAATAATGGTTGTCTTAGGTTCAGTAATGGTCGAAACATGACCTGTAATGTACATGTTTGCTGAGCCCTTTTTATTGTCGTCGGTCAGAAATTCCAATCCCTAAATTTCGCTTACACTTTTTACGATGTATATGCTCGCGTTGTTGGTTTTGATACGCGCAAACAAGGGATGAGGAAGGTGGACGATGTCACAACCTGGTATTACGTTGTATGCAATAGGGAAGGCAAGAAGAAGTCGGACGAAGATGACCAATTGAATGCACGGTCTGGTTTCTCTATCAAGCGCAGACGGTTATCCAAGCGTTGTGGTTGTAAAGCGAGTATATCGTTCAAGTTTTTCTCCGAAGGAGGATTACCAGGTTATATTATCCAGTAGTTCAACGAGGCTCATAACCATCATATGGTTGAGTCAGAGCATCATCAATTTTTGTCAATCAATCGAAAGTTAGATGATGTACATCACAAATTCATTCTTGACAGTTCCAAGGCTAATATAGGGCCCACACTTACATTTAAAGTGTGAAGGAAATTCTTGGTGGGTTTGACCTTGTTGGTTGCACTGTCGGGGATATCAGGAATGCTTCTCGAGACATCAAAGCATACACACATGGATTTGATGTGCAAATGGTGTTGGATGATATTGCTAAGAAGAAGGAAATGTCCGAGGCGTTCACATATCACTACAAAGTTAATGCTTCTAACCAGTTGGTTGCTCTATTTTGGTGTGACAATCTAATGAAGAGGAATTACCACATGTTTGGTGATATTGTAGCCTTTGACTCCACGTACAACACAAACAGGTATAACTTCAATTATGTCTATTGTACATTACAAGGCATACAGTTGTACATTACGCGGTGCATTATTACGCATATATGATGCATTACTACTCAACTGACGTTGCATTATTCGATTTTGACGTTGCTGACGATACATTGCTATGTGATACGCAGGTACTGTATGATCTTCACTCCTTTCACTGGTAAGGATAATCATGGAAGACCTGTAACCTTCGCTGCCGGATTGGTGTGCAGCGAGAAAATAGGGGCATTTGCTCGGTTGTTCAGACATTTCGTCGAATGCATGGGTTTAGCGCCCAAGATGATCGTGACAGATCAAGATTTGGGCATGAGATCAGCTATTGAAGAGGTTCTAGTTGGCACTCGCCACTGTTGGTGTATGTGGCATATAATGCATAAGTTGGCCACCAAGGTACCGAACAAGTTGCTGAGGGACGACGATTTCAAGAAGGAATTCAATGCTTGCGTGTGGTCGGACCTGTTTGAACCTGACGAATTTGAAGAGGAGTGGAATAGATTGGTGGAACATCATGGGCTGGAGGACGTTGACTGGTTCACCACATTGTACGAGTATAGGCAATTCTGGATACCGGCATACTTTAGAGATTTTCCTTTGGGATCGATGATTAGGACTACGTCCATATCCGAATCGGAGAATAGCTTCTACAAAAAATTTCTGAAGCCCCGAGCTAACATTGCTGAATTCTACTTGAATTTCAACAACGCCCTTGAATTCCAGCGGAACAGTAGAACAACGTTGAACTACCACGATGCTACTGCCCTGCCTAGACTGGCCACTACTCTGCCATTCGAGAAACATGCTTTCACGCTGTACACCGACAGTATGTTCAAGAAAATCCAAGAAGAAATTATTAAGGGTAATGACAGATGCCGCGTGCTTGGATTTTCATCTGCAGAAATGGTTGACACCTACAAGCTTGGGGACAGCAAGCTCAATTCATACGTTCTCTGTCATGATAAGAATGATGGCTCATACTTGTGCGAATGCATGCTATTTGGTAGGCAGGGCTATTTGTGCAGCCATATCTTTTTTTTTTTGTTCCGGAACAATGAAGTGAAAAAAATCCCAGATAAATACTGCGAAAGCAGATGAATGAAGACTCCCTTAGCCAAGGCAGTACATGGGGAGTTTCAGGATGCCCTGCCAGGTCCATCATTGACGATAGGCAAACAGTGTCTAAGCAGGCGATTTCGATGTTCTATGGGTTTCTTAGACGATTTGAGACCGACATTGAAGTGCTACGTGAATTCGTAGGTGGCGCCGAAGAACTTGGCAATTCTCTTCAAGTTGGTACTCCGTCAACGTCCGCCTCTGAAAAGAGGCGGATGATTGAAGAGTTTTATGGTATGGTAAGGCCTGAAGTAGTTGAGGTCCATCCTTCGGATGTCGTGAAGACCAAGGCCCACGCTAGCAGCCCAGCGAGCCGTCTGATTTCGAAGAGAGAGAAGACTATAAAGGATGCTACTAGGCCTCTTAGACGGTGTAAGGCGTGCGATGAGATGGGCCATCACGACTCTAGAAATTATCCAATGCTTAAAGAGATGACGTTGGAGAAAGAGAAGCGGAAGGGCAAGAGGCCAACTTGACTTAGTTTTGATACATACAACATCATTATTTTTTTGTCGGATTAGTCTCTGTGATTCAATTGGATGACCTATTATTTTTAGTATTCCCAGTTTCAACATGTACTAAATATTATTGTTGCATTAGTACTCTGTTTTTGTTCATTATTCGATTATAGCACTTCGCTTATTCTATATAGTTGTTCCATCGCAGTTCATTATTAGCCACATTATGTACATTATACTTTGCATTACGATATTGATTATGTACGTTGCTGACCTTGAAGTTTCACGTAAATATTAAAACGCACTTACCGCAGTGTACATAAAATGTTTGCATTATTAATCTGTTTTCGTGCATTACATGTAATGAAGTTTTACATTATCGGATATTAGCAATGCACTTACTGTATATAGTTTTTCCATGCCCGTTCATTATTAGCCACATTATGTACATGTTGCATTACGACATTGATTATGTTCATTGTTGGCCGTTATGTTTTACATTAATAAGCACACAAACTTAATGTAATATACATTATTAATATACTACTGCTACGCACACTACTATCATGCTTCGTTTATTTATGTCCATTACCGACAATATATTGGACATTATTAGATTAATCAAGTTAACTCTGTCTACATTACTTTATACATATTTTACATTACTATTGTGTAACGTTTCATTATTCTTAAAAATAGAACAATTAGATGCGCCGACTCACTGTAATCAGACAGTAATACCCAAAAAATGTTTTTGTTTGCAAAACGCACATAACAAGTTGTTCACAAGACACCAAGCCACAAGTTGGCTGTGTCCACTTTCCAACATGACTTATAAAAAAACCCGATAGTTTTAATACTCACTCCAGCTAATAATTGTCCCATCCACATCCCTAACCTCACTCACCTCAGTCCAAACGCGCACTCACTCCAGCCCATAATGTTCAACCTACTGTTCGAAGTTGAACTTGGCTGGTCTCTCTCTCCAATACCTCGTGGCTTGAGACTGGTTGATGCCACCCCTGAAGTTGTGTGCACAAGTTAGGAGTGTCTTTGCATACTTGATTCTGAACATCTCTAAGCTCTTTGTACCTTTTGCGTTCAATTCGCACTCCCAATCCTTCTCCTTCTCCCCGGAGTACGTCTCTATATGGCGCATGACGTACACCCCCGTCTCCATTGTTACAAAGTTGTTCCTCCAGGGCCTTGTCACCACATGGGTACTACATTTTCGTACCTGCCCTGCCATTTTGGGTACTTTGCACTTGGTAAGTGCATCTTCCATGAATTATTTCTACATCAAATATGAAAAGTGTATAAGAACTCTTTACAATGTACATGTTGTTTAATATAATTCTACTGAACTGAGTAAACATACTACATACCAGGAGAGAGAGTGTCTTGCCATATTTGGTGCTGAAGGATCCGTGAGGTTCAGCCAAACTGTGGTCTATGATATTCTTTTTGCCATCTGCCAGATCGAAACACACCACATATTGATGGCTATCACCCCAAATTGGGAAGAAGAACTGCACAACGAAGGGTACATTACATTAACTTATAATGTGTACAATAGTATTGAATCTCAGAAACATTAGTATAATATCCCTCACCATATCGTATTTCTCCCATTGGTAGCATCCCGCGCCAAGCGCTTCCTCGAACATTATTGTCCAAAAACAATCGAACTGCCTTCGTTCATCCCATTTTGCAAGAGTGTCTACAATGGTGTGTTGCTGCAATTTTGTCGGGCAAAGCATTTCAGGTTTTGGTACCTATAACATCAATTTGAAAATCAGAGTGTAACATTGGTCACTCACACGTGGCCTTGTGGAGAAAAAGAGCCTGGAAACTGTCTCCGGTGTCTTCAGCTTCTCCATGTTAATAAGGTAAGAGCTCCATGTATCTATGATGGCGGGGCTCACAGCCTTGAAAGGTGCTAACGTCTGGAACTCGCCCTGCACGGTTTGCTTGAAGCTGTCTTGATAGACCACAGAATCGCTGCATAGCATGAAACATTTAAACAAAAATACTCCATGTGCCAACAAAAAACAAAGGAAAAATTAACCAGACTAACTTATATTTCTCGGCTGTGCTAAGGACCTAGTAATACAGCTCCTTGTCGACATTGTTTGCCTTGGCTGTTAGTCTAACAACCCGCTCGTTGAAAGGAGACCTTGCAGCCAGACTGGCTTTCTTCACTCGGGCTGTTGCCAGGTTTGCGGCCTGCTGCAATAAAGGAAGATATTATTAACACAACTAAGCATCATCAGTACATGGTAAAACTTTAATGTTTGCAGGAATTTAGCAATCCCATACCACATTTCCAGCCTCCTCCAGCTGGATCTCCTTCTCTTTCCCTTTGCCTTGCTCAGCCACAATAGGTTAGGGCACCTCTTTACCACTCACCCCCTTTCCAGCTCCACCAATCACAATGCCATTCTCCTTAGCCGGTGGAGCTTTTAGTTTGCACAAAACACAAGCCACATTATGCATGCGACCACAAAAATAGTGTACAGTTACAACAATACAGTGTACAAATGCAGTCCTTTAATGACTAATACATAACAAATAATGCACACTACTAGTTAGATAATTTACAGATTTTATAAAATAATGCACATATGTATCTTGCATTCATCATCTAACCCACATCACACAACAATTTGTCAAATAATGCCTAATTATTTATAATGTATACTACCGGAGTAATAATGAATATATTCAGTCACATAATGAAATATGCTACTTCGGAGTTGTGGATTTCACCATTTAACCCATCCAAATAAGGCTTCACATTATTCCTAATACCTTATAAATAATGTAAACAAATAGCTACATAATGTACACATTCAATAAAATAATCCACTTAGGTAAATTGCATTCACCATTTCACCAACATCACTCAGGAGGTAGATATATAATGTCAAATTCTTTCAAATTCTTCACAAATAATGTATACAAGTAAACAAATAATGTACACTTTCACTTAAATAATGCACACATAAATGTACAGTTAAATACATATACTGCAGATAAGAAGCCACATTTGCCATGCCAGGCGGTTTCCCCAGCCCACCTGGCGGGCCTAACGATCACTGCTTTTTCTCTTGGATTCAAGTTATATGGAAGAGATAACTGAACCAGATGGATCAGTTAGCAAATGTCGTTGCCACTTGATCAAGTTGATCTCGCTATCGCACGCCACCAATGTAATTTATAAACTCCCAATTTTGCACGACTTTAACAGTAAAGCGGCAAGTTCGGGGTCGATCCCACAGAGATGCTAGTGTATCAAGTGTGTGAGTAGTGAACAGGGGGTTGGCTGCTGCCACGCTTTAACTTGGGAGTTTTTAACTACTTATTTTTACTCTAGACAGAATTTAAGTCACTAACTTGATCAAGGAAATTTTAACTACTAGGTCAAGTGAATTTCAGACTAGAATGAAAATTAACTACATGAAACAGTAAACACCATGATGAAAACGATAACAGCTTTGATTAAAACTAAAACTCAGAACAATACATCGTGAAATTTAAACTAAGCTAACACTTCGGAAATATGAAAGCAAGTAAAACCGGGGAGATCCTCGGCGGGAAACTTAAGAATACGCCGACAGATATCAAGTATTCTGCAGCGCTCCTTCGATCGCCCTTTCTAACTAAGCATTACTTTATCTAAGCTATCTAGAGAACTGAACTAGACTAGAGAGCTAAATTAAACTAAACTAAAGACGGAAAGTAAAGGATCGGATCTTCTTTGCGTGGTGGCACATCCTCTATTTATTCGCTTGGCATGACTTCCAGCTGGATAACGATCTTGGCAGGGAATATTCGCTCATGCTGAGAGTGAGCGACTCATTGATGTCTAGGTGCTTTCCTTCTAGAATGACGACACTTTTCTGTAACAGATTCGTGACTCAGCTCTGTCCTTGCGTCTCATATATTAGCACGTGTCCCCTTCTTGAACGTTGTTCTTGATAACAGAATGTTGCGCACCATCCGGCTCATAGCCTCATGTGTCCTTCTTCTGGAAGTCAGCGGTCCCTCCTTGATGGTTGATTACTCCCCTGCTTTCTGGCCTTTTTCACCTATTGTACTTGCTTGATCAGTCTGGCTTTGTTGCCTTGGTCAAGTGGCATTTCTGCACATTAAACACTTGTTTTGCGCGATAAAACCGATCAAGTAGCGTACATTTTACCCCCAAACCGATGCATGAAATGAGCCTTATCAAACTGCTCACACTTAAAACATACTTGTCCCCAAGTATAAAGAAAAAAGAAAAGAAAAAGATAAGGCAAATTTGCATGGTTTACTCATTAAAAGAAAACGAAAAAAAGAAAACAAGACTCGAAATAAAAACACATATTCACATAGATGCATTAGATCAAATAAATTTCCAACAATCATACCCGAGGTCGAGGTCAATCCATTTGCCAGCAGCTTATGTTTCTTCCTTTTAGCTTTTACTTGATCAAGGTGTCAGTTCGTCAAGATTGCTCAATTTAAAAACCACTGTTGGATTCACTCAGTCACTCATTTTTCACCAGAGATGTTAGGACTGTTCACTCGGTATTGCCACAAATTTAATACCTCAAATCGGATTGCACAAGATAGTTCCTTAAGGTCCTTGTTTCAGGTGTAATGAGGCTTAAGGGTAGTGCTGTATCAAGGTAGGGTCCTAGAGGTTCTAAGTTTAAAAATATAAACTGTAAAAAGAAAAAAACACATGAGTCAAGAAACCAAAGATTTGAACTATGTATTTCGCCACTAGATATCTTACTTGGTCAAGTGGCGACTTCTAGCCTTGAACTTTTGGCTTATTTTTCTAACTTCCGATTTAACGGGTCAGGTTACAACTTTTTCTGCCCTCTTTTTCTCAAACATTTCTAGATAACAACATTTTTTTGACTTGATATCTGACTTGATCAACCTGATTGACTAACTCGCTCAACCCAGCTACCCTTTTATTTTTACTTTCTGTCGTACTACCCCTTTCTTTGAAATGACTCATCTCTCTGACCCCTTTTCCTCACGTATTTATAAAAAAGTATATGGATGTGGGTCTCGGTTATCAAAGAAAGGGTAAAAGTGTATGGGCTCAACTTGGTTAACTAAGGGGTGCCTTGCTTGAAGAGACAGGTTCGTGGAGTGAAAGAAGAAAAGACTCAAATTGGTTTAGTCCTAATGCCTTTAGTCCTTACTACTTGTGCAATTTTCATCTAGATATAAAAAATTCAGCCTCTCGTAAAAATTTTTCCTTTGTAACAATAGTAGAAAGTATTCTACTTTGGCTTATAACTCACATATAGAGAGACTTCACAGTAAGTTTTTTTTTTTAAAAAAATGAGCATTTCCATCATACTTGCGTCGTTCAAACTGATCAAGTTTTTGCAATCAAGTTTCTACATGTAAACATACTGATTCATTTCTCTAACTCTTCCCAAAGTAATCAAATCTTCCAATTATCCGATTTCATGCAAATTGCCTATTTATTACTAACTGATATTTTGTGTTTTCAAAATTTCTGAAATGTATGACTTTTATTTTCTGGAACTAACCCTCCCCCCTCCCACTGTATATGAACTCGTCCTCGAGGGACTGAATGCAGTGGAAAAAGGGTTAGGCAACGGCACAACAGAAACCAAGGAAAACTTCTCACACTTAGACCAGACACTGGGCTAAGTGTGAGGCAGTGCCAACAATCAAATATGCCTATCAAAACAGAAAAACAACAAACAAAACACATAGGCAAAATATAGCAAAACGAGCATGCATAACTTCTCACACTTAAACCCAACACAGGTCTAAGTGTGAGGTGGAGCAGAAAATCAGTTATACATACCAAAAACAAATAAAAATAAAATTGTTTTGAAACTTGAAATGAGTAGAGATCGGGGGGGTTGTACTTAAAAGCTTCCTTGGAGGTTGACCGGGAGATGCTGAGGATGGCCGGGAGGATGATGGGCGCCGAGACGGATGAGAGCTTGTAGAGGGAGGTGGCGGTTGGCGATATTGCGGCTGTTGGGATCCTCTACGGTTGAGCTCCCTGCGACTGTTCAGATATTTGTGACTTTTCACGTACAGGCGCGTCCTTTCAGAGTGCCAGCTGGCTTAGCTTCTCTGATACGCTTCCTTCCTTTCTCCAAGACGTTCTGTCCAATGCAGCAGTTGGCGCTTCCTGACACCTTTCAGTGGCTGCGCACGTCCTTTCATCACCTGCCCTGATCAACGAAAGTACTGTACTACCTATTAAATTCAAATTGTACTGATCAAGTGGACAATTAATTCCAGATGACACTCAAATAGTTCCACTTGATGAGCTTCCGTCCTTACTTCTGACTTTTAATTTCTAAGAATTAAAAACTAACACACGAAAAACTATTTACAATAACTACCAAGGATTTGACCGAGTTCCCCTGGGATGTCACTTGATCAGTTTAATGGATTAAGAATTTGTTGCTTGATCAAGCAGACTACCCACGAGTATCCAATCACTCCTTTTACCTGCTCACTGGGTTGGATTAAGCAGGATCAGTGGAATTTCTTCCACTGTGCCTGCTTCGGTCTTGTCTCTGTAGGGCCAACCCAATGACTATTTACCACGAAGGAAGACTAATTGGGGGGGGTCTCCTGGGAGTATGTTTGCCTCCTGTGTGTGCACTACCTTCATGGTACGAGGGTCCGCCCACTTTGAATTCCGCCGCCTGGGTATCAGTTTGAGTTGACACTGGAAGAGTAGCTATTTCTGCCCCACTATGAGCTCTTCCTTTCTCAAAGTGGGGTCGAGTCTGCGTTGTCGATTACGGTGGGGTGTCACTTCTTCTTCTAACCTGGCGGGATTCATGCACAGGTCTGGGTTAATCTCTGTTGTTTTCCACTTGACCACCTCTTGACCCAGTCTCAGTTATTCCTTCAATTGTCCTCCCTGTCCTTGCGGATTTGGTTGACTGGTTTTTGGTACGTCTGGTTGGACAGGCTCTTGAGGGTAACTGGCGATGTAGGTATAGACAATAGTTGCCTTGTAGGCGAGGGATTTTCCTTCAGCATTCCTCTCAATGGGTCAGCCTGGTCAGGTGGTTTCTCGACCCTTGCCGGTTGAGTGATCTCAGCTGGTCGTGGCGGCTTATAGAAATCCATAATTGCCCTTTCAATGGCTTGATCATCCATTTCCCCAGTCATCGTTGCATCGAACCATTCAACTGCTTCCTTCTTAAGTTGTTCATCTTCAATGGAATCAGTGGGCGGTCTTTTGAAGAGCTCATTTCCTAGATACCCTTGCTCCCAAGGCGTAATAGTATCCACCGATTGTTTGCTCTCATTGTCCTGTGGCTTTCTCACAGCTCTATCAATGCCGAATGTAAACTATTCTCCATTAAAAACCAGATTCATCGTCCCATGGCGGACGTCTATGACTGTGCTGACTGTAGATAGGAAAGGCCTTCCCAAAAGGACTCCGGTAGACTCCTCCGCTCCTGGCTCTGTCATCTTCATGACGAAGAAATCGGCGGGGTACTTGAATTTGTTGACCTTGACGATTTCATCTTCCAGAATTCCCTCTAGGTGAATGCAAGACCCGTCTGCTAGCTGTATCATCATACCGGTTTTGACGAGCTTAGTTTCTCCCAGCTTTTCATATATAGAATACGGCATGATATTGATGGAAGCCCCTAGGTCGCACATTGCGTGCTCTATTCGAATGTTTCTGATGGAAATTGGGAGTGTGAACACCCCGGGGTCAGTCTTCTTCGGTGGAAGATCACTTGGTTGGATCACCACGGCTACACTTTCTGCTTCGACCATCCTCCCTTTCTCAGTGACTTGTTGAAGGGCACTAGACTCTCCTTCTTTTGCGACTTGATCAAAGGCGATGGACTCAGGGCTTTCTTCATGATTGGGCACGTTTGTGGGTGATGGAGAACTCGCAGATGGGTTTTGATAAACTTCTTCTGATTTTAAAGATACTGCATTGACATTCTCTCACCCAGGTGGTGGTTGTACCGTAGCTGGAATTTTTCCTTCATTTCCCCTCAGCTCGCCTAGTGACATGGCGACCTGAGATAGCTGCATTGTAAGCATATCTAGTGCAACCCTCTGTTCTCTCTGGGCCTCTTTATATTTCTCGCATTGCATCGTGGGGCTGATGTGGGATCATTACATCTCCTGGACCTTCATTTTGCTGTTTGTTATACCTCTGAGTAAAACGACCTCCTCCATGGCCTTGTTGATAGTAGCCGGAAGGTCCAAACTGTTCTCGCTGGTTCCGGGAAAAATGATTCTGTTGGTTTCCTTGGAAATACTGGTTTCCTCTTTCGTACAGTGGGACATAATTTATCACTTGATTATTTGGCTGTTTTCCCTGGCTGCTTGACTGAGGGCCTTGGTGTTGGTACCCCCAATTTCCGTCCTGTTGTTGGCTTGACCAGTTGGGCTGTCCTCCACTGGACCAGTTTCCTTGGGGTCCATTTGACCAACTTGCCTGACTTCCCTGCATTCTGTTTCCTCCAGTATTTGGTCTATCCTAGATCCGAGAAGGCCATTTGGGCTGCCCTTCAGTAGGTTGCATCTGCTGTGTCGAGGGCTGTGGTGGCTGGTTTTGATTCTTGTCAGTCCATCGAAAGTTTGGGTGATCTCTCCTTGGGGCTTCTTTTTGCTTTCCCTGGATCCGGTTGCCATTTGCGTTCCAGTGGCCAACGACATTTACTTGGGGCAGCGGCTCTACTTCTGGGGGGAATTCACAATAGTAGTAATGATGCTCTTCTGGCGGAGGCGGTGGCGACGCATACTGCGTCTCTTTCGGTGCAGCTGGTGGAGGCGGCCTAGCTTTCTCCACTGCCTCAAGCAGCTTCTTCTCCATCTGCTCAAATCGACCCTCCAGCTTTTCGTCATTGCGTGCCTCGACTGCGTGCACCACACCCCTTCTGAACTGGCCACGGGACGTCTCGTACGAGCGTTTGGCCTCGATAAGCCTTTCCAAGATGTTTTTGGCCTGGCTGAATGGGGTCTTTGAGAAATCCCCTTGGGCTACGAGGTTTAGATCATTCTTGCTATCGGCTGTCAGTCCACCATAGAAGATCGAATAGATCTCCCGCTCCCCCCAGCTTGTGGTTGGGGCCTGCTTGAAGCAGCCATTGGAATCTATCCCAATACTAACTGAGGGGCTCATCGTACTCCTATCTGGCTTCTGTAATCTCCCGCTTGAGGGCACTCGTTTTTACGTTTGTCACGACCGCCCATACAAAGGGGTACCACAACCGCGGCGATCGTGACCGACATGCATGGATAACAGTTTAAAAGAAGACTTAATTGACTTAAGAAAGGAAAACAACCTAGTTTTTGAGAAGACTTAAGGTAAAATGCTTTTAAAAGAGCAACGGGAAAAATTGGACTTATGAAATAAAACAATTAATAACTAAGGTAAAACAAACATTTAACTTAAATCTCGGAGAACACCATTTTCAAAAGACAACGTAAATACTTGTTTGATACCTAACACCACCATACATGTTCAAACACAAAATATAAAGAGAAGATTAAAGTCTTGAGACATAGTTCAAATTATAGCAGCGGAAAAACAATAAGGTTAAAGGAGAGTCAAGGATAGCGCCTATATATGAGGACACAACGCATCCTAGGTACTTAAGCCAACTCAACATCCACCGCAACATCCCGCTCAACCTGCACATAAGAAAAATAATATGCAGGGCTGAGTACTTGTTGTACTCAATGGGCTCATGCCGAAAATATTTTAATAAGTTATGTCATCCATACCAGTGATCTCGAGTTTTATATAGTAAGAAATATCACGAGAAACACAAAAATTCAAGTCTGGCCAGACAAATTTATCTCCCCATTTTCCACATCAATCCATCAATCACAATCACAGTGCGACGAAAGTGTGGCCACACTATTCGCCCAGCTTTGCTTCGCTCTCCACCGACAACCGTCATGTGTGATGCTGTAGCAGTTGCACAGGCTGAAGTCTGCACTTCAGTTGGGACTTCAAGTCCGGCAACACCAGCATCAGTATAGATGATATCATGGATATCATCACCTAATGGATCGGGCATGGCCATGTCTCCTTGATGCTCTTCATCTCCTGGCTGATCAACAACAGGGGCAACATTTGCTCTGTCATCAACTTGGGGAACTAGGCCTCCGCCACCGCTAACCCCTGCCTCTTCTGTTTGCTGTATAGCAAATGGGTGAGGACAATCGAATCCGTCCAAAACAAAGGACGCCCTAGCAAAGCTAGTGTTGATGGTCTTCTTCTTGTCATATGCGGCCATCATCTTCTCCATCTCGTCAATCCAATCCTGACTGTATTCCTCTTCGTCGTCCCTTGCCTGTGTAAGTGTGGTCACAATCTCCTTATCTTCCACCACATCACTCTCTTCCATTCCCAACAATTTTTACCAATCTGACTCCCCACTCGGAAGCAGTCATCGTCCAGCAGCTCCACAGGTATAATCTTGAAATCATCGACCCACGTCGAAATTGCGTGGGCCATCAGCGAGCTTGAAGGGAATGAACTTGTCCCTTACACACTTCGCTCTATGCCTACTTGTAGATGTTGTTTTTCCTCCAGTCACCGATGCGAGCCTTCTTCTCTCCTCTTCCTCCAGAAACCTCTCATTCTCTAGCCGGGCCTCTAACCTCCCTATTCCGAACTGGTCGCGCTCAGCGTCCTCCCGTTGCCTAAGGGTCTCTCTGCTGTCCAACCCTTTATTGTCGGCCAGGCACGGATGACTCGCCTCCGGATGTGAACCACGCGGTCCACATAAGCACACTGATAATGGGCTCGTCCTCCCGTTGTCTAATGGGCTCATGCCGAAAACATTTTAATAAGTTATGTCATCCATACCAGTGATCTCGAGTTTTATATAGTAAGAAATATCACGAGAAACACAAAAATTCAAGTCTGGCCAAACAAATTTATCTCCCCATTTTCCACATCAATCCATCAATCACAATCACAGTGCGACGAAAGTGTGGCCACACTATTCGCCCACGAGACCGGTCGACTAGCAAGGGCGGCTCACGATCCCACCAGTGTACACAACCTGATAGGGTTTGCGGCCCTACTCAGACCCGAATTCGTTTCACAACACAGCCACATAGCCTAACAGAGTAAACTCATACGAACTAGGCATCAGGCACACAATCTCATAATAAAAACAACATGGCATGACATAACAGTTAAACCACCCTTATAACGCCACATAGCATTTTCGGAAAAGTAAAGAGGTTTGAAAAGAAAGCCCACCTCGTTCGCCTAGCAATTCACAACTCAACTTATAGCAACTCTCGATCCTCGAGTTCACGAAAATACAACACCCTTGTCAACGACAACACAAGTTAGCCTTCCACAACAACATTTTACTATGCATGTCCTATCGCTTCTCTCTCATCGTTTTTCTCAAATTCCCCAACCAAACATACGTCACAAAGGTGGAAAGACACACCGTAATATATTTCAACTTATCTCACGTGATCACATCATTAAACACGTTCCTTGGACATACATGCATCATATAATACTTTTAAACTTGAAAATAAGAGTTATTTTAACAAGGCAGAAAACTGGCAGAACTGTGCGACCGTTTTGTAAAAATCATTATAAATTCACCCGACCTCATATGAAGCTAAATTTTGGTCACAACACAGAAGACACATTCAAGTTCATCCATACAAATTTTCACACTGAAATCACGTCATTAGTCAGCCATATCAAATACTAAACTCTCTGGTCGGAACATAAAATTTCTGACAGCACTGCGCAGCTCATTTGAAAAATTCACCATATATTTATCCAATGTCCAAAAAGGCTGAGAATTTAACACGACTCAGAAGACACTTCAAATTTGCATATAGTTCAAGAATCACATCAATCGGAAGTCATTTGGTCAGTCAAACAGAAAACGAAATATTCTTGGCCAGAACACGAGTTTCTGGCAGATTTGCGTAGTCAACTTCAAAAATTTATTAAAAATTCATTTTTCGATAAAAAGGGCTGAAATTCACACGAGACACAGGAAACACCTCGAAGTTTACTTAGTAAAAATTTCATAACAAAATTCGTTCGTTTGGTGGGTCAATTACAGATCATAAGTTACTGGTCGTGCACCACAGATTTCAGGTTCATAGTTCGAAAATAGGGTTTTCATCTTCCATCAAACAAACACCAATTTTTCATGCTTGAAAACACATAATCATGCTTTAAGGTTTCTCATACACATATTTGCACATAAACTCACATCATTCACCAAATATTCCAATCCAACTTCACATGATTTCAATCAAAAACACATAACCATCCAAGTTCTTACGACAACACACTTTCCCCCGATAAATCTTGCGATCTATTAATCCTACACCCTCTACATGCATGTAGGACTCAAGAACATGGTTCAAATGAAAAGGATGAGGAAAAGTGAGCAAATATACCTTCTTGGACAAAAATAAATCGGTAGAAGCAAAGAACGATGCGATCCGTCGGAGACTCTTGAAAATCACTTCAATGGGTGCAAGAATAAAGCCTGAATGGGAGGTTTTTGGGGAGGAAGAGTGGGAGAGGAGGAGAAAACGTGTGAGAGTGAGGGAGGATGGAGGGAGGCGTGTAGGATGACAATGGGGGCTAGGGTTAAGGTTTTTAATATTTATAGTCTAGGTTAAAATCCCACACTTGAATGAATTAATTAAATTGTGGGAGATATAAAAAAAAATTCCCACAATTGAAATAAAAGTAGGCGTGTGGAATGGGGGTGAATTTCGAAATTTTTTCCAAATAAATTAGCAAGGAATTGACTTGGTATTTTCTTGGAGAGAAAAATACTCAAAATTTGGTAAAAGATATTGAGTATTTCATAAACAAGGAAATAAAATAATTTGAAGAATCTACAAGTAGCAAAATAAAAGGGAGGGGCGTGTATTTTGAATAGGGGAGAAGAGGATTATTTAAATCCTCAATTAAATGGGGATATGATTTAAATTTGGAAATTCTGTTATAGGAAAAGACTCCCATAAAAAAAGGTAACATATAAATAAATTTTCACAAGGAAAATAGAAGCATATGGGGCGTGTGGGATGGAGACAAAATAGAAAGAAAATATTCACATCCCCAATTAATTAGACATAGGTATTTATTTGGTATTTATTTGAATAAAAAGGGATTCCACAACAATAGGAAACAAATACAATTTTTCCAAATAGGGAAGGGGCGAAAATTTGGCTTTAATTGCCACAAGGAAATATTTCTAATATCAATTCAATTAGAGTGAGGAAGTAAAATGTGGCATGATTTAATTGGATTTGAAATAAAAGAAGGGAATCAATAAGGCATCAATTAAATTAAAGAAAAATAATTCATCCTCCTATTAAATAGGGGATTTTTCGAAACTCCCAAAAAAAATAGCTAGAGTTCGAATTTCATGTAGCATAAATTAGGGATAATTTGGTTTGGATTTAATTTGGATAAATATCCCAAAACAATTAATTAAATCCAAGGAGAGAATATTAATTCCAATAATTTTGAAGAGGCCGAAAATATCCCATTAAATTGGCTAGAATAAAATGCATGATCTCACTTAATTAATTTCCTCACATTGGAACATATAACAATTAGACAATACTTCATTCCACATCACTCATAACAATTATTTCATATAATCAACTTAATCACATAGAAACAATTAATTTCATAAAAGGAAATTTATTCGACACCCATATGAAAATAAAGTCACAAAAATTTTGGGATGTTACAACGTTGGAAAGAAGCGATCAAGGAATATCATTCGGAACTCGGCCCATGTTTTGATGGACCCTTCTGGCAGTCTCGATAGCCATACTCCAGCATCACCCTTCAAGACGAAGGGGATGGCCTTCAGCCTATAGTCCTCAGACTTAGATCCAGCCGATATCACAGTATCGGCAAAACTCTTCCAGGAAGGTGTACGGACATTCTTTTGAAAGGCCGTAAAAATGGGACAAAAAGGCTAGTACTCCTGACTTGATCGCTATAGTCCGCATCCCAGGAGGAACGGCAATGGCGTGTGTGGGCTCCTTCTCGTCATGAGCGTGCAAAGAGCCAATTCCTGAGTTGTCGGCGACGAGGGACATCTCTGCTTCTGCTTGTTCAAGTGGTGGTGGTTTAGGTTGCGCGTTCTGCTCTCTTTCTTCTTCGCTGGTCAGTTGATCAGCGGCTACTGCTGCTGCTAGCGCGGCTCTGTAACGAGTGGTAACGACGCCGGCTTCCTAGACTCTCCAATGCGCATTAGTTTCTCTGTATAAAAAGGGATGATTCCAGTATCCACCGCGTTGGTACCTTCTTATCAACAGAAGAAAAAAATATATGTGAAAAGAAGGAAACAAAATTATATACACCTATGCGCTACACACAAACATAAAATAACACCATGCTTCCCCGGCAACGGCGCCATTTTGGCGGGCCTAACGATCACGGCTTTTTCTCTTGGATTCAACTTATATGGAAGAGATAACTGAACCGGATGGATCAGTTAGCAAATGTCATTGCCACTGGATCAAGTTGATCTCACTATCGCACGCCACCAATGTAATTTATAAACTCCTAATTTTTCACTACTTTAACAGTAAAGCGGCAAGTTCGGGGTCGATCCCACAGAGAAGCTAGTGTATCAAGTGTGTGAGTAGTGAACAGGGGGTTGCTGCTGCCACACTTTAACTTGGGAGTTTTTAACTACTAATTTTTACTCTAGACAGAATTTAAGTCACTGACTTGATTAAGGAAATTTTAACTACTGGGTCAAGTGAATTTCAGACTTGAATGAAAATTAACTATGTGAAACAGTAAACACCATGATGAAAACGAAAACAGCTTTGATTAAAACTAAAACTCATAACAGTACAACGTGAAATTTAAACTAAGCTAACACTTCGGAAATACGAAAGCAAGTAAAACCGGGTAGATCCTCTGCGGGAAACTTAAGAATACGCTGACAGATATCAAGTATTCTGCAACGCTCCTTCGATCGCCCTTTCTAACTAAGCATTACTTTATCTAAGCTATCTAGAGAACTGAACTAGACTAGAGAGCTAAACTAAACTAAACTAAACTAAAGACGGAAAGTAAAGGATCAGATCTGCTTTGCGTGGTGCCACATCCTCTATTTATAGGCTTGGCATGACTTCCAGCTGGATAACGATCTTGGCAGGGAATATTCGCTCATGCTGAGAGAGAGCGTCTCATTGATTGCTACGTGCTTTCCGTCTAGAATGAGGACGCTTTTCTGTAACTGATTTGTGACTCAGCTCTGTCTTTGGGTCTCATATATCAGCACGTGTCCCCTTCTAGATCGTTGTCCTTGATAACAGAATGTTGCGCACAATCCAGCTAATAGCCTCATGTGTCCTTCTTCTGGAAGCCAGAGGTACCCTCCTTGATGCTTGATTACTCCCC
Source organism: Salvia splendens (assembly GCF_004379255.2). Taxonomy (NCBI): domain Eukaryota; kingdom Viridiplantae; phylum Streptophyta; class Magnoliopsida; order Lamiales; family Lamiaceae; genus Salvia; species Salvia splendens. The sequence goes on along the minus strand of NC_056045.1, from coordinate 8,962,136 downwards.
TGCTTTCTGGCCTTTTTCGCCTATTATAATAGCTTGATCAGTCTAGCCTTGTTGCCTTGGTCAAGTGGCATTTCTGCACATTTAACACTTATTTTGCGCGATAAAACTGATCAAGTAGCGTACATTTTACCCCCAAACCGATGCATGAAATGAGCCTTATCACCACCCTTAGCAGCCCCCTCCTTAATGGGCTGTGTTGCTTTCTCAACCTGACCCTATATAGTCAAGTCAGTCACACATGTGATGTAATTATAACAGTAGGTGCAATAATGAAACAAAAACAGTTTATAATGCAAGGAATATTTAGTATGTGCGCACCTTGCTCTCTCCTCTGCCCCTGCTGCCTCTTTTGTGGCTTTCACGGTCCTGGTTTTTCTGATTGCCCCCTTACCACCTCCAGCTTTCCTAATCCCACTAGCACCATCACCAGCTTGAACTACTGACTCAGTCTCCTGAAGAATATAACTAACAATTAACACAAATTCATAATGTACAAAAGTGTGACTGTCAAAGTGTTTAGGGATTTAACTGATACCCAGCTTTGCTTCGCTCTCCACCGACAACCGTCATGTGTGATGCTGTAGCAGTTGCACAGGCTGAAGTCTGCACTTCAGTTGGGACTTCAAGTCCGGCAACACCAGCATCAGTATAGATGATATCATGGATATCATCACCTAATGGATCAGGCATGGCCATGTCTCCTTGATTCTCTTCATCTCCTGGCTGATCAACAACAGGGGCAACATTTGCTCTGTCATCAACTTGGGGAACTAGGCCTCCGCCACCGCTAATCCCTGCCTCTTCTGTTTGCTGTGTAGCAAATGGGTGAGGACAATCGAATCCGTCCAAAACAAAGGACGCCCTAGCAAAGCTAGTGTTGATGGTCTTCTTCTTGTCATATGCGGCCATCATCTTCTCCATCTCGTCAATCCAATCCTGACTGTATTCCTCTTCGTCGTCCCTTGCCGGTGTAAGTGTGGTCACAATCTTCTTATCTTCCACCACATTACTCTTTTCCATTCCCAACAATTTTTACCAATCGGACTCCCCACTCGAAAGCAGTCATCGTCCAGCAGGTATACTCTTGAAATCATCGACCCACGTCGAAATTGCGTGGGCCATCAGTGAGCTTGAAGGGAATGAACTTGTCCCTTACACACTTCGCTCTATGCCTGCTTGTAGATGTTGTTTCTCCTCCAGTCACCGATGCGAGCCTTCTTCTCTCCTCTTCCTCCAGAAACCTCTCCTTCTCTAGCCGGGCCTCTAACCTCCCGGTTCCGAACTGGTCGCGCTCAGCGTCCTCCCGTTGCCTAAGGGTCTCTGCTGTCCAACCCTTTATTGTCGGCCAGGCACGGATGACTCGCCTCCGGATGTGAACCACGCGGTCCACATAAGTACACTGATAATATTAACCCAGAAATGTAACCGGTCAGTAATGTAAACTAATATAAACACAATGCATGATTTATACTGGTATAATGCAAGATATTAACCACAATAATGTAAATGGCACAATAACCGAACAGATTCTATAATTGGCATATCTACCTAACTTCAACAGTAAAGGGTCAATAATGTAACCAGCTATATGTATAATGAATTTTTAATTTTCGGACTCATGATTTCATTTTGTATAATCTAAGCAATGTATGCAAATAATCATGTACTTTAGTTTTTTATTCACTTACCACCAGGAAATATATTGGCTCGGTGAACCACACACTTTGGCCGTTTGCCCAGCTGGGGTAAGTGGCCTCAAGCACGGAGAGGACGTAACCGTACCAATTCATGTTCCTTATGTCATCAACATCGTCGATGAAATGAAGAATCTTTGGCTTGCAGTTGCCGTCAGCGGGAGTCTCAATTACAGCATTCTCGAGGAGGAACATAAAGAGCTTCTTGAACTCTTCCCCACCGTCCATGTCCGCCATCATGAGCTGCGCTATGTCCTTTGGGGTCATCTTAAAACGACCCTTCTGACACCTATCAGCAACCATGTCATTGAAGGCGAAGTTGCCCGGTTTGTCGACCGGCCTTGAGATGGGTGTCGGCCCTCTTGGAAACCCCAACGTCAAATGGACGTCTTCCTCATCGAGGGTCAGGCTCTCACCCCCCGCCATCTGTATCTGGCATCGTGCTAGATTGAGGGCGTTCAGCACCCAGTAGGCCAGGTAACACGGGATCTCCTTGATGTCAAAATGCAAAATAGATGCGAAGCCGATTTCTTTTACTGCCTCCTTCTGCCTTGGGGTAAGCTATTTGAGGCAGTTGAGAAACTCCGACGGGGTTCCTCGACAATACAGATGGTCAACTTTTCTCCCTCGTTGTTTCTTCTGATCACCCTCTTGGGGAGCTGTACTTGGCCCAGCCTCGGCTAGTCTTTCCCTCAATCTCTGGGCCAGTGCCACGGGTATGATGTCATCTACTGCTTTGTCTATGTCCAATCGCAGCTGCTTATCTGCTGTGGAATCGTCAACATACAACATCAGACCTTTAGTATTACAAACAGAATAATGCATAATATGTGCTATATAATGCATACTACCGGTTAAAGAATACACAGATTCATTACAATAATGCACAAATGAATAATACTAACGCAGATTTTTGAACTCTGGTTACTACCCTTTCAACCATGTACACATGAAGTCTTATAATTCATAATACTAGGTAAATAATATATACTACTACAGACAAAATGTACAGAGTCAATCGAATAATACACATATTTATTTTGCTGTAACCATTGCACCCACAACAATCAGTAAGGAGCCCAACAATGCATAATAAATGACAACTAATGTACGGTACCAAATAAATAATGTACAGTTTCAAACAAATAATGTACAAGCAAACTTTTGAGTTGTGGTGAGCAGCAATTCACCCATGTACACAATAAATCTCATAATGCCTACTCCATTGCAAATAATGACAACTACTTGATACATAATGCACAGCCTCAATCAAATAATGCACATATTTATATTCCATTCACCAATTTTCCCACACCAGCCAGTAAGCAGACAAATAATGCCAAATACTTGACAAATAACGCATCCCAGAATATAAATAATGTAAATTTTTAATCAACTAATGCGCACATTGATACTTCACTGAGCTAATCTCCCATGTATACAAGCACTTAAAAAGGTAAAACCACACGACAGATAATGTGTACGCCCTGATTTAATCATGTATCAAAGCAATCGACTAATGCACAAACCAGTTTTACAATTACCCATCCAGCCATTTACCAGATCTGTCGATGAATGCGCAATGGATGCCTAATTGATGTAGAACTACTGAAGTAATTATACACTCAATCAAATTTATTGGTTACCTGCAGCCTGTGTTGGTTGAGATCGCGACGGATGACCTCTTTTTGTCATTTTAAATCTGTCATAAAAACAACAAATCAAAACGCCGAATCCACCATTTTAAACCAGAAAAATTTTACAGTTTTCGGTGTAAGAGAAAACCCTAACCAAAACGACAACCAATTTATTATTTCGAAAAGTCGCAACCAAGTCGATGTTAAATTCATTGATTTTTGTGTTTAAAATAATGAAATCGACTACTAGTCGGGGTCTACCGTCGTCTACCGGGTGCACTTAATCAACAAGAACACTTTTTTCAGCCATACCTTGTTGTCGCGGTGAACAATTTAAATGCCAACTACCAGAGTGCGAGTGGGACGGTGAAAACGACGACAACGGTGGTGGCGGCTAGGGTTTGAAGATTTGTGGAAGATGGGGAGACGGAATGCAGAAGAGTGGAGAGGAAGTTTGACGTTTGGAATGAGAGAGAATGAGTAGATGGAAGGGCGTATCGATACCCCGCTTAAATTTCGCACCTTCCGTTTCTGGCGGTTTCAATTTTGGTATTTTTACTAGTTTCCCCTTATAATGCACAGAATCCTCCCGATAATGCAACACGGGATCAAAAAACATGAGTTCATCCGGTCCCTTGATTCATCAAATCTAACGATCCAGATTAAGAAGAAACATAAATCTAAGGGATGAATAGGTTATTAAGGCTCCCCTTGTGTGTGTGTGTGTGTGGTCCTCTTATATTGCTTCATAATCCAAAATCAAGACCAAATCTCCACCCTTAGATTTTAAAATGAGTGGATGAGATTAAATCTTACGAATTTCAATAAATAGTAGACAAAATATAATCAAAATGGTAAGATCGTCATTCTGTTATCATATCATAAATTTCATGTTTTTTAATATCAACAAAGTGTATTACAAATATCAATCCAATGACATGAGTATTTTAACACAAGTACACGAAAATATCAACACAGTTTTATTGAGATTTTACATGTATTATATTGAGATTTTACATGTATTATATTGAGATTTTACATGCATTATATTGAGATTTTTTATTTATTTGTTGATAAAAAATCTTTTTATCAACATATACGAAAACTGAAATAAAAATCATAAAATTTCATCATCTGAACGTCGTCAGAACATATGCAATTGAGATCTCGTTAGAATACTTATAAAATTACGTTTAATTTGATATATACTTTTTGCGAAAAAATAATCTAAATCTAGAGAGTTAAAATTTTAGGATAATTTTAATAAGAGAGAATTGACATTAATACCCTTTAATTTTATATAATAATTATTTAAATTTAAAATATAATCCACTTGGCATTATATCAACCACTAAATCTCCTAATCTAATAGTTAAAAATTGGTCTTAATTTTAGATTGCTAATTAGCTAGGGTGACACCACTCTTAAAGTGAGAACGTGACAACAAGTAACAAGCAATTTGCAATACATATTCGAGCAATATGTGATATATAGGCAAGCAATTCGGCATATGGTTCCAAACAATATGAGATAAGAAATCAGACCACTATGGTGATACCATAGTTAATATGACAATCTAGGCAAGCAATCTGTGATACATAGGCAAACATTTTACGATACATAAGCAAGCAACTCGGCATATGGTTTCAAGCAATCTGCTATATGAAATCAAAGATAATCAATCAATCTATGATACATAGGCAAACAAGTTTGCCACATGGAAGACTAAGGTTGAATCTGCTCCTAAATCTAACGGTTGTCCTTGGTGGTACAATGTCATCTTAAATGGTGTTGTCATTTTAACACAAAACTATACTAATATGCTAACTAATTTTAAAGTGCTAATGTACATCTAATCACGTGCTGCCACGTGGCACGAAAAATGCAATATTGTAAACACAAAAATGCAATATACATTTATAGAAATGATAGATGAAATTTAGCAGATTGCATTTTAGTTAATAAGCAAGCAACTTGGTATAGCAGTCTAAGATTTAATCTGATCCTAAATCTAAGGTTCCTCATTGGTAGTGTATTGTCATTTAAATATGGTTGTCATTTTAATACAATCCTAGATATATATAGAGAGACGGGGAGAGGTGCGTTATGGTGATACTAGTCTTAAAATGGCAACTTGACAACAACGTAACATGCAATTTGCAATATATAGTTCCAAGCAATCTGTGATACGAAATCAGAGTACTATGGTGACACCATAATTAAAATGACAATCTAGACAAACAATTTGATATACATAGACAAGCAATTCGGTATATGGTTTTAAGCAATTTGTAATACGAAATTAGAGATAATCAATCAATCTGCGATGCATAAGCAAGCAACTCTACCACGTGGTAGACTAAGATTGAATCTTCTCCTAAATCTAAGGTCCTCATTAGTGGTTAATACAATCATATATATATATATATATATATATATATATATATATATATATATATATATATATATATATATATAAACCTTCTTACCACCCCTAGTATAAAACATAGGACTAATATAATCCCTTGGATCTATTAATCTAATGGCTTTGATCAAATGTCAGTCGGTACATTATGAGCCGCCCTAAATTCGCGAAGAAAAACAGTTTTCTCCTCCATTTGTTGCCGTCAAGATGAAGTGAAATTCACAGTAGGCCGTAGTCTCTGTATATCTCATCGGTTTATGTTTTTTTTTTGTGACGACGAGTAAACAATCGTCCAGTCTTTTATGCAGACAACGAAAGCAAGTAATTTTCACTCTAGTCACTCTCTCGATTTCTCGATTTTCAATCTGCCGCTTGTTCCGTGAATCGTGATTTCGCTACTCACGATTGGGCTTCTGGTAATTAGTGTTTTTCTGCAATTTTCATTTTGATTTCGTAGATTTTTGGCGTTTTTTGTTCTTTTGTTCAACATTGATTCGAATATTTTTCATCTTCACTTCATTATGATGTTGTACATTAATTTTGGGTTGTATACATTATTCACACAAATTTGTACATTATTTCACTCTGATGTTACATCATTTGTTTTTTTTTTGTTATAAAATGCCATGATATATTAGACGGTATCTACATATTTTGCATACACAAATTATATACATTAGTGTGTAAAACAATGCTACATTACACATGCATACTTGTATATGACTTAAAAACATCATTTAGATAGTTTAGTACACAATTAAGCCTGATTTTATGCATCATGTTCTGTTACATCATTTAGTTACATATGTACATCATGTTCCAATACATTATTTAGCCATAGATGTACATTATTTGATATTGCATTGTATGTGTTTCTGAATAGGTTCAACGGGTGCAAGAATCGATTACGAGGACGACTTGGACAACGACATGCCCATTGCATTAGCGCAACGACTGACATTAAAGATGTTCAAAGATGTGCTACATTATTATTGTGTTGTAGTATGTCATGTACGAAAATTGTATTTTAATGTATATATCAACCTACTGAGTAATGTAGATTAAAATTTGTTTGATGATGGGAAAAAGTTATATCCATTCCCCAAAGGTTAAATAGTCCATGGGGCTAGGGTGTAGTACCAACCAGTAGCACAACGTTCACTAAGGGCTAGGAGTTGGAGCCATTCTCATAGGGTTCAATTCTCATAGGGTTCAATTATTTATTGTTTGGTGTAGTAGTAACTGTACATTAATGTGTAGGGTTCATACATTACAAGACGAAATTGAACTACTTCTAACATACATTATTATAACGTTTTCGTACATTATTATACTGTTTACGTACATAAAAAAAACAAACAATAAAAACAGAAATTATAGACCAGCGTTGGTAATATGCCCTAGCCCAATGGATTACTAAACCCAATGGGAAATGATTTATCTCCCTACCCTTGGTGAATGTTTCTTTAGTGGGTCAGTACTACAACCTAGCCAATGGATTGCTAAACCCCAATGGTATGGATTCAACGTGCTGCAAGACATTAACCTACTTCTTACGTACATTATTATACCGTTTTCGTACACTATTAAACCGATTACGTACATCAAAAACAACAATAAAAATAGAAATTATAAGCAAGCATTGGTAATATGCCCTAGCCCAATGGATTACTGAACCCTAGAGGAAATGATTTATCTCCCTACCCTTGGTGAATGTATCGTTAGTGAGTCGGTACTACAACCTAGCCCAATGGATTGCTAAACCTAAATGGTATGGATTCTATTAAACTACTTCTTACGTACATTATTATTTCGTTTACATACATAAAAAACAAACAATAAAAACAAAACATTATGGATTCTACGTGCTGCAAGACATTATTATGCTTTAGCCTAATGTATTACTAAACCCAATGGGAAAGGATTTATCTCCCTATCCTTAGTGAAGGTTTCTTTAGTGAGTCAGTACTACAACCTAACCCAATGGATTGCTAAATCTCAATGGTATGGATTCAACGTGCTGCAAGACTTTAACTTATTTCTTATGTACATTATTATACTGTTTTCATACATTATTAAACCGATTACGTACATCAAAAACAACAATAAAAACAGAAATTATAAGCAAGCGTTGGTAATATGCCCTAGCCCAATGGATAACTAAATCCAATGGGAAAAGATTTATCTCTCTACCATTGGTGAATGTTTCTTTAGTGAGTCGGTACTACAATCTAGCCCAATGGATTGCTAAACCCATATGGTATGGATTCAACGTGCTGCAAAATATTGAACTACTTCTTACGTACATTATTATATCATTTTCGTACATAAAAAACAAACAATAAAAACAGAAATTATAGACAAGCGTTGGTAATATGCTTTAGCCCAATGGATTACTAAACCTAATGGGAAATGATTTATCTCTCTACCCTTAGTGAAGGTTTCTTTAGTGAGTCAGTACTACAACCTAGCCTAATAGATTGCTAAACCCCAATGGTATGGATTCAACGTGCTGCAAGACATTAACCTACTTCTTACGTACATTATTATACCGTTTTCGTACGTTATTAAACCGATTACGTACATCAAAAACAACAATAAAAACAGAAATTATAAGCAAGCGTTGGTAATATGCCCTAGCCCAATGGATAACTAAATCCAATGGGAAAAGATTTATCTCTCTACCCTTGGTGAAGGTTTCTTTAGTGAGTCGGTACTACAACCTAGCCCAATGGATTGCTAAACCTACATGGTATAGATCAGTTAGCAAATGTCGTTGCCACTTGATCAAGTTGATCTCGCTATCGCACGCCACCAATGTAATTTATAAACTCCCAATTTTGCACGACTTTAACAGTAAAGCGGCAAGTTCGGGGTCGATCCCACAGAGAAGCTAGTGTATCAAGTGTGTGAGTAGTGAACAGAGGGTTAGCTGCTGCCACGCTTTAACTTGGAGTTTTTAACTACTTATTTTTACTCTAGACAGAATTTAAGTCACTAACTTGATCAAGGAAATTTTAACTACTGGGTCAAGTGAATTTCAGACTGGAATGAAAATTAACTACGTGAAACAGTAAACACCATGATGAAAACGATAACAGCTTTGATTAAAATTAAAACTCAAAACAGTACAACGTGAAATTTAAACTAAGCTAACACTTCGGAAATACGAAAGCAAGTAAAACCGGATAGATCCTCTGCGGGAAACTTAAGAATACGCCGATAGATATCAAGTATTTTGCAACGCTCCTTCGATCGCCCTTTCTAACTAAGCATTACTTTATCTAAGCTATCTAGAGAACTGAACTAGACTAGAGAGCTAAACTAAACTAAACTAAAGACGGAAAATAAAGGATCAGATCTGCTTTGCGTGGTGGCACATCCTCTATTTATAAGCTTGGCATGACTTCCAACTGGATAACGATCTTGGCAGGGAATATTCGCTCATGCTGAGAGTGAGCGACTTATTGATGTCTAGGTGCTTTCCTTCTAGAATGACGACACTTTTCTGTAACAGATTCGTGACTCAGCTCTGTCCTTGCGTCTCATATATCAGCACGTGTCCCCTTCTTGAACGTTGTCCTTGATAACAGAATGCTGCGCACCATCCATCTCATAGCCTCATGTGTCCTTCTTCTGGAAGCCAGCGGTCCCCTCCTTGATGGTTGATTACTCCCCTTGATCAACTCCCATGCTTTCTGGCCTTTTTCACCTATTGTACTTGCTTGATCAGTCTGGCTTTGTTGCCTTGGTCAAGTGGCATTTCTGCACATTTAACACTTGTTTTGCGCGATAAAACCGATCAAGTAGCGTACATTTTACCCCCAAACCGATGCATGAAATGAGCCTTATCAAACTGCTCACACTTAAAACATATTTGTCCCCAAGTATAAAGAAAAAAGAAAAGAAAAAGATAAGGCAAATTGGCATGGTTTACTCATTAAAAGAAAACGAAAAAAAGAAAACAAGACTCGAAATAAAAACACATATTCACATAGATGCATTAGATCGAATAAATTTCCAACAATCATACCCGAGGTCGAGGTCAATCCATTTGCCAGCAGCTTATGTTTCTTCCTTTTAGCTTTTACTTGATCAAGGTGTCAGTTCGTCAAGATTGCTCAATTTAAAAACCACTGTTGGATTCACTCAGTCGCTCATTTTTCACCAGAGATGTTAGGATTGTTCACTCGGTATTGCCACAAATTTAATACCTCAAATCGGATTGCACAAGATAGTTCCTTAAGGTCCTTGTTTCGGGTGTAATGAGACTTAAGGGTAGTGCTGTATCAAGGTAGGGTCCTAGAGGTTCTAAGTTTAAAAATATAAACTGTAAAAAGAAAAAAAACACGTGAGTCAAGAAACCAAAGATTTGAACTATTTATTTCGCCACTAGATATCTTACTTGGTCAAGTGGCGACTTCTAGCCTTGAACTTTTGGCTTATTTTTCTAACTTCCGATTTAACGGGTCAGGTTACAACTTTTTCTGCCCTCTTTTTCTCAAACATTTCTAGATAACAACATTTTTTTGACTTGATATCTGACTTGATCAACCTGATTGACTAACTCGCTCAACCCAGCTACCCTTTTATTTTTACTTTCTGTCGTACTACCCCTTTCTTTGAAATGACTCATCTCTCTGACCCCTTTTCCTCACGTATTTATAAAAAAGTATATGGATGTGGGTCTCGGTTATCAAAGAAAGGGTAAAAGTGTATGGGCTCAACTTGGTTAACTAAGGGGTGCCTTGCTTGAAGAGACAGGTTCGTGGAGCGAAAGAAGAAAAGACTCAAATTGGTTTAGTCCTAATGCCTTTAGTCCTTACTACTTGTGCAATTTTCATCTAGATATCAAAAATTCAGCCTCTCGTAAAAATTTTTCCTTTGTAACAATAGTAGAAAGTATTCTACTTTGGCTTATAACTCACATATAGAGAGACTTCACAGTAAGTTTTTTTTTTTTTTTAAAATGAGCATTTCCATCATACTTGCGTCGTTCAAACTGATCAAGTTTTTGCAATCAAGTTTCTACATGTAAACATACTGATTCATTTCTCTAACTCTTCCCAAAGTAATCAAATCTTCCACTTATCCGATTTCATGCATATTGCCTATTTATTACTAACTAATATTTTGTGTTTTCAAAATTTCTGACATGTATGACTTTTATTTTCTGGAACTAACCCTCCCCCCTCCCACTGCATATGAACTCGTCCACGAGGGACTGGATGCAGTGGAAAAAGGGTTAGGCAACGGCACAACAGAAACCAAGGAAAACTTCTCACACTTAGACCAGACACTGGGCTAAGTGTGAGGCAGTGCCAACAATCAAACATGCCTATCAAAACAAAAAAACAACAAACAAAACACATAGGCAAAATATAGCAAAATGAGCATGCATAACTTCTCACACTTAGACCCAACACAGGTCTAAGTGTGAGGTGGAGCAGAAAATCAGCTATACATACCAAAAACAAATAAAAATAAAATTGTTTTGAAACTTGAAATGAGTAGAGATCGGGGGGGTTGTACTTAAAAGCTTCCTTGGAGGTTGACCGAGAGATGCTGAGGGTGGCAGGGAGGATGATGGGCGCCGAGACGGAGGAGAGCTTGTAGAGGGAGGTGGCGGTTGGCGATATTGCGGCTGTTGGGATCCTCTACGGTTGAGCTCCATGTGACTTTTCACGTACAGGCGTGTCCTTTCAGAGTGCCAGCTGGCTTAGCTTCTCTGATACGATTCCTTCCTTTCTCCAGAACGTTCTGTCCAATGCAGCAGTTGGCGCTTCCTGACACCTTTCTGTGGCTGCGCACGACCTTTCATCACCTGCCCTGATCAACGAAAGTACTGTACTACCTATTAAATTCGAATTGCACTGATCAAGTGGACAATTAATTCCAGATGAAACTCAAATAGTTCCACTTGATGAGCTTTCGTCCTTACTTCCGACTTTTAATTTCTAAGAATTAAAAACTAACACACGAAAAACTATTTACACTAACTACCAAGGATTTGACCGAGTTCCCCTGGGATGTCACTTGATCAGTTTAATGGATTAAGAATTTGTTGCTTGATCAAGCAGACTACCCACGAGTATCCAATCACTCCTTTTACCTGCTTACTAGGTTGGATTAAGCAGGATCAGTGGAATTTCTTCCACTGTGCCTGCTTCGGTCTTGTCTCTGTAGGGCTCAACCCAATGATTATTTACCACCAAGGAAGACTAATTGGGGGGTCTCCTGGGAGTATGTTTGCCTCCTGTGTGTGCACTACCTTCATGGTACGAGGGTCCGCCCACTTTGAATTCCGCCGCCTGGGTATCAGTTTGAGTTGACACTGGAAGAGTAGCTCTTTCTGCCCCACTATGAGCTCTTCCTTTCTCAAAGTGGGGTCGAGTCTGCGTTGTCGATTACGGTGGGGTGTCACTTTTTCTTCTAACCTGGCGGGATTCATGCACAGGTCTGGGTTAATCTCTGTTGTTTTCCACTTGACCACCTCTTGACCCAGTCTCAGTTCTTCCTTCAATTGTCCTCCATGTCCTTGCGGATTTGGTTTGACTGGTTTTTGGTACGTCTGGTTGGACAGGCTCTTGAGGGTAACTGGCGATGTAGGTAAAGACAATAGTTGCCTTGTAGGCGAGGGATTTTCCTTCAGCATTCCTCTCAATGGGTCAGCCTGGTCAGGTGGTTTCTCGACCCTTGCCGGTTGAGTGATCTCAGCTGGTCGTGGCGGCTTATAGAAATCCATAATTGCCCTTTCAATGGCTTGATCATCCATTTCCCCAGTCATCGTTGCATCGAACCATTCAGCTGCTTCATTCTTAAGTTGTTCATCTTCAATGGAATCAGTGGGCGGTCTTTTGAAGAGCTCCTTTCCTAGATACCATTGCTCCCAAGGCGTAATGGTATCCACCGATTGTATGCTCTCATTGTCCTGTGGCTTTCTCACAGCTCTATCATTGTCGAATGTAAACTGTTCTCCATTAAAAACCAGGTTCATCGTCCCATGGCGGACGTCTATGACTGTGCTGACTGTAGATAGGAAAGGCCTTCCCAAAAGGACTCTGGTAGACTCCTCCGCTCCTGGCTCTGTCATCTTCATGACGAAGAAATCGGCGGGGTACTTGAATTTGTTGACCTTGACGATTTCATCTTCCAGAATTCCCTCTAGGTGAATGCAAGACCCGTCTGCTAGCTGTATCATCATACCGGTTTTGACGAGCTTAGTTTCTCCCAGCTTTTCATATATAGAATACGGCATGATATTGATGGAAGCCCCTAGGTCGCACATTGAGTGCTCCATTCGAACGTTTCTGATGGAAATTGGGAGTGTGAACACCCCGGGGTCAGTCTTCTTCGGTGGAAGATCACTTGGTTGGATCACCACGGCTACACTTTCTGCTTCGACCATCCTCCCTTTCTCAGTGACTTGTTGAAGGGCACTAGACTCTCCTTCTTTTGCGACTTGATCAAAGGCGATGGACTCAGGGCCTTCTTCATGATTGGGCCCGTTTGTGGGTGATGGAGAACTCGCATATGGGTTTTGATAAACTTCTTCTGATTTTAAAGATACTGCATTGACATTCTCTCACCCAGGTGGTGGCTGTACCGTAGCCGGAATTTTTCCTTCATTTCCCCTCATCTCGCCCAGTGACATGGCGACCTGAGATAGCTGCTTTGTAAGCATATCTAGTGCAACCCTCTGTTCTCTTTGGGCCTCTTATATTTCTCGCATTGCATCGTGGGGCTGATGTGGGATCATTACATCTCCTGGACCTTCATTTTGCTGTTTGTTATACCTCTGAGTAAAACGACCTCCTCCATGGCCTTGTTGATAGTAGCCGGAAGGTCCAAACTGTTCTCGCTGGTTCCGGGAAAAATGATTCTGTTGGTTCCCTTGGAAATACTGGTTTCCTCTTTCGTACAGTGGGACATAATTTACCACTTGATTATTTGGCTATTTTCCCTGGCTGCTTGACTGAGGGCCTTGGTGTTGGTACCCCCAATTTACGTCCTGTTGTTGGCTTGACCAGTTGGGCTGCCCTCCACTGGACCAGTTTCCTTGGGGTCCATTTGACCAACTTTCCTGACTTCCCTGCATTCTGTTCCCTCCAGTGTTTGGTCTATCCTGGATCCGAGCAGGCCATTTGGGATGCCCTTCAGTAGGTTGCATCTGCTATGTCGAGGGCTGTGGTGGCTGGCTTTGATTCTTGTCAGTACATCGAAAGTTTGGGTGATCTCTCCATGGGGCTTCTCTTTGCTTTCCTTGGATCCGGTTGCCATTTGCGTTCCAGTGGCCAACGACATTTACTTGGGGCTGCGGCTCTACTTCAGGGGGAATTCACAATAGTAGTAATGATGCTCTTCTGGCGGAGGCGGTGGCGACGCATACTGCGTCTCTTTCGGTGCAGCTGGTGGAGGCGGCCTAGCTTTCTCCACTGCCTCAAGCAGCTTCTTCTCCATCTGCTCAAATCGAGCCTCCAGCTTTTCGTCATTGCGTGCCTCGACTGCGTGCACCACACCCCTTCTGAACTGGCCACGGGACGTCTCGTACGAGCGTTTGGCCTCGATAAGCCTTTCCAAGATGTTTTTGGCCTGGCTGAATGGGGTCTTTGAGAAATCTCCTTGGGCTACGAGGTTTAGATCATTCTTGCTATCGGCTGTCAGTCCACCATAGAAGATCGAATAGATCTCCCGCTCCCCCCAGCTTGTGGTTGGGGCCTGCTTGAAGCAGCCCTTGGAATCTATCCCAATACTGACTGAGGGGCTCATCGTACTCCTATCTGGCTTCTGTAATCTCCCGCTTGAGGGCACTCGTTTTTACGTTTGTCACGACCGCCCATACAAAGGGGTACCACAACCGCGGCGATCGTGACCGACATGCATGGATAACAGTTTAAAAGAAGACTTAATTAACTTAAGAAAGGAAAACAACCTAGTTTTAAGAAGTTTAAGGTTATAAAAATTTTTGAGAAGACTTAAGGTAAAATGCTTTTAAAAGAGCAACGGGAAAAATTGGACTTATGAAATAAAACAATTAATAACTAAGGTAAAACAAACATTTAACTTAAATCTCGGAGAACACCATTTTCAAAAGACAACGTAAATACTTGTTTGATACCTAACACCACCATACATGTTCAAACACAAAATATAAAGAGAAGATTAAAGTCTTGAGACATAGTTCAAATTATTGCAGCGGAAAAACAATAAGGTTAAAGGAGAGTCAATGATAGCGCCTATGTATGAGGACACAACGCATCCTAGGTACTTAAGCCAGCTCAACATCCACCGCAACATCCCGCTCAACCTGCACATAAGAAAAATAATATGCAGGGCTGAGTACTTGTTGTACTCAATGGGCTCATGCCGAAAACATTTTAATAAGTTATGTCATCCATACCAGTGATAGTAAGAAATATCACGAGAAACACAAAAATTCAAGTCTGGCCATACAAATTTATCTCCCCATTTTCCACATCAATCCATCAATCACAATCACAGTGCGACGAAAGTGTGGCCACACTATTCTCCCAGGAGACCGGCCGACTAGCAAGGACGGCTCACGATCCCACCAGTGTACACAGCCTGATTGGGATTGCTGCCCTACTCAGACCCAAATTCGTTTCACAACACAGCCACATAGCCTAACGGAGTAAACTCATACGAACTAGGCATCAGGCACACAATCTCATAATAAAAACAACATGGCATGACATAACAGTTAAACCACCCTTATAACGCCACAGAACATTTTCGGAAAAGTAAAGAGGTTTGAAAAGAAAGCCCACCTCGTTCGCATAGCAATTCACAACTCAACTTATAGCAACTCTCGATCCTCGAGTTCACGAAAACACAACACCCTTGTCAACGACAATAAAAGTTAGCCTTCCACAACAACATTTTACTATGCATGTCCTATCGCTTCTCTCTCATCGTTTTTCTCAAATTCCCCAACCCAACATACGTCACTAAGGTGGAAAGACACACCGTAATATATTTCAACTTATCTCACGTGATCACATCATTAAACACGTTCCTTGGACATACATGCATCATATAATACTTTTAAACTTGAAAATAAGAGTTATTTTAACAAGGCAGAAAACTGGCAGAACTGTGCGACCGTTTTGTAAAAATCACTATAAATTCACCCGACCTCATATGAAGCTAAATTTTGGTCACAACACAGAAGACACATTCAAGTTCATCCATACAAATTTTCACACTGAAATCACGTCATTTAGTCAGCCATATCAAATACTAAACTCTCTGGTTGGAACATAAAATTTCTGACAGCACTGCGCAGCTCATTTGAAAAATTCACCATAAATTTATCCAATGCCCAAAAAGGCTGAAAATTTAACACGACTCAGAATACTTCAAATTTTCATATAGTTCAAGAATCACATCAATCGGAGGTCATTTGGTTAGTCAAACAGAAAACGAAATATTCTTGGCGAGAACACGAGTTTCTGGCAGATTTGCGCAGTCAACTTCAAAAATTTATTAAAAATTCATTTTTCGATAAAAAGGGCTGAAATTCACACGAGACACAGGAAACACCTCGAAGTTTACTCAGTAAAAATTTCATATCAAAATTCGTTCGTTTGGTGGGTCAATTACAGATCATAAGTTACTGGTCGTGCACCACAGATTTCAGGTTCATAGTTCGAAAATAGGGTATTCATCTTCCATCAAACAAACACCAATTTTTCATGCTTGAAAACACATAATCATGCTTTAAGGTTTCTCATACACATATTTGCACATAAACTCACATCATTCACCAAATATTCCAATCCAACTTCACATGATTTCAATCAAAAACACATAACCATCCAAGTTCTTACGACAACCCACTTTCCCCCCGATAAATCTTGCGATCTATTAATCCTACACCATGTAGGACTCAAGAACATGGTTCAAACGAAAAGGATGAGGAAAAGTGAGCAAATATACCTTCTTGGACAAAAATAAATCGGTAGAAGCAAAGAACGATGCGATCCGTCGGAGACTCTTGAAAATCACTTCAATGGGTGCAAGAATAAAGCTTGAATGAGAGGTTTTTGGGGAGGAAGAGTGGGAGATGAGGAGAAAACGTGTGAGAGTGAGGGAGGATGGAGGGAGGCGTGTAGGATGACAATGGGGGCTAGGGTTAAGGTTTTTAATATTTATAGTCTAGGTTAAAATCTCACATTTAAATGAATTAATTAAATTGTGGGAGATATAAAAAAAATTCCCACAATTGAAATAAAAGTAGGCGTGTGGAATGGGGTGAATTTTGAAAATTTTTCCAAATAAATTAGCAAGGAATTGACTTGGTATTTTCTTGGAGAGAAAAATACTCAAAATTTGGTAAAAGATATTGGGTATTTCTTAAACAAGGAAATAAAATAATTTGAAGAATCTACAAGTAGCAAAATAAAAGGGAGGGGGCGTGTATTTTGAATAGGGGAGAAGGGGATTATTTAAATCCTCAATTAAATGGGGATATGATTTAAATTTGGAAATTCTGTTATAGGAAAAGACTCCCATAAAATAGGTAACAAATAAATAAATTTCCACAAGGAAAATAGAAGCATATGGGGCGTGTGGGATGGAGACAAAATAGAAAGAAAATATTCACATCCCCAATTAATTAGACATAGGTATTTATTTGGTATTTATTTGAAAAAAAAAGGATTCCACAATAATAGGAAACAAATACAATTTCTCCACAAATAGGGAAGGGGCGAAAATTTGTCTTTAATTGCCACAAGGAAATATTTCAAATATCAATTCAATTAGAGTGAGGAAGTAAAATGTGGCATGATTTAATTGGATTTGAAATAAAAGAAGAGAATCAATAAGACATCAATTAAATCAAAGAAAAATAATTCATCCTCCTATTAAATAGGGGATTTTTCGAAACTCCCAAAAAAAATAGCTAGAGTTCGAATTTCATGTAGCATAAATTAGGGATAATTTGGTTTGGATTTAATTTGAATAAATATCCCAAAACAATTAATTAAATCCAAGAAGAGAATATTAATTCCAATAATTTTGAAGAGGCCGAAAATATCCCATTAAATTGTCTAGAATAAAATGCATGATCTCACTTAATTAATTTCCTCACATTGGAACATATAACAATTAGACAATACTTCATTCCACATCACTCATAACAATTATTTCATATAATCAACTTAATCACATAGAAACAATTAATTTCATAAAAGGAAATTTTATTCGACACCCATATGAAAATAAAGTCACAAAAATTTTGGGATGCTACAACGTTGGAGAGAAGTGATCAAGGAATATCATTCGGAACTCGGCCCATGTTTTGACGGACCCTTCTGGCAGTCTCGATAGCCATACTCCAGCATCACCCTTCAAGACGAAGGGGATGGCCTTCAGCCTATAGTCCTCAGACTTAGATCCAGCCAATATCACAGTATCGGCAAAACTCTTCCAGGAAGGTGTACGGACATTCTTTTGAAAGGCCGTAAAAATGGGACAAAGCGGCTAGTACTCCTGACTTGATCGCTAGAGTCCGCATCCTAGGAGGAACGGCGATGGCGTGTGTGGGCTCCTTCTCGTCATGAGCGTGCAAAGAGCCAATTCCTGAGTTGTCGGCGACGAGGGACATCTCTGCTCTGCTTGTTCAAGTGGTGGTGGTTTAGGTTGCGCGTTCTGCTCTCCTTCTTCTTCGCTGGTCAGTTGATCAGCGGCTACTGCTGCTGCTAGCGCGGCTCTGTAACAAGTGGTAACGACACCGGCTTCCTAGACTCTCCAACGCGCGTTAGTTTCTCTGTATAAAAAGGGATGATTCCATTGTCCACCGCGTTGGTACCTTCTTATCAACAGAAGAAAAAAAAATAAATGAGAAAAGAAGGAAACAAAATTATATACACCTATGCGCTACACACAAACATAAAATAACACTATGCTTCCCCGGCAACGGCGCCATTTTGGCGGGCCTAACGATCACGGCTTTTTCTCTTGGATTCAAGTTATATGGAAGAGATAACTGAACCAGATGGATCAGTTAGCTAATATCATTGCCACTTGATCAAGTTGATCTCGCTATCGCACGCCACCAATGTAATTTATAAACTCCCAATTTTTCACTACTTTAACAGTAAAGCGGCAAGTTCGGGGTCGATCCCACAGAGAAGCTAGTGTATCAAGTGTGTGAGTAGTGAACAGGGGGTTGCTGCTGCCACGCTTTAACTTGGGAGTTTTTAACTACTAATTTTTACTCTACACAGAATTTAAGTCACTAACTTGATTAAGGAAATTTTAACTACTGGGTCAAGTGAATTTCAGACTTGAATAAAAATTAACTACGTGAAACAGTAAACACCATGATGAAAACGAAAACAGCTTTGATTAAAATTAAAACTCATAACAGTACAACGTGAAATTTAAACTAAGCTAACACTTCGGAAATACGAAAGCAAGTAAAACCGGGTAGATCCTCTGTGGGAAACTTAAGAATACGCCGATAGATATCAAGTATTTTGCAACGCTCCTTCGATCGCCCTTTCTAACTAAGCATTACTTTATCTAAGCTATCTAGAGAACTGAACTAGACTAGAGAGCTAAACTAAACTAAACTAAAGACGGAAAATAAAGGATCAGATCTGCTTTGCATGGTGGCACATCCTCTATTTATAAGCTTGGCATGACTTCCAGCTGGATAACGATCTTGGCAGGGAATATTCGCTCATGCTGAGAGTGAGCGACTCATTGATTGCTATGTGCTTTCCTTCTAGAATGACGACGCTTTTCTGTAACTGATTTGTGACTCAGCTCTGTCTTTGCGTCTCATATATCAGCACGTGTCCTCTTCTAGATCGTTGTCCTTGATAACAGAATGTTGCATACAATCCAGCTCATAGCCTCATGTGTCCTTCTTCTGGAAGCCAGAGGTCCCCTCCTTAATGCTTGATTACTTCCCTGCTTTCTGGCCTTTTTCGCGTATTGTAATTGCTTGATCAGTCTGGCCTTATTGCCTTGGTCAAGTGGCATTTCAGCACATTTAGCACTTATTTTGCGCGATAAAACTGATCAAGTAGCGTACATTTTACCCCCAAACCGATGCATGAAATGAGCCTTATCACCACCCTTAGCAGCCCCCTCCTTAATGGGCTGTGTTGCTTTCTCAGCCTGACCCTATATAGACAAGTCAGTCACACATGTGATGTAATTATAACAGTAGTTGCAATAATGAAACAAAAACAATTTATAATGCAAGGAATATTTAGTATGTGCACACCTTGTCTCTCTCCTCTGCCCCTGCTGTCTCTTTTGTGGCTTTCACGGTCCTGGTTTTTCTGATTGCCCCCTTACCACCTCCAGCTTTCCTAATCCCACTAGCACCATCACCAGCTTAAACTACTGACTCAGTCTCCTGAAGAATATAACCAACAATTAACACAAATCCATAATGTACAAAAGTGTGACTGCCAAAGTGTTTAGGGCTTTAACTGATACCCCAGCTTTGCTTCGCTCTCCACCGACAACCGTCATGTGTGATGTTGTAGCAGTTGCACAGGCTGAAGTCTGCACTTCAGTTGGGACTTCAACTCCGGCAACACCAGCATCAGTATAGATGATATCATGGATATCATCACCTAATGGATCAGGCATGGCCATGTCTCCTTGATGCTCTTCATCTCCTGGCTGATCAACAACAGGGGCAACATTTGCTCTGTCATCAACTTGGGGAACTAGGCCTCCACCACCGCTAACCCCTGCCTCTTCTGTTTGCTGTGTAGAAAATGGGTGAGGACAATCGAATCCGTCCAAAACAAAGGACGCCCTAGCAAAGCTAGTGTTGATGGTCTTCTTCTTGTCATATGCGGCCATCATCTTCTCCATCTCGTCAATCCAATCCTGACTGTATTCCTCTTCGTCGTCCCTTGCCTGTGTAAGTGTGGTCACAATCTCCTTATCTTCCACCGCATCACTCTCTTCCATTCCCAACAATTTTTACCAATCTGACTCCCCACTCGGAAGCAGTCATCGTCCAGCAGCTCCACAGGTATACTCTTGAAATCATCGACCCACATCGAAATTGCGTGGGCCATCAGCGAGCTTGAAGCGATACCCACTTCGCTCTATGCCTGCTTGTAGATGTTGTTTCTCCTCCAGTCACCGATGCGAGCCTTCTTCTCTCCTTTTCCTCCAGAAACCTCTCCTTCTCTAGCCGGGCCTCTAACCTCCAGGTTCCGAACTGGTCGCGCTCAGCGTCCTCCCGTTGCCTAAGGGTCTCTGTTGTCCAACCCTTTATTGTCGGCCAGGCACGGATGACTCGCCTCCGGATGTGAACCACGCGGTCCACATAAGCACGCTGATAATATTAAACCAGAAATGTAACCGGTCAGTAACGTAAACTAATATAAACACAATGCATGATTTATAGTGGTATAATGCAAGATATTAACCACAATAATGTAAATGGCACAATAACCGAACATATTCTTTAATTGGCATATCTACCTAACTTCAACAGTAAACGGTCAATAATGTAACCAGCTATATGTATAATGAATTTTTAATTTTTGGACTCATGATTTCATTTTGTATAATCTAAGAAATGCATGCAAATAATCATGTACTTTAGTTTTTTATTCACTTACCACCAGGAAATGTATTGGCTCGGTGAACGACACACTTTGGCCGTTTGCCCAGCTGGGGTAAGTGGCCTCAAGCACGGAGAGGACGTAACCGTACCAATTAATGTTCCTTATGTCATCAACATCGTCGATGAAAGAAGAATCTTTGGCTTGCAGTTGCCGTCGGCGTTCAGCACCCAGTAGGCCAGGTAACACGGGATCTCCTTGATGTCAAAATGCAAAATAGATGCGAAGCCGATTTCTTTTACTGCCTCCTTCTGCCTTGGGGTAAGCTATTTGAGGCAGTTGAGAAACTTCGATGGGGTTCCTCGACAATATAGATGGTCAACTTTTCTCCCTCGTTGTTTCTTCTGATCACCCTCTTCTGGAGCTGTACTTGGCCCAGCCTCGGCTAGTCTTTCCCTCAATCTCTGGGCCAGTGCCACGGGTATGATGTCATCTACAACTTTGTCTATGTCCAATCGCAGCTGCTTATCTGCTGTGGAATCGTCAACATACAACATCAGACCTTTAGTATAACAAACAGAATAATGCATAATATGTGCTATATAATGCATACTACTGGTTAAAAAATGCACAGATTCATTACAATAATGCACAAATGAATAATACTAACGCAAATTTTTGAACTCTGGTTACTACCCTTTCAACCATGTACACATGAAGTCTTATAATGCATAATACTAGGTAAATAATATATACTACTACAGACAAAATGTACAGAGTCAATCGAATAATGCACATATTTATTTTGCTGTAACCATTGCACCCACAACAATCAGTAAGGATCCCAACAATGCATAATAAATGACAACTAATGTACGGTACCAAATAAATAATGTACAGTTTCAAACAATTAATGTACAAGCAAACTTTTGAGTTGTGGTGAGCAGCAATTCACCCATGTACACAATAAATCTCATAATGCCTACTCCATTGCAAATAATGACAACTACTTGATACATAATGCACAACCTCAATCAAATAATGCACATATTTATATTCCATTCACCAATTTTCCCACGCCAGCCAATAAACAGACAAATAATGCCAAATACTTGACAAATAACGCATCCCAGAATATAAATAATGTAAATTTTTAATCAACTAATGCGCACATTGATACTTCGCTGAGCTAATCTCCCATGTATACAAGCACTTAAAAAGGTAAAACCACACGACAGATAATGTGTACGCCCTGATTTAATCATGTATCAAAGCAATCGACTAATGCACAAACCAGTTTTACAATCACCCATCCAGCCTTTTACTAGATCTGTCGATGAATGCGCAATGGATGCCTAATTGATGTTGAACTACTGAAGTAATTATACACTCAATCAAATTGATTGGTTACCTGCAGCCTGTGTTGGTTGAGATCGCGACGGACGACCTCTTTTTGTCATTTTAAATCTGTCATAAAAACAACAAATCAAAACGCGGAATCCACCATTTTAAACCAGAAAATTTTACAGTTTCGGTGTAAGAGAAAACCCTAACCAAAACGACAACCAAATTTTTATTTCGAAAAGTCGCAACCAAGTCGATGTTAAATTCATTGATTTTTGTGTTTAAAATAATGAAATCGACTACTAGTCGGGGTCTACCGTCGTCTGCCGGGTGCACTTAATCAACAAGAACACTTTTTTCAGCCATACCTTGTTGTCGCGGTGAACAATTTAAATGCGAGCTACCAGAGTGCGAGTGGGACGGTGAAAACGACGACAACAGTGGTGGCGGCTAGGGTTTGAAGATTTGTGGAAGATGGGGAGATGGAATGCAGAAGAGTGGAGAGGAAGTTTGACGTTTGGAATGAGAGAGAATGAGTAGATGGAAGGGCGTATCAATACCCCGCTTAAATTTCGCACCTTCCATTTCTGGCGGTTTCAATTTTGGTATTTTTACTAGTTTACCCTTATAATGCACAGAATCCTCCCTATAAGCAACACGGGATCAAAAAACATGAGTTCATCCGGTCCCTTGATTCATCAAATCTAACGATCCAGATTAAGAAGAAACATAAATCTAAGGGATGAATATGTTATTAAGGCTCCCCTTGTGTGTGTGTGTGTGTGTGGTCCTCTTATATTGCTTCATAATCCAAAATCAAGACCAAATCTCCACCCTTAGATTTTAAAATGAGTGGATGAGATTAAATCTTACGAATTTCAATAAATAGTAGACAAAATATAATCAAAATGGTAAGATCGTCATTCTGTTATCATATCATAAATTTCATGTTTTTTAATATCAACAAAGTGTATTACAAATATCAACACAATGACATGAGTATTTTAACACAAGTACACGAAAATATCAACACAGTTTTATTGAGATTTTACATGTATTATATTGAGATTTTACATGTATTATATTGAGATTTTTTTATTTATTTGTTGATAAAAAATCTTTTTATCAACATATACGAAAACTGAAATAAAAATCATAAAATTTCATTATCCGAACTTCGTCAGAACATATGCAATTGAGATCTCGTTAGAATACTTATAAAATTACGTTTAATTTGATATATACTTTTTGTGAAAAATAATTTAAATCTAGAGAGTTAAAATTTTAGGATAATTTTAATAAGAGAGAATTGACATTAATACCCTTTAATTTTATATAATAATTATTTAAATTTAAAATATAATCCACTTGGCATTATATCAACCACTAAATCTCCTAATCTAATAGTTAAAAATTGGTCTTAATTTTAGATTGCTAATTAGTTAGCAATTGATTACATCCCTATATATATATATATATATATAGGGATATACTATACTGGGGTGCGTTAGGGTGACACCACTCTTAAAGTGACAACGTGACAAGAAGTAACAAGCAATCTGCAATACATATTCGAGCAATATGTGATATATAGGCAAGCAATTCGGCATATGGTTCCAAACAATATGAGATAAGAAATCAGACCACTATGGTGGTACCATAGTTAATATGACAATCTAGGCAAGCAATCTGTGATACATAGGCAAACATTTTACGATACATAAGCAAGCAACTCGACATATGGTTTCAAGCAATCTGCTATATGAAATCAAAGATAATCAATCAATCTACGATACATAGGCAAACAAGTTTGCCACATGGAAGACTAAGGTTGAATCTGCTCCTAAATCTAACGGTTGTCCTTGGTGGTACAGTGTCATCTTAAATGGTGTTGTCATTTTAACACAAAATTATACTAATATGCTAACTAATTTTAAAGTGCTAATGTACATCTAATCACGTGCTGCCACGTGGCACGAAAAATGCAATATTGTAAACACAAAAATGCAATATACATTTATAGAAATGATAGATGAAATTTAGCAGATTGCATTTTAGTTAATAAGCAAGCAACTTGGTATAGCAGTCTAAGATTCAATCTGATCCTAAATCTAAGGTTCCTCATTGGTAGTGTATTGTCATTTAAATATGGTTGTCATTTTAATACAATCCTAGATATATATAGAGAGACGGGGAGAGGTGCGTTATGGTGATACTAGTCTTAAAATGGCAACTTGACAACAACGTAACATGCAATTTGCAATATAGTTCCAAGCAATCTGTGATACGAAATCAGAGTACTATGGTGACACCATAATTAAAATGACAATCTAGACAAACAATTTGATATACATAGACAAGCAATTCGGTATATGGTTTTAAGCAATTTGTAATACGAAATTAGAGATATTCAAACAATCTGCGATGCACAAGCAAACAACTCTACCACGTGGTAGACTAAGATTGAATCTTCTCCTAAATCTAAGGTCCTCATTAGTGGTTAATACAATCATATATGTATATATATATATGGGTGCATTACCCTTCTTACCACCCCTAGTATAAAACATAGGACTAATATAATCCCTTGGATCTATTAATCTAATGGCTTTGATTAAATGTCAGTCGATACATTATGATACTAGTTTCGTACATCAAAGGGAAAAATTTGATACAAACAATTATATAATTCAGTTTTAAAACTGAAACTCCATGATTTCAGCGTAAATTATGATTCTGATTTTTAATATCAATTGACACCATTCTCTCTCCCCCATTTCATCTCCCACGTCTCCCTCAATTCTACTCTCCACCAAAACCCTAGCCGCCCTAAATTCGCGAAGAAAAACAGTTTTCTCCTCCATTTGTTGACGTCAAGATGAAGTGAAATACACAGTAGGCCGTATTCTCTGTATATCTCGTCGGTTTATGTTTTTTTTTGTGACGACAAGTAAACAATCGTCCAGTCTTTTATGCAGACAACGAAAGCAAGTAATTTTCACTCTAGTCACTCTCTCGATTTCTCGATTTTCAATCTGCCGCTTGTTCCGTGAATCGTGATTTCGCTACTCACGATTGGGCTTCAGGTAATTAGTGTTTTTCTGTAATTTTCATTTTGATTTCGTAGATTTTTGGCGTTTTTTGTTCTTTTGTTCAACATTGATTCGAATATTTTTCATCTTCACTTCATTATGATGTTGTACATTATTTTTGGGTTGTATACATTATTCACACAAATTTGTACATTATTTCACTATGATGTTACATCATTTGTTTTTTTTTGTTATAAAATGCCATGATATATTAGACGGTATCTACATATTTTGCATACACAAATTATATACATTAGTGTGTAAAACAATGCTACATTACACATGCATACTTGTATATGACTTAAAAACATCATTTAGATAGTTTAGTACATCAATTAAGCCTGATTTTATGCATCATGTTCTGTTGACATCATTTAGTTACATATGTACATCATGTTCCATTACATTATTTAGCCATAGATGTACATTATTTGATATTGCATTGTATGTGTTTCTGAATAGGTTCAACGGGTGCAAGAATCGATTACGAGGACGACTTGGACAACGACATGCCCATTGCATTGGCGCAACGACTGACATTAAAGATGTTCAAAGATGTGCTACATTATTATTGTGTTGTAGTATGTCATGTACGAAAATTGTATTTAAATGTATATGTCAACCTACTGAGTAATGTAGATTAAAATTTGTTTGATGATGGGCAAAAGTTATATCCATTCCCCAAAGTTTAAATAGTCCATGGGGCTAGGGTGTAGTACCAACCAGTAGCACAACGTTCACTAAGGGCTAGGAGTTGGAGCCGTTCTCATAGGGTTCAATTATTTATTGTTTGGTGTAGTAGTAACTGTACATTAATGTGTAGGGTTCATACATTACAAGACGAAATTGAACTACTTCTAACATACATTATTATAACGTTTTCGTACATTATTATACTGTTTACGTACATAAAAAAACAAACAATAAAAACAGAAATTATAGACCAGCGTTGGTAATATGCCCTAGCCCAATGGATTACTAAACCCAATGGGAAATGATTTATCTCCCTACCCTTGGTGAATGTTTCTTTAGTGGGTCAGTACTACAACCTACTTCTTACGTACATTATTATACCGTTTTCGTACACTATTAAACCGATTACGTACATCAAAAACAACAATAAAAACAGAAATTATAAGCAAGCGTTGGTAATATGCCCTAGCCCAATGGATAACTAAATCCAATGGGAAAAGATTTATCTCTCTACCATTGGTGAATGTTTCTTTAGTGAGTCGGTACTACAATCTAGCCCAATGGATTGCTAAACCCATATGGTATGGATTCAACGTGCTGCAAAATATTGAACTACTTCTTACGTACATTATTATATCATTTTCGTACATAAAAAACAGAAATTATAGACAAGCGTTGGTAATATGCTTTAGCCCAATGGATTACTAAACCCAATGGGATAGGATTTATCTCTCTACCCTTAGTAAAGGTTTCTTTAGTGAGTCAGTACTACAACCTAGCCTAATAGATTGCTAAACCCCAATGGTATGGATTCAACGTGCTGCAAGACATTAACCTACTTCTTACGTACATTATTATACCGTTTTCGTACTTTATTAAACCGATTACGTACATCAAAAACAACAATAAAAATAGATATTATAAGCAAGCGTTGGTAATATGCCCTAGCCCAATGGATAACTAAATCCAATGGGAAAACCTAGCCCAATGGATTGCTAAACCTATATGGTATGGATTCAACGTGCTGCAAAATATTGAACTACTTCTTACGTACATTAATATATCATTTTCGTACATTATTATACCTATTACGTATATTATTATACTATATTCGACACAATCAAGCTAATGACGAAAATATGCTTAATTTAAACAATATTTGTGTATAAAGATGTTGCAAAATCAATAAGATAATCAACTAAAATATTTCAAATTAAGAAAGGAAAACAAATCAATGCAAAATAACTACCAAATCATGGGAGGCGTGAATTATGGAATGAGAATAACTACTCAAAATGTCAACTTACTTTTCTACCCTTTTCGCATTTTTTTAATGTTTAAATTAATTCCACGTGGCACAAATATAGACCATTAGATGACAAGAATCAATGGATTAGATTAGTTTTATTTTTTAACAGTTTTCTGCACATTAATCTGAATACATCCCTATATATATATATATAGGGATGTATTCATTTCCTTTTTGTATCTTTTGCTCTATTGTTCTTTTTAATCTCAGCCCCACGATTTTGTCATCCGACGGTTAGATTGATGCCACGTGTCATTTAATAATGCAGATTTTCAGTTGAATAATGCACAACGACTAATAATGCACCATTATAGTGTAATAATGCAGATTTTCAATTGAATAATGCACACCGACTAATAATGCAAATTTTTCGTCAAATAATGCAGATCATCACAACCATCCAATTCAAGGATCCAAGGGCTGTGATTAAAAAGAACATTGGACTGAAAAGTTGCGAAGGACTTTAACACACCCCTATATATTTATATATATATAGGGGAGTGTTAAGGTCATTTTGCTGCCTTGGATTTAAGTTCCTACTTAATGTGAACCGTTAGATTAGATGGATGGACGGACCAGATGAAAACTTGATAACTTATCCCATGTTGCATTATTAGGCCTAATCTGTGCATTATATGGGTAAAATAGTAAAACAGCACTGTATCAAAAACCGCTCAACACAGAAGGAGCGGAAATTCAGCGGGATTTTGCTACGACCTACCATCTACTCACTCTCTCTCTAACTCCAAACGTCTCACCCTCAATCCATCACGGCAAATCGTCTCTCCAAATTCCCCTCACTTTCCAAACCCTAGCCGCCACTGGAACCAACCAGAAATCTATGGGGACCGTCGATTCTCGTCCGTTTCACTGTCCAAACCTCACTCCCGCAGTGCGCGACGATCTAGTTGAAGGCGATGAAAAGGTAGGGTTGTAAAACGTTAATTTTTTGGTATTACCCACTGTTAATCGCCGATATTCACCGCCTACCACACCAACTACTCATCGATTCACTAATTTTTCCCCAAAAAAGTCATTGTTTTCAAACTCGCTTTGGTCGCGATTTTCTGTAATCATAAAAGCGTTTTCATTTTGGTTAGGGTTCTGTCTATTATTGAATATGTAATTATTTACTGGTTTACAATTGTGTATTGGGCAATTATGTGGAGAAAATGTTATCGGGTTTTGATTTTTGGTTCGTCTCACAGATATATTATGACGAAAAGAGGACGGCCTTCAAGATCTCAACCAATCCAGGCTGCAGGTGAGCAATCTATTTCATTTGCATGTAGAATTCCTGGAGTAGTTGTACCTCAAGTATTCTTCCTTTGTGCATTCGTTGACATTTTTTGTACATGGGTGAATGGGTGAATGGGTGAATGTAATATTCTTGGTGGATTATTTGATTGGTTGGGTACATTATTTATCAAGGATTACACATTATTTATCTTGTATTATGCATTATTTGACTGCTTGTGTACATGGGTGAATGGGTGAATGCAAAATTCCTTTGTGCATTATTTGATTGAATTTATACATTATTTATCTAGTAGTATACATTATTTATCAAGTATTAGGCACTATTTGACTGCTTGTGTACACGAACCCAATGGGTGAATGTAATATTCCTTTGTGCATTATTTATCAAGAATTATACATTATTTATCATGTATTATGCATTATTTGACTACTTCTGTACATAGGTGAATGGGTGAATGTCATATTCTTTTGTGCATTATTTGATTGCTTGTGTACATTATTTATCTATTTTTATACATTATTTATCAAGTATTATGCATTATTTGACTGCTTGTGTATATGAACCCAATGGGTGCAATGTAATATTCCGTTGTGCATTATTTGATTGCTTCTATACATTATTTAGCAAGTATTATACATTATTTATCAAGTATTATGCATTCATTGGCTGCTTGTGTACATGGGTGAATGGTGCATTATCTAATGTAAATGCGACACAATATTGATAGCTCCGTTATAATCATGTTCTGATGTTGCATGTTGGACAGCAGCGAAGCAGCTTAGATTGGACATCGACGAAGCGGTCGATGATGTAATTCCACTTGCGATTGCCCAGAAATTTCGGGAGAGATAGGCTAAGGCCGGGACAAGTACAGCTCAGGAAGAGGCTGAGCATAGGAAACCGAGGCTGATGATTGCACAATTATGGGCTGGCGTGATTGTTTGAACTCTCGGATTTTTTCGATAACTCATGTTGGAAGGGAAAATAGCCGACTTGTGGCTTGGTCTATTTTGAACAATATGTAGTGTGCTTCTTGCAAACAGAAATATTTTTTGGTATTTGTGTATGATGACATTAACTCAAAACATGTAATTGATGTATATTACAGAATAATGAAACGTCACTCCCTAATAATGGCAAATAGGAAGAAAATAATGTAGAACAAGTTAACTGTATTTTAATAATAATGTACAACAAACTGCATATAATGGATATAATTAACCGAATAATGAACGTAATGTGCTTATTAATTAACTGTACTAGAATATTAATGTACAGACCATTAAGTGATTGTGAATACAAATGTACAACTTCATGAATAATAATGTACATTAACAGTTTCGTAATGCAATATGTAATGTACAAAATATGTGTAATAATGAATTGTACTCGAAACATTGTGTGCAGTAAATTAAGTGCTAGTAACCAATAATGTACAACTTCAGTAATGATAAGGTACGTTAACAGATTAATAATGCAATAATATTATGTATAAAATGTTGACAATGTTAATACTAATAAGACTAAGACAACGATGTAAATCATAAGACTAATCCAAAAAACAAAACCAAAAATGTTGTGAGGTGCAAAATACATCAACTTTTCCTCTTGCCCTTCTGCAGCTCATTCTCCATTGCCATCTCTTTAAGCATTACACAATTTCTAGAGTCGTGATAGCCCAACTCATCGCACGCCTTACACCGTCTAAGAGGCCTAGTAGCCTCCTTTATAGCCTTTTCTCTCTTGGAAATCAGATGGCTCACTGAGCTGCTAGCGTGGCCCTTGGTCTTGACAACATCCGGAGGATGGACCTTAACTACTTCAGGCCTTACCATACCATAAAACTCTTCAATCATTCGCCTCTTTTCAGAGATGGACGTTGTAGGAGTTCCAACTTGAAGAGAATTACTAAGTATAACCACCACCACTGTATAAAATCGCAAAAAAAATGGCTCAGCAAACATTTACATTACAGATCATGAATCGTCCATTACTGAAAATACAAAAACCATTACAGAGTAATATATGTGCATTATGTGTATTAGTAAAAACTACTCCCTAGCTGAGATGATATCTAAACCCTAGGTGAATGACTGAAACTCCTGGACTTTGGCGACGGTTTTGTTACTGAATACATACTACACCCTAGCCCCAAGGATTGCTAAACCCTTGGGGAATACATGAAACGTGCGCCGAACAATCAAACACGACCAATCTTAAACTAAACTAATCAGCAAACATTTACATTACAGATCACAAATCGTCCATTACTGAAAATAAAAAACCATTACAGAGAAATATATGTACATTATATGTATCAGTAACAACACATGCTGTCAGATTCACCAATGATCGATTACTCTAACAAATCGGCATTTCAGTTAACAACTCGGATTAATAATCAGTGAAGGCAAAAAATTGATTACCTTCTTCCATTGTTCAGTAAAAACGAAAGCAATGACCGAGACCTCCCACAAATCGGTATATTTAGAGAATAAATACAAACCCTCTCTTCTTCGATTTAGAAAAACAGCCAACAATTTAGGACCTTAAAGTGTTCAATGGATAAGAGACGCTGAAAGTTTAGGGAGAGAAGACAGATTGCAGCGTAAAATCGTGGATAATAACCGTTGTGATATTTGATAGAGATAATCAAGAAAGTTACCATAACAAACTAATTTGTGTATCCCAATTTTGACCTTTTCGATTTTTTAATAATTTAAATTAAATTCATGAGGCATTATTTTCGGCCATCAGATCTTGAAAATGAAGGGCCGAGATTCAGTTGGACAATAGAACAAAAAAAGGAAAAAAGGATATGAATACATCCCTATATATATATATATATATATAGGAGTGATCAATGTTTAACTAATTTTAAGTTGATAACTAGAGAACAAATCTCATCCACACATCTTAATACTCCAAATTAATCTTATGGCTTAGCTATTTTTACATGTTTTAAATAAAAAGTAATTAACAAGGGCATTTTTGGAAACCATATTCAACTCCAATTTCAAAAAAAAATGGGGCTTCTATTCACACTCATTTTTCTCTCCCCTCTCTTCATCCTCTCCCCAGCCTCCGCCACCGAGCTCGACACCACCCGCCGCGCCCTCGCCGGCACGGGCAATTGCAACATTTTCCGCGGTAAATGGGTGTACGACGCCTCTTACCCGCTCTACGACTTCTCCTCCTGCGCCTTCATCGACGACCAGTATATTGAGCATATAGTGATGTATATTTCTGCATGTTTATAGTGTATTGTTTTTCATTTTAGGGAAGTATATTGAGCAATTAGTGAACCACAATATGCTTACAGTGAAGTGTATTGAGCATGCCTTGACATGGAGTATATTGAGCATATAGTGATGTATATTGTGCATTACAGTGATGTATATTTCTGCATGCTTATAGTGTATTATTTTTTATATTTCTGCATGCTTATAGTGTATTGTTTTTTTATTTTTAATGAACATTCAGTGAAGTATACTGAGCATACCTTATAGTGTACTATTTTTATTCATTTAGTGAAGTATATTGAGCATTTTAGTGAATTTAATGTATGCTTATAGTGATGTATTTTGAGCATGCATTATAGTGTACTGTTTTTTTCATTTCAGTGACGTATATTGTTCATATAACTAAGTATATTCTGCAGGCCTCATATTGATTTTAATATGTAGGTAATGTATGATATTTGCTCCTTTTACGGGCAAGGATAATCATGGTCGCCCTGTGACATTTGCTGCTAGCCTTTTGTCCAAGGAAAATGCCAACTCATTTTCATGGTTATTTAACCAATTTGTAAAGTGTATGGGTGTGGCTCCCAAACTCATCGTAACCGACCAAGACTTGGGAATAAAAGTTGTTATTGAGGAGGTTCTTGTTAATACGAGACACCAGTGGTGTATGTTGCACGTTATGAATAAAGTTGCTAACAAATTGCTAATGAACATGCTTGGTAGTGAAGAACTAAAGAAGGAACTGAATGCATGTGTTTGGTCGGAGTTGATACAACCTGAGGCATTTGAAGAAACTTGGCATGCTATAATGGAAAGATATGGGCTGGCTAATAATGATTGGTTTTCATCAATGTTTGCATCCAGAAAGTTTTGGGTTCCAGCCTTTTTCCGTGATTTTCCGATGAGCTCGTTGATAAAGAAACTATTTGTTTTGAGTTCATTTTCTCAAATAATGCTATTATTAAACTTCAACAACTGAGAAATGGTCACATTTGTTATTGTGCGACGAACTAAATCTTGTCCATCTCTTCCGGAGCAACTATTTATTTTGAGTTCATTTTCTCAATGGCATCAACAAGAACTTTCACCCCTATCTTTACAACTAGTTTAGGTCTTCTGATTTTAAACTATTCATCAGAAACCATTTTTCTCTTTCCTTTAGCCTGTTTCATTCTAGCAGGCTGTTCTTCTTCATCATTGGTTAGCAACCTCCCATGCTTTGAGGCTGGAAGACATAATACAAAAAAATTGATCAAATTCATGAATACACACTTAACATAGTTCAAAATTATACATGAATGACTCTTCCATATGCATAATATATTTCACTAAGATACTAAGAGCATCCACATCCGTGCTCTTGCCAACGAGCACGGATGTGGGACCGGACCCACTGATAAGGCTCATTTCATGCATCGGTTTAGGGGTAAAATATATGCTACTTGATCGGTTTTATAGCGCAAAACAAGTGTTACAGGTGCAGGAATGCCGCTTGACCAAGGCAACAAGGCCAAACTTATCAAGCTAGTACAATAGGCGAAAAAGGCCAGATATCGGGGGAAGTTGATCAAGGGGAGTAACCAAGCAGTTAAGGAGGGGACCACTGGATTTCAGAAGAAGGACACGCAAGGCTATGAGCTGGATGGTGCGCAGCATTCTGTTATCGAGGACAACGTTCTAGAAGGGGACACGTGCTGATATATGAGACGCAAGGACGGAGCTGAGTCACGAATTTGTTACTGAAAAGCGTCGTCATTCTAGAAGAAGAGCACGTAGCAATCAATGAGTCGCTCACTCTCAGCATGAGCGAATATTCCCTGCCAAGATCATTATCCAGCCGGAGGTCATGCCGAGCCTATAAATAGAGGATGTGCCACCACATGAAAAATATCTGATCCTTTACTTTCCGTCTTAGTTTAGCTTAGTTTAGCTTAGTTCTCTAGCTTAGTTCAGTTCTCTAGAATAGCTTAGCATAGCTTAGATAAAGTAATGTTTAGTTAGAAAGGGCGATCGAAGGAGCACTGCAGAATACTTGATATCTGTCAGCGTTTTCTTAAGTTTCCCGCCGAGGATCTTCTTGGTTTTACTTGCTTTCGTATTTTCCGAAGTGTTAGCTTAGTTTAGATTTCACGCTGTATTGTTCTGAGTTTAGTTTTAATCGAAGTTATTTCATTTTCATCATGGTGTTTACTGCCTACATAGTTAAATTTTTATTCCTGTCTGAAATTCACTTGACCCAGTAGTTAAATTTCCCTTGAGCAAGTAGATAGTTACTTTTCTGTCTAAGTTAAAATCAGTAGTTAAAAACTCCCAAAGTTAAAGCGTGGCAGCAGCCAACCCCCTCTGTTCTCTACTCAAACACTAGATACACTAGCTTCTCTGTGGGATCGACCCCGAACTTGCCGCTTTACTGTTAAAGTAGTGCAAAATTGGGAGTTATAAATTACTTTGGTAGGAATCGAGTGAGAGCAAGATTGCATTGATCAAGTGGCAATGACATTTGCTAAATGATCCAACCGATTCGGTTATCTTCCATATAACTTGATCCATTCACGCAACCTCCCGTTCGAACTTGATCCATATAACTTGATCAAGTCAGGAGTGCTGGCCGTTTTATCCCACTTTTACGGCCTTTCAAAGGAATGTTCGTACGTCTTTCTGGAGGAATTTTGCCGATATTGTGATATGCAGCCTGTACCGGCTGGATCTACATCTGAGGATTATAGGCTGAAGGGCGAAGCTGGAGTATGGCTGTCGAGACTGCCAGAAGGGTCCATCAAAACATGGGTCGAGTTCCGAATGATCTTCCTAGATCGTTTCTTCCCCGCGCCAAAAATGAGTGCCCTCAAGCGGGAGATCACGGAAGCCCGACAGGAGTACGATGAGCCCCTCGGCCAATACTGGGATAGATTCCAAGGGCTGCTTCAAGCATGGCCCAACCACAAGCTGGGGGAACGGGAGGTCTACTCGATCTTCTATAGTAGACTGACAGTCGACAGCAAGAACGACCTCAACCTCGCAGCTCAAGGGGATTTCTCAAAGACCCCATTCAGCCAAGCCAAAAACATCCTGGAGAGGCTGATCGAGGCTAAGCGGTCGTATAAAACATCTCGAGGCCAGTACAGAAGGGGTGCAGTGCATTTAGCAAAGGCGCGCAATGACGTAAAGCTGGAAGCTCGATTTGAGCAGATGGAGAAGAAGCTGCTTGAGGTAGTGGAGAAAGCCAGACGCCTCCACCACCTGCACCGAAAGAAATGCAGTATGCGCCGCCACCGCCTCCGCCAGAAGAGCATCACTATTACTATTGCGAGTTTTCCCCTGAAGCGGAACCGCAAGCCTAAGTGAATGCCATCGGCATCTGGAATGCGAATGGCAACTGGATCCAGGGTAAACAGAGAGACGCTCCATGGAGAGACCACCCTAACTTCAGGTGGAGTGATTCAAATCAAAGCCAATCACCGCAACCAGAGCAACAGTACTTACAACTCACCGAAGGGCACCCCAACTGGCCTTCTCGGATCCAGGATAGACCAAACACTGGAGGGAACAGAATGCAGGGAAGTTAGGTAGGTTGGACAAATGGACCCCAAGGAAACTGGTCCAGCGGAGGACAGCCCAACTGGTCAAGCCAACAACATGATGGAAATTGGGGGTAACAACACCAAGGCCCTCAGCCAAGCAGCAAGGGAAGGCAGCCAAATAATCAACTAGTGAATCATGTCCCACCGTACCAAAGAGGAAACCAGTACTTCCAAGGGAACCAACAAAATCATTTTCCCCAGAACCAGCCAGAGTAGTATGGACCTTCTGGCTACCATCAACAAGGCTATGGAGGAGGTCGTTTTAATCAGAGATATAGCAAACAGAAAAATGAAGGTCCAGGAGATATGATGATCCCACATCAGCCCTATGATGCAATGCGAGAAATACAAGAAGCCCAGAAGGAATAGAGGGTTGCACTAGATATGCTCACAAAGCAGTTATCTCAGGTCGCCATGTCACTGGGCGAACTGAGGGGAAATGAATGGAAAATTCCGGCTACAGTGCAGCCACCTATCGAGTGAGAGAATGTCAATGCAGTCTCTCTGAAATCAGAAGGAGTTTATCAATCCCATCTGCGAGTTCTCCAGCACCCGAAGACGAACCCAGTCATAAATAAAGCTTTGAGTCCAGCACCTTTGATCAAGTGTCAAAAGAAGGAGAGCCTAGTTCCCTTGGACAAGTCACTGAGAAAGGAAGGATGGTCGAAGTAGAAAATAAAGCTGTGGTGATCCAGCCAAGTGATCTTCCACCAAAGAAGACTGACCTAGGGGTGTTCACACTCCTAATTTCCATCAGAGACGTTCAAATGGAGCACGCAATGTGCGACCTAGGGGCTTCCATCAATATTATGTCGTATTCTATATACGAGAGGCTGGAAGAAGCTAAGCTTGTCAAAACCGATATGGTGATACAGCTAGCAGATGGATCTTGCATTCACCCCGAGGGAGTTCTGAAAGATGAAGTCGTCAAGGTAAACAAATTCATATACCCCGCCGACTTCTTCATCATAAAGATGACAAAGCCAGGAGCGGAGGAGTCTACCAGAGTCCTTTTGGGAAGACCATTCCTATCTACAGCCATCGCAATCATTGACGTCCGCCATAGAACGATGAATTTAGGTTTTAAAGGAGAGCAGCTTACATTCGATATTGATAAAGTTGTGAGGAAGCCACAGGACAGTGAGAGCATGCAATCGGTGGATACTATCAGACCTTCGGAGCAAAAGTGTCTAGAAAAGGAACTCTTCGAAAAACCGCCTGTTGATTCCACTGAAGATTAACAGCTTAAGAGGGAAGCAGTTGAATGGTTCGATTCGACGATAACTGGGGAAATGGATGATCAAGCCATCGAAAGGGCAATTATGGATTTCTGTAAACCGCAACAACCAGCTGAGTCAGAAGAGATCACTCAACCGGAAGGGGTCGAAAAACCACCTGACCAAGCTGCCCCGTTAAAAGGAATGCTGAAGGAAAATCCCTCGCCTACAAGGCAACTATTGTCTCTACCTACATCGCCAGTTACCCTCAAAAGCCAGCCCAACCAGATGTACCAAGAACCAGTCAAACCAAATCTGCAAGGACAGGGGGTGGTCAAGAGGAAAACAACAGACTTGATAGAGATTGACCCAAATCCGTGCATGCATTCCGCCATGATATAAGGAGTGACATCCCGCCTTGATCGACAACGCATACTTGACCTCGCCTCGAGAAAGGAAGAGCTCGTGGTGGGGCAGAAAGATCTACTCTTCCAGTATCAACCCAAACTGATATCCAGGAGGCGGAGTTCAAAATGGGCAGACCCTCGCACCATCATGACAAGACCGAAACGGGTATGGTGGAAGAAATTCCACTAATCCTGCCCAATCTCAACCAGTGACCAGGTAGAAGGAATGATCGGGTACTCATGGGTAGTCTGCATGATCAAGCAACAAATTCTTAATCTATTAAACTGATCAAGTGACATCCCAGGGGAACTCGGTCAAATCCTTGGTAGATAGTGTAAATATTTTTTCGTGTGTTAGTTTTTAATTCTTAGAAATTAAAAGTCGGAAGTAAGGATGAACGCTGATCAAGTGGAACTATTTGAGTTTTCATCTGGAATTAATTGTCCACTTGATCAGTGCAGTTCAAATTTAATTAGTGGTACAGTGCTTTCGTTGATCAGGGAAGGTGATGAAAGGACATGTACAGTGACTGAAAGGGTGTCTGGAAGCGTCAACTGCCGCATTGGACAGAACATCCTGGAGAGAGGGAGGAAGCGTATCGGAGAAGCTAAGCCAGCTTGCACTTTGAAAGGACACGCATGTACGTGAAAAGTCGCAAAGATCTGTACAGCCACAGGGATCTCAACAGTAGAGAATCCTAACTGCCGCAATATCAGTATAAAAGGTAGATTTCAGATCCGGATATCACATTTTACCAAATCGCCTACAATACATTCTCTTTGCTCTCCCATCCCGATCTAAGTTCAAAAACCCTTGCCCGACACCATTATTCTCTTCACCAAAGCCTATCACCATTACCAGTCAAAATGTTACTGGAACAACTCCCAACTTCATCCTTCTCTTCCAGTTCCGGCGACAACAGTGGTGACCAGAGGGCCTCACCCCAGGCCCAAGTTGAAAACCCTAGCCCATCATCTCAACCTCCACCACAAACAAGCGCCGCTCCGCCTCCCGAGATGGACGAAGACCATCAGGCGCCTAGATAGAATCCTTCGAAGCATGCCCTCCGATATGGATATTGCGACGGTTTAAGCCATCGTAAAAGCCCGACTTGGTATATCCCTGTCAAAGGACAAAGCCACAACCTCCACCTCCCAAAATCCTCCCCGACACCCCCCGTCTACCTCCCAAACACAAGCCCCTCTTCGCACCCCTGAACCTACACCCGCTGTCCCCTCGGCACAGTACAGTGGAGGCGATTCGGAGAAACAAGGGGCGCAACCGGCCGCCACTCCAGCCGCCGAAACATAATTTGGGCCGCAACCACATGCAGAGGGCACAGCTTCTCCAAACGCTCTGACACCACCAAGTGGCGGAGGCTCCAACTCCTCTACTCTCCTAGGGCCGACACAACCGATCGAGGTTGTGAACATTGACGATGACTCTACGGAGGACTTTCTGCCTCCCCCAGTGAAATACTACAACATAGGGGGCAGAATGGACGTTCATTCCTCGGGCAGAGGATGAATCAGTCCCGGAGATGGAGGAGGAGCCGCTGCACCGCCGGACGCGCAGAAGGGAAATCCACACGCTGATGGAGGAGGTGGAGACCAGGGTGGTCAGCATGCAGAGGGCGGAGGAGGAACAGGTGGAAAGTCCCCGCACAGCGCGGAGGCTGTTGGATGAGCCAGGGGAACCAAAAAACCAAGGAGTCGTTGAGGCGATAAACCAAGAGGCCGGCGAGGCCGAGGCAGTTGAAGGCAGCCGTCAGAAGGCTGAAAGGAAGAGAAAAGCGAAGGGGACTGTGTTGCCTTCCCCAAAAAGGATGCGCCCCGCAACTCGGGGCATTGAAATTACTGATCCAGACCAACCTGCCCCTTCACAAGAAGGAGAAGAGGGCAGTGATACAGAGGAGAGAGAGATCCGGTAGGCCCGGACATCCCGCAGGAAACAAGGAAGGCCTACACCACCCCCCACCATTGACTATTCCCCTATAAACTGTGGTGTTGACCACTGACCTCCTCTAGCGGATGCTGGAATTTGAAAACCCCAAATGGGCTGAGGAGATCCACCAGAGGGTGACGCCCATAATGAGTCTGAAGGCCGGGAAGAAAATCCACCAGCCAGCCCTAGCGACTATCCGTGTTGAGAAGAGATTTACCCAGTACATTACTGGGAATGGTTTTGACTGGCTGTTGGAGATCGAGGATACCTTCCTGCCCGAGGACCTGGCCAAAGAATTTTTCACGACCTTCCGGTTTACCAGAAGCACAAACTTGGAGGCCAGGAGCGTCTCCTTCCGGGTGTTTGGGTGTGAGCAGACAATGAGCCTGAACGAGTTTTCTGTGAGGATGAGACTCTATACAGAGGCCCAGGTTGCTAGTGGAGAGTGGTTCGGGCGTGACATTGGCCTTCCTTAGAGGATGCCGGAGTTTGATCAACAGACCATCTGGCAGGCCGTGTGCAACGGACGTGCCCCCGACTTTAAAGCCTCTGAGTCCAGAGGAACTCAAATTGCTGATCCGGCCCTCCGCCTTGCCCAAGTCTACCTTGCCTGCAATCTCCTTGGCCAAGCCAATACACTGGCGATCATTACTCTGGCCAAGCTCTACTTTATGTGGAGCATGAAGGAGCATAGGAGGGTGTACCTCGGCTACTGGATGGCCTACTCGATAAATCAGATTGTCAATCGCCCCGCCCGCCACCTCAACGTCTGCCACCTTCTTGGAGCCTACTTAAGGCGGAATTGGACCCTGGTGCTTCACAGGGACGTGGGGCGTCCCAAACGTTGCCCTAAGCTCGAATTATTTAACCTGGATTTCTTTGTAAGAATACATGTACTTGAACGGGTACCCGGCGGGAAACTTCGCTTCTACATAAAGGCTAGGTAGGAGAGGCAGATGGAGCAGCAGGAGACCAGCCGCGAGGAAGAGAGGAGGACGACCGATCGTCTGGAAAGCCCTGAGAGGCAATAGAGACGAAGGCTGGAGATGGTCCCCATGACAGAACCAGAGGAGGCTGCACGGAATACCAATGAATGGAGGCTCCGTATGGAGCAAATGATTACGCAGCTGGTGGAGAACTCACAAGCCCAGCTGGTTGCTCAAGCTAGGATTCTGGAGGCAATCCGCCAATAGACCCTTGCCATCCAACCGCCACCTCCCTCTACAAGCTCTCCTCCGTCTCTGCGCCCATCATCCTCCCGGCCACCCTCAGCATCTCCCAGTTAACCCCCCAGAAGGCATTGAGTAAACCCCCCCCCCCAATATCACTCATTTCAAGTTTCAAAACAATTTTATTTTTATATTGTTTTTTATTTGTATAACTGTCACCCTACTCCACCTCACACTTAGACCTTGTTGGGTCTAAGTGTGAGAAGTTATGCATGTTTTTGTTGGTTTTTATTTGCCTATGTGTTGTTTTTCTGTTGTGATAAGCATGTTTGATTATTGGCACTGCCTCACACTTAGCCCAGTGTCTGTCTAAGTGTGAGAAGTTTTCCTCGGTTTCTGTTGTGCCGTTTCCTGTACCTAACCCTTTTTCCACTGCATCCAGTCCCTCGAGGACGATTTCATATGCAGTGGGAGGGGGAGGGTTAGTTCCTGAAAATAAATATCATACCTGTCAAAAGTTTTGAAAATACAAAATACCAGTTAGTAATAAATAGGCAATATGCATGAAATTGGATAAGTGGAAGGCTTGATTACTTTGGGAAGAGTTAGAGAAAGAAATCAGTATGTTTACATGTAGAAACTTGATTGCAAAAAAAACTTGATCAGTTTGAACAACGTAAGTATGATGGAAATGCTCAATTTTTAAAAAACCTTACTGTGAAGCCTCTGTATATGTGAGTGATAAGCGAAAGTAGAACACTTTCTACTATTTTTACAAAAGAAAAAAATATTTTTACGAGAGGCTGAACTTAAATATTTAGATGAAAATTGCACAAGTAGTAAGGACTAAAGGCATTAGGACTTAACCAATTTGAGCCATTTTTCTTTCGCTCCACGAACCCGCCTCGTCAAGCAAGGCACCCCTTAGTTAGCCAGGTTGAGCCCATACACTTTTACCCTTTTTTGATAACCAAGGCCTACACCCATATACTTTTTATAAACACGTGAGGAAGAGGGGTCAGAGAGAAAAGTCAAAATAAAAGGGTAGCCGGGTTGAGCGAGTTAGTCAATCAGGTTGATCAAGTCAGAAATCAAGTCAAAAAAAAAAATTTTATTGAGAAAAGTTTGAGAAATGAGGGCAGGAAAAATTTGTAACCTGACCCAGAAGTCGGAAGTTAGAAAATAAAGCTAAAAATTCAAGGCTAAAAGTCGTCACTTGACCACGTAAGATATCTAGTGGCGAAATAAATAGTTCAAATCTTTGGGCACTTGACTCGTGTGTTTTTCCTTTAACAGTTTATGTCTTTAAAACTTAGAACCCCTAGGACCCTACCTTGATGCGCCACTTCCCTTAAGCTCCATTACACCCGAAACAAAGACCTTAAGGAACTATCTTGTGAAATCCGATTCGAGGTCTTTAAGTTTGTGGCAATACCGAGTGAACAGTCCTAACATCTCTAGTGAGAAATGAGTGACTGAGTGAATCCAACGGTGGTTTTTAAAACTGAGCAATCTTGACGAACTGACACCTTGATCAAGTAAAAGCGAAAAGAAAGAAACATAAGCTGCTGACAAATGGATTGACCTCG
The DNA here is from genome assembly GCF_004379255.2 of Salvia splendens. Lineage (NCBI taxonomy): Eukaryota > Viridiplantae > Streptophyta > Magnoliopsida > Lamiales > Lamiaceae > Salvia > Salvia splendens. The sequence goes on along the minus strand of NC_056045.1, from coordinate 8,919,956 downwards.
ACCTCGGGTAGGATTGTTGGAAATTTATTCAATATAATGAATCTATGTGAATATGTGTTTTATTTTGAGTCTTGTTTTCTTTTTCGTTTTCTTTTACCTTCTTGAAATGAGTAAACCATGCCTGAAATTTGCCTTATCTTTTTCTTTTCTTTTTCTTTATACTTGGGGACAAGTATGTTTTAAGTGTGAGCAGTTTTATAAGGCTCATTTCATGCATCGGTTTAGGGGTAAAATGTACGCTACTTGATCGGTTTTATCGCGCAAAACAAGTGTTAAATATGTAGGAATGCCGCTTGACCAAGGCAACAAAGCCAAACTGATCAAGCTAGTACAATAGGCGAAAAAGGCCAGATATCGGGGGAAGTTGATCAAGGGGAGTAACCAAGCAGTTAAGGAGGGGACCACTGGATTTCAGAAAAATGACACGCAAGGCTATGAGTTGGATGGTGCGCAGCATTCTGTTATCAAGGATAACGTTCTAGAAGGGGACACGTGTTGATATATGAGACGCAAGGATGGAGCTGAGTCACGAATTTGTTACTGAAAAGCGTCATCGTTCTAGAAAAAGAGCACGTAGCAATCAATGAGTCGCTCACTCTCAGCATTAGCGAATATTCCCTGCCAAGATCGTTATCCAGCTGGAGGTCATGCTGAGCCTATAAATAGAGGATGTGCCACCACATGAATAATATCCGATCCTTTACTTTCCCTCTTAGTTTAGCTTAGTTCTATAGCTTAGTTCAGTTCTATAGAATAGCTTAGATAAAGTAATGCTTAGTTAGAAAGGGCGATCGAAGGAGCGCTGCAGAATACTTGATATCTGTCTGCGTTTTCTTAAGTTTCCCACCGAGGATCTTCTCGGTTTTACTTGCTTTTGTATTTTCTAAAGTGTTAGCTTAGTTTAGATTTCACGCTGTACTGTTCTGAGTTTAGTTTTAATCGAAGTTGTTTCGTTTTCATCATGGTGTTTAATGCTTACATAGTTAAGTTTTCATTCACGTCTGAAATTCACTTGACCCAGTACTTAAATTTCCCTTGAGCAAGTAGATAGTTACTTTTCTGTCTAAGTTAAAATCAGTAGTTAAAAACTCCCAAAGTTAAGGCGTGGCAGCAGCCAACCTACCCTGTTCACTACTCACACACTCGATACACTAGCTTCTCTGTGGGATCGACCCCGAACTTGCCGCTTTACTGTTAAAGTAGTGCAAAATTGGAAGTTATAATTTACTTTGGTAGGAATCGAGTGAGAACGAGATTGCATTGATCAAGTGGCAATGACATTTGCTAACTAATCCAACCGGTTCGGTTATCTTCCATATAACTTTATCCATTCACGCAACCTCCCGTTCGAGGCCTTCCACCCACTTTTACCCCTGCTCTTAGGCAAGAGCACAACACCCACATACGTGCTCATCCGCAAGGACATGCTCAAGGGTCCCACCATTCTATTATTCAATTTAAATAAAAATATTTTCACAATATTAAAATGCATTAAAAATAACCGGAATAATATTATAAATTACAAAAAAATTAAAAATTACATAATTAAAATCCTAAAAATTAAAATTTTCTTCATTAAAGTCTTAAAAATTAAAAATTACATAATTTAAATCCTAAAAATTAAAAATTACAAAATTAAATTCATAAAATTAAAAAAAAACCCACTAATCGTGGTAGAATTTCGCCCAAATGGATGATGAATCTGTCTATTTATAGATGATTTTGGGATTAATATTTTTAAAATTTTAAAAAAAAATTCAAAAAATGTCAATAAAATGTGTATATTTTTTAGAATCCAAAAATATATATATATATTTTTTATTTTTGGTATTATATTCGATTTTTTTTAAAAAAGAAAAAAGAAAAAGAAAATGCCAACAGCCAATAAAAACGCGCCACGTCGCCCTGCTCGCTGGCACGGACGTGCTCTTAGCTAAGAGCAGCGCCGTGCCAGCGGCAAGAGCGCAGCGGCCGACAGCGGTGTGCTCTCCGCTGTGGATGCTCTAAATAATTAAATAACTCACTCTGTGGTTTTTGTTTTTGTAGCCTATCATGTGTATTCTTAGACCTCATTTCAGGAGAAGCTGTAGTAACTTGTTTTCGAGGTCCATCTTCCCGAGTCTACGACCTTATTTCAGTAGAAGCTGCAGTAAAATTAAAGAAACATCACTATAACGCTGGAACACATCACTATAATCATGTTTTTACTTCACTGATGTTAACAAAATAGATCACTATAACAAAAAAATCAAAGAAACATCACTCTAACCCTGGAACACATCACTCTAACCATGTTTTTACTTCACTAATATTAACAAAATAGATCACTATAACAAAAAATCAAAGAAACATCACTCTAACCGTGGAACACATCACTATAACCATGTTTTTACTTCACTTATATTAATAAAATAGATCACTATAATAAAAAATCAAAGATATAACACTCTAACCGTGGAAAACATCATTATAACCATGTTTTTACTTCACTGATATTTACAAAATAGTTCATTATAACAAAAAATCAAAGAAACATTACTATAACCCTGGAACACATCACTATAACCATGTTTTGACTTCACTGGTGTTAATAAAATAGATCACTATAACAAAAAATCAAGAAAGCTCACTATAACCCTGGAACACATCACTATAACCATGTTTTTACTTCACTGGTGTTAATAAAATAGATCACTATAACAAAAAATCACTGAAACTTCACTCTAACCCTGGAACACATCACTCTAACCATATTTTTACTTCACTGATGTTAACAAAATAGATCACTATAACAAAAAATCAAAGAAATATCACTCTAACCCTAGAACACATCACTCTAACCATGTTTTTACTTCACTGGTGTTAATAAAATAGATCAATATAGCAAAAAATCAAAGAAACATCACTATAACCCTGGAACACATCACTATAACCACGTTTTTACTTCACTGATGTATAAAAATAGATCAGTATAACAAAAAATCAAAGATACATCACTCTAACCGTGGAACACATCACTATAACCGTGTTTTTACTTCACTGATTTTAACAAAATAGATAACTATAACAAAAAATCAAAGAAACATCACTATAACCCTGGAACACATCACTATAACCATGTTTTTACCTCATTGATGTTAATAAAATAGATCAATATAACAAAAAATCAAAGAAACCTCACTCTAACCCTGGAACAAATCACTATAACCATGTTTTTACTTCACTAATGTTAATAAAATAGATCATTATAATAAAAAATCAAAGATACATCACTCTAACCGTGGAACACATCATTATAACCATGTTTTTATTTCACTGATGTTAACAAAATAGATCACTATAACAAAAAAATCAAAGAAACATCACTCTAACCATGGAACACATCACTCTAACCATGTTTTTACTTCACTAATATTAACAAAATAGATCACTATAACAAAAAATCAAAGAAACATCACTCTAACCGTGGAACACATCACTATAACCATGTTTTTACTTCACTTATATTAATAAAATAGATCACTATAACAAAAAATCAAAGATATAATACTCTAACCATGGAAAACATCATTATAACCATGTTTTTACTTCACTGATATTTACAAAATAGTTCATTATAACAAAAAATCAAAGAAACATTACTATAACCCTGGAACACATCACTATAACCATGTTTTGACTTCACTGGTGTTAATAAAATAGATCACTATAACAAAAAATCAAGAAAGCTCACTATAACCCTGGAACACATCACTATAACTATGTTTTTACTTCACTGGTGTTAATAAAATAGATCACTATAACAAAAAATCACTGAAACCTCACTCTAACCCTGAAACACATCACTCTAACCATATTTTTACTTCACTATAACAAAAAAAATCACTATAACAAAAAATCAAAGAAATATCACTCTAACCCTAGAACACATCACTCTAACCATGTTTTTACTTCACTGGTGTTAATAAAATAAATCACTATAACAAAAAATCAAAGAAACATCACTATAACCCTGGAACACATCTCTATAACCACGTTTTTACTTCACTGATGTATAAAAATAGATCAGTATAACAAAAAATCAAAGATACATCACTCTAACCGTGGAACACATCACTATAACCGTGTTTTTACTTCACTGATTTTAACAAAATAGATAACTATAACAAAAAATCAAAGAAACATCACTATAACCCTGGAACACATCACTATAACCATGTTTTTACCTCATTGATGTTAATAAAATAGATCAATATAACAAAAAATCAAAGAAACCTCACTCTAACCCTGGAACAAATCACTATAACCATGTTTTTACTTCACTAATGTTAATAAAATAGATCATTATAATAAAAAATCAAAGATACATCACTCTAACCGTGGAACACATCATTATAACCATGTTTTTATTTCACTGATGTTAACAAAATAGATCACTATAACAAAAAAATCAAAGAAACATCACTCTAACCATGGAACACATCACTCTAACCATGTTTTTACTTCACTAATATTAACAAAATAGATCACTATAACAAAAAATCAAAGAAACATCACTCTAACCGTGGAACACATCACTATAACCATGTTTTTACTTCACTTATATTAATAAAATAGATCACTATAACAAAAAATCAAAGATATAACACTCTAACCATGGAAAACATCATTATAATCATGTTTTTACTTCACTGATATTTAAAAAATAGTTCATTATAACAAAAAATCAAAGAAACATTACTATAACCCTGGAACACATCACTATAACCATGTTTTGACTTCACTGGTGTTAATAAAATAGATCACTATAACAAAAAATCAAGAAAGCTCACTATAACCCTGGAACACATCACTATAACTATGTTTTTACTTCACTGGTGTTAATAAAATAGATCACTATAACAAAAAATCACTGAAACCTCACTCTAACCCTGAAACACATCACTCTAACCATATTTTTACTTCACTATAACAAAAAAAATCACTATAACAAAAAATCAAAGAAATATCACTCTAACCCTAGAACACATCACTCTAACCATGTTTTTACTTCACTGGTGTTAATAAAATAAATCACTATAACAAAAAATCAAAGAAACATCACTATAACCCTGGAACACATCACTATAACCACGTTTTTACTTCACTGATGTATAAAAATAGATCAGTATAACAAAAAATCAAAGATACATCACTCTAACCGTGGAACACATCACTATAACCGTGTTTTTACTTCACTGATTTTAACAAAATAGATAACTATAACAAAAAATCAAAGAAACATCACTATAACCCTGGAACACATCACTATAACCATGTTTTTACCTCATTGATGTTAATAAAATAGATCAATATAACAAAAAATCAAAGAAACCTCACTCTAACCCTGGAACAAATCACTATAACCATGTTTTTACTTCACTAATGTTAATAAAATAGATCATTATAATAAAAAATCAAAGATACATCACTCTAACCGTGGAACACATCATTATAACCATGTTTTTATTTCACTGATGTTAACAAAATAGATCACTATAACAAAAAAATCAAAGAAACATCAGTATAACCCTGGAACACATCACTCTAACCATATTTTTACTTCACCGATGTTAACAAAATAGATCACTATGACAAAAAATCAAAGATACATCACTCTAACCATGTAACACATCATTTTAACCATGTTTTTACTTCACTGATGTTAATAAAATAGATCACTGTAACAAAAAATCAAAGAAACATAACTCTAACCCTGCAACACATCACTATAACCATGTTTTTACTTCACTGATGTTAATAAAATAGATCACTATAACAAAAAATCTAAGATACATCACTCCAACCATGGAACACATCATTATAACCATGTTTTTACTTCACTGATGTTAAAAATAGATCACTATAACAAAAAATCAAAGAAACATCACTATATCCCTGGAACACATCACTCTAACCATGTTTTTACTTCACTGATGTTAATAAAATAGATCACTATAATAAAAAATCAAAGAAACATCACTCTAACCATGGAACACATCACTATATCCATGTTTTTACTTCACTGATGTTAATAAAATAGATCACGATAACAAAAAATCAAAGAAACATAACTCTAACCCTGGAACACATCACTATAACCATGTTTTTACTTCACTGATGTTAATAAAATAGATCATTATAACAAAAAATCAAAGATACATCACTCCAACCATGGAACACATCATTATAACCATGTTTTTACTTCACTGATGTTAAAAAAATATATCACTATAACAAAAAATCAAAGAAACATCACTATATCCCTGGAACACATCACTCTAACCATGTTTTTACTTCACTGATGTTAATAAAATAGATCACTATAACAAAAAATCAAAGAAACATCACTCTAACCATGGAACACATCACTATAACCATGTTTTTACTTCACTGATGTTAATAAAATAGATCACGATAACAAAAAATCAAAGATACATCACTCTAACCATGGAACACATCATTATAACCATATTTTTACTTCACTGATGTTAATAAAATAGATCACTATAACAAAAAATCAAAGAAACATAACTCTAACCCTGGAACACATCATTATAACCACGTTTTTACTTCACTGATGTATAAAAATAGATCACTATAACAAAAAATCAAAGATGCATCACTCTAACCGTGGAACACATCACTATAACCATGTTTTTACTTCACTGATGTTAACAAAATAGATAACTATAACAAAAAATCAAAGAAACATCACTATAACCCTGGAACACATCACTATAACCATGTTTTTACCTCATTGATGTTAATAAAATAGATCACTATAACAAAAAATTAAAGAAACCTCACTCTAACTCTGGAACACATTACTATAACCATGTTTTTACTTCACCGATGTTAATAAAATAGATCATTATAACAAAAAATCAAAGAAACATTACTATAACCACAGAATACTTGGTGTATACAGTCCGAACCTCCGGTTGTATATATCACATTACATGAAAATATTGTAGATTAAAATAAAAATAGTAGGAATTACTCACGGTCGGAGCCTTGGTGTATATAACTGGAACTTCCGGTTGCATTTTTGTTTGGACGTTCAATAGGTATAAAAAAATTCAAATCTAAATCAGTTCTAAAATCAAAACCTACGAAGAAATGTTAATCATTAGGAAATTTACATTTTGAAAAAACTCCTTGATTTGTAGCCATTTGTTTAGACGAAGGAATGTGAGAGCTGGATGTTGACGACTATGGAATGAGGCGACGGCGACGGAGACGGCGACGAGAAGGTTGAATCGCTCGAATTGCAGAAGAGAGAAAGAAGGTTGAATAGCGGGAATTTGCAATGTAGTAGCGAGGTTAACTTTCAAATGAAGTAAAAATTTACATAACCTAATTTTTTCTGTGCAATGACCATTATACCCCCGCCTTGTTATTGTGAAGTAAATTTGTGATAGAGGGAACTAATTTCTCATTTAAATTCTAAAATTACATGTATTAATACTAGCCCTTGATTTTCTTGATCTTGTGGCTCTGATTTGTTCTCTAGTTATGTAGTTAATGGGCACTTGCCCTATATCACTACTCATATATATATATATATATAGGATTGTGATCAAGATAGAACCATTCTTAAACGTAGAACCATTCTTAAACGTAGAACAAATGTCAAACGGAGGTCGTTAGATCTTTTAATCCAATGGTGTTGATTTGCACAACAACTTCCCATTACAACCAAAACTATTATTAATGGGTGAATGCAGATAAGTGAAAAAATAAAGCATGCATGGACTCTTCTTCGTTTCATTCATTCTTCCATCAACATGTGAGTTTTTTCACATGTTGAGTCCGGAATGTCGTGAAAACATAGTCTAATATGTATGATTTTTAATCTTGACCGTCATTTTTTCCTCATCCAATGAATAAAATATGTAGAGTTCTAGGTTCTACACTTAAGAATGGTTCTATCTTTAACGCAACCCTATATATATATATATATATATATATAGGGTTGTGTTAGTGTGCTAACTAATTTACAGTAATATCTAATAACTTTCAATTCTGTGTATTAAAATTATCAACACAAAGACATAATTATATCAATACAACATGTAAATTTAAATATCAATACCAAGACATAATTTATCAACATAAGAAAGATTGATAAATTTATGTCTTTGTGTTGATATTTTTAACATACAAAATTGATATTAAGTTATTAGTTATTACTGTAAAAAGTTAGTATTTGATTTCACACACACATATATATAGAGAGAGAGTAGTGATCTAGGGAAAGAGCCCCTTAAACCTATAACTAGAGAACAAATCACAGCCACAAAATCAAGAAAATCAATGGCTATTATTAATACATGTAATTTTCAAATTTAAGGAGAAATTAGTTCCCTCAATCATAAATTTACTCCATAATAACCAGGCGAGGGTATAATGGTCATTGCATAGCCAAAAATAGGTTACGTCGGCAAATTGAATTCTTCTCCTCTTCTCCTCTTCTCCATCTTCATCGCCGCCTTGTACCCGTCGTCGTCGCAGCGGCGGTGGGAAATCGGATCGATGCGGTCGATCAGAGCGGGGTGGCCGAAAGCGTAGAGCTTCTGCGCCGGGGACTGCACCAGAATCGCGACTTCCACACCGCAGAGGATGGAGAGTTCGGTGGCTTTGCGGAAGACCCCGCCGCGGCGCTTGGTGAAGGCGACTTGCAGGCTTAATTTATTCTCGATTTTCCACATTGGGATTTTCCTTCTCCCCAGAGTTTTTGTGCCGTTGGAATTCTCCATTGTTGTGATCAAAATAATTGTAATGCTGTTGCGTTGTGATTAAAACTAAACATACCATCTATATTTATAGAGAGTCAATTTTTTACGGATTATTCATCTGAATGCACATCTTTGATGGATTTCGTTTTTTGTTATTCGATTGGAATGAGCAGGAAATTGATGTGTCATAATTTTGAACTTGAAATTGATGTGTTTTGTTAACAACATAGTGATGTGTTTTGTATACAAGAGTGAAGTAAAATCATACTAAGAGTGATGTGTTTTGTAAACAAGAGTGAAGTAAAATCATGCTAAGAGTGATGTGTTTTGTAAACAAGAGTGAAGTAAAATCATGCTAAGAGTGATGTGTTTTGTAAACAAGAGTGATGTGTATTGTAAACAAGAGTGAAGTAAAATCATAATAAGATTGATGTGCTTTGTAAACAAGAGTGAAGTAAAATCATGCTAAGATTGATGTGTTTTATAAACAAGAGTGAAGTAAAATCATGCTAAAAGTGATGTGTTTTGTAAACAAGAGTGAAGTAAGATCATGCTAAGAGTGATGTGTTTTGTAAACAACAGTGAAGTAAGATTATGCTAAGAGTAATGTGTTTTGTAAACAACAGTGAAGTAAGATCATGCTAAGAGTGATGTGTTTTGTAAACAACGGTGAAGTAAGATCATGCTAAGAGTGATGTGTTTTGTAAACAACGGTGAAGTAAGATCATGCTAAGAGTGATGTGTTTTGTAAACAACAGTGAAGTAATATAATGCTAAGAGTGATGTATTTTGTAAACAACAGTGAAGTAATATAATGCTAAGAGTGACGTGTTTTGTAAACAACAGTGAAGTAATATAATGCTAAGAGTGATGTGTTTTGTAAACAACAGTGAAGTAATATAATGCTAATAGTGATGTGTTTTATACTCAATGAAATATGATCTTTCAAATTGTACGATTACGAGATGATGCTAGAAATTTAAATTTTACTTCCTATTTTTCCTATCACCCATGCACATGCAGAATATTGAATTTTGAATATAACCAACAAATAATTTAAATCAACTAATTCAATAAAAAAGGAGCTATGGAGGACTAGAAGCTTAAAATAACAAAATTCATGTATTTCAAAGTACTGTATTAATTATTTTACATAAAATTTATTGGTCTTCTAAGTAAAGTCGATTTTTTTTATAACTTACGATAACAACAGTTTGGTGCGATTACTCCTAGTTCCAATAATTAATTCGTATAAATTTGTCAGCATAGTGACCGCACTCCGCCTTGCTGCAATTTGTGCTGGCGCCACCAGGATCGACAAGTTGTACCCTTTCACGAGGCTCAGGTCGTAGACGTCCACCCCGTTGAAGCTGTCGATTGCGAACTCAGCCAGAGTAACTGGAATCGCCGCCGCGACGGCGTCGGCGCATTCGACCTTTCCGGATCAGCAGTCGCCGGTCACGCAGGAGAAATTTCCAGACAGATCTTCGGAGCAGTGCGTGCACCACCAAAATCGGAGACTACGGTGGCGGAGGTGGCGGTGGCGCAGATAGAGGAGGAAGAAGATCCGGTGAAATTGGATGAATTTCTCAATTCCAGCTTATGAATTTCATAAAGTAATTTCCAAAAATTCCCTTGGTCTATTTTACATTATTAAAATAAATAATATTTGTTGTCTTTATTTGTGTGGCTGAGATTTGTTCTATAGTTATACATTTAATATTAGTTATACTTTGATCGCTTCCGTATATATATATATAGAGAGAGAGAGAGTAGTGATCAAGATATAACTATTTTTAAGTGTATAATTAGAGAACAAATCTCAGCCACACATCTTAATGGAACAAATATTATTTATGTTAATAATATTAAATATGTTGAGGGTATTTTTGGAAATTACTTTCTGAATTTAAACATGCGATCAAATTGCGAAATCTTCCAAATCTGCTATCCTTTCTTCTTCCAAATCTGCGATCAAATCTTCTTCGATTTCATTCCAAAATTTCCTTACAAATATGATCACTTCATTTAAATCGCGATTGAATTCAATTCGATGCGATTCAATTCGTTATTCAATCCGTTCATCGCGATTCAAATCAATCATCGTGATTCAAATCAATGGATTCAATTATGAGGTCGGTCGAAGTTTATTTCGATTCCGATTCATCATCTTCGGGCGAGGAAGCCGAGACTTCTAAAGGTAATCATTATTCGTTCACTTCTATAACAATTACGGTCGATCATAATTAGAGTGACGAAGTTGAAATTCGTGTTTGTTCTCATCATGATTAGAGTGACGACGTTGATGTTCAAATACGTTAGAGTGATGTATTTTATATGTTAAAGTTTTGTATATAGGCTTTAATTGAAGCGTTTGTGTTTTGTGAATTGAAGAGTGCACTGTGTTCCAATGTTTAAGTGAGGTGTCTTTGATTTTTTGCTATAGTGATGTATTTTGTTAACAATAGTGAAGTAAAATCATGATTAGAGTGATGTTTTCCATGGTTAAGTGATGCTTCTTGGATTTTTTACTATAGTGATGTATGTTGTTAACAAGAGTGTCACGACCGCCCATACAAGGGGTACCACAAACGCGGCGATCGTGACCGACATGCATGGATTACAATTTAAAAAGAACAACTTAATTGATTTGAAGAAAGGAAAACAACTTAGTTTAAAGATTTTAAGGTTATATTTTTTTTTTGAAAAGACATAAGATAAAATACTTTTAAAAAGACAAAGGGAAAAATTAGACTTAAGAAAAATAATAACTAAAAACGAAAGTAGAACAAGCACTTAACTTAAATTCGGAGAATACCATTTTCAAAAGACAACGTAGATGCACGTTTAAATCCTAACACCACCATACATGTCCCATTACCAAAACGAAAAGCTTACGGTCTTAAGACATAAATTAAAACATAGCAGCGGATAAATAAGGTTCAAGGAGAGTCAAGGATCACGCCTATGTATGACGACACAACGTATCCTAAGGTCTCTAGCCAGCTCAACATCCACCGCAACATCCCGCTCAACCTGCAAAATTTTTAAAAGGAATTGCAGGGCTGAGTACTTGTTGTACTCAATGGGCTCATGCCGAAAACATTTATCAAGTTATGTCATCCATACCAGTGATCTCGAGTTTTATACGTAGTAAAGAAAATATCACGAGAACACAAAAAGTTTCACAGACTGGCCAGTCAAAATAATCTCCCCACTTTTCACATCAATCCAACAATCACAACCACAGTGCGACGAAAGTGTGGCCACACTATTCGCCCACGAGACCGGCCGACTTGCAAGGACGGCTCACGATCCCACCAGTGTACACAGCCCGATAGGGTTTACGGCCCTACTCGGACCCGAATTCGTTTCACAATACAGCCATATAGCCTAACGGAGTAAACTCATACGAACTAGGCATCAGGCACACAATCTCATAACAAAACAGTCCATGGCATGGCATAACAGTTTAAACCACCCTTATATCTCCACATAATATTTTTCGGAAAAGTAAAGAGGTTTGAAAGAAAGCCCACCTCGTTCTCTTAGCAAAATCACAACCCAACCTAGCAACTCTCGATCCTCGAGTTCACAAAAACACAACACCCTTGTCAACGACAACACAAGTCAGTCTCACACAACAACATATCACTATGCATGTCCTATCGTTTCTCTCTCATCGTTCTCCTCAATCCCAAAACCCAACATGCATCACAAGGGTATAAAACACACGTAACACCTTTCAACTTATCGCAAGTGATTTCAACAATTAAACACGTTCCTTGCACATACATGCATCAAATAACACTTTTAAACTTGAAACTAAGTGTCATTTAATCAAGGCAGAAAACTGGCAGAATTGCGCGACCGTTTTGTAAAAATCACTATAAATTCATCCGACCTCAAAACATGCTAAATTTTGGTCACAACACAGAGGACACATTCAAGTTCATCCATGAAAATTTTCATATCGAAATCACGTCATTTAGTCAGTCATATCACATATTGAACTCTCTGGTCGGAACATACCATTTCTGACAGTATTGCGCAGTTCATTTGAAAAATTCACCATAATTTCATACGATGCCCAAAAAGGCCGAAAATATAACACAATACAGAAGACACATCAAATATTCATATCGTTCTAGAATCACGTCAATCGGAGTTCATTTGGTTAGTCAAACAGAAAACGAAACATTCATGGCGAGAACTCGCGTTTCTGGCAGATTTGCGCGGTCGACTTCAAACATTTATTAAAAATTCATTTTTCGATAAAACAGGCTGAAATTCACACGAGACACCGAAAACATCTTGAAGTTTACTCAGTAAAAATTTCGTAGCAAAATTCGTTCGTTTCATGCGTCGACTACAGATCATAAGTCACTGGTCGAGCATCACAGAATTCTGGTTCAAATCCGAAAATAGGGTTTTTAAATTTCCACAACGAAAACACCGATTCTTCATGCTCGAAAACACATCATCATGCTTACACATTCCTCAAACACATATTTGCATACAATCTCATATTATTAACAATTATTTTGATCCAAACCCACATGATTCCAATCAACAAGGCAAAAACAACCAAGTTCTTATGAACACAAAATTTCCCTCCCGTTAAAACTTGCAATCTATCAAACCTACACTCTCTACGTGCATATAGGACTCAAAACATGGTTCAAAAGAGAAGGAGAAGAAAAGTGAGCAATTATACCTTCCTTTGACAAAAACCAATCGGTAGAAGCGAAGAACAAGGCGATTCGTCGGAGATTCTTGAAGGCAACTTCAATGGATGTAAGAATAAGCTTGAATGGAAGATTTTTTTTTGGAGATGGGAGAGTGGGAGAATGGGAGAAACCGTGTGGGAGAGGAGAGAAGAGAGGGTGGCGGTTTTTTTGAAGAATGGGGGCTAGGGTTTTAGCTTTTAATATTTATAGTTTAGGTTAAAATCCATGAATTAAATGAATAAATTGTGGGGAATTAAATATATAGACCAATGAATAAGAATCCCACAATTTTAAAGAGCCACATTTTCGAAAATTGGCTGAAAATTTAATAAGGAAATATAGCAATTATTTACTTGGAGAGAATATTCATAAATTAGGAAATAAAGGTGAATATTCCATAAACAAGGGAACAAAAATAAATTAAATCTCCAAGTAGGAATTAATATAGTGGGGGCCGAAAATTTCAAGAGGAATTTGTACAAAAATTATTTAAATCCCCAATTAAATAGAATAGGATTTAAATTAGGTAATTTCTTTATGGAAAAAAGGCTCTCATAAAATAGGCATCAATTAATTAAATTCCCACAAGGAAAATAATAGTATGGGACGTGTGACTTGGAAGGGAAGTAGTAGAAAAATATTCACATCCCCAATTAAAATGACATAGGAATTTATTTGAATAAAAAGGGGATCCCACAAATTAGGAAACAAATAAAATATCCCCCAAAATTTAGTGGAGGGGCCGAAAATTGCTAGGCTCAAATAGCCAAGGAAATATCCCAACTCTCTATTTATTTTGGGTGAAGAAATAAGTTATCCCATGATTTAATTGGATTAAATTCAAAGGGTGGAAGTCAGTAAAGTACCAATTAAATCAAAGGAAAATAATTCAATCTCCTATTGGAGATTTTCGAAACTCCCAAGGAAAAATAAAATGGAGTTCGAATTTCATGTAGTACAATTTATGGTCTATCGGTTTGGATTTAATTTGGAATAATGTCCCAAAACAATTAATTAAATCCACAAAAAGAAGTACTATTTCAATAATTAGGAAATGACCGGAAATATCAATTAATTGGCTCGAGAAAGGATTAATGCATGATCCTATTAATCTTTTCCCCACATTGGGCAACGATAAAATCTCGAGCTCATCATTCCACAATTACCACGACAATTTATTTCACGCAAAGCACTTAATCACATAAAATCAAACGTTTCAAATTCCAAAATTCCAATAACATAATAAAAGGGTCACAAAAGTTTGGGATGTTACATCCTTCTCCTCTAAACAGAAATTTCGTCCCGAAATTTAATCGTCTCACATAAACAGCTCGGGAAACTTTTCTTTCATCTTATCTTCTAACTCCCACGTAGCTTCCTCGGGACCATGGTGCTTCCACAACACCTTCACGGACGCTATCGACTTGTTTCGAAGCTCTTGGACCTTCCGATCTAGTATTGCTTCGGGCCTTTCCTCGTAACTCATGTCGGGGGTTAGGATCACTTCCTCTTGGTGAATCACATGTTTGGGATCAAACACGTACTTGCGCAACTGCGACACGTGGAACACGTTGTGCACGTTCCCAAAGCTGGGAGGTAACGCCAAACGATACGCCACAGGACCTACTTCGTCGATGATCTCGTACGGTCCCACAAAACGCGGTTTCAGCTTGCCTTTCACTCCAAATCTCACAACTCCTCTCGTCGGGGACACCTTCAGGAACACTTTGTCACCAACGTCGAATTTGATTTCCGTTCGACGCACGTCAGCATATGATTTCTGCCTATCTTGAGCTTCCTTGATCCTTGAGCGGATTTGGTGCACGATTTCGGTCATCTCCCTTATAGCGTCGGGTCCTAACATCTTCCTCTCGCCAACTTCATCCCAATAAAGTGGGGATTGACACTTCCTGCCGTACAAGGCTTCATACGGAGCCATATCGATCGTCGCTTGATAGCTATTGTTGTAGTCGAATTCAACCAATGGTAGAACTGTTTCCCAACTTTCCCCTCGATCTAAGACGACAGCTCGCAACATATCTTCAAGTGTCTGAATCGTCCTCTCTGACTGCCCATCCGATTGCGGGTGATATGCAGTGCTGAAGTTTAGTTGCGTGCCCAATTCGCGTTGCATACTCATCCAAAACTTTGATGTGAACTTCGTATCGCGGTCGGATACAATGGTCTTTGGTACTCCGTGCAATCGCACAATCTCGTTCACGTAGAGCTTTGCTAGTTTGTCCGTGCCATAAGTAATCTTAATCGGTAAGAAGTGCGAGCTTTTAGTAAGTCGATCAATGATCACCCAGATCGCAGTGTTGCCCCTTTGTGACTTGTGAAAACCCGTCACGAAATCCATAGCTAGATGCTCCCACTTCCATTCGGGAATCTCAAGCGGTTGTAATTTCCCATATGGCCGTTGGTGCAAGGCCTTCACTTGTTGGCATGCTAGACATCGTTCCACAAATGACGCTACATCCCCTTTCATCCCATTCCACCAAAACCGTTGCTTCAAATCCCGATACATCTTCGTGCTTCCGGGGTGTGCGGTGTAAGGCGTGTCGTGCGCTTCACTCAAAATCTCCTCTTTTAGCACCTCATCGCTGGGCACACACAATCATCCATCGTACGTCAAGGCATTATCCGCCTCCTCGAGGTAATGATCAAGCTTCTCGGCTCTCACTTTCGCGCGTAATTCCTCCAACTTCCCATCACGTCCCTGGGCTTCTATGAGTTTGGTTCTCAAATCTGGCTCAATCACTAGTGTCGCCAAGTTTGCACCTACTGTCTCGGGCGCTTTCACTATTTCCAAACTCATCTTGTCAAACTCGTGAATCAAAGCTTCCTCTTGCGTTAGGAAATAAGCTAGTTAAGGTTGGTTCTTCCTACTCAAGGCATCGGCGACCACGTTCGCCTTGCCTGGATGGTAATTAATACCACAGTCATAGTCTTTCACGACCTCTAACCAACGCCGTTGTCGCATGTTTAGCTCCTTCTGCTCGAAGAGTACTTGAGACTCTTGTGATCCGTATAGATTTCGCATCTCACTCCATAGAGATGATGTCTCCAAATTTTCAGCGCGTGCACCACTGCTGCTAACTCCAAATCATGCGTCGGAAAATTTAACTCATTTGGTCTCAACTGTCGGGAAGCATATGCTATCACCTTCCCATCCTGCATCAACACGCATCCTAGTCCTACTTGTGACGCGTCCGTGTAGACGGCGAAGTCCTTGTCGGGTTCTGGTACCGTTAGGACTGGTGCTGTAGTCAATTTCTCCTTCAACAGTTGGAAACTCGCCTCGCACTCTGGCGTCCAAACTACCTTGATTCCCTTCTTTAGTAGTTGCGTCATCGGTCTCGCAATCTTAGAGAATCCTTCAATGAAGCGTCGATAATATCCCGCCAATCCCAAGAAACTGCGGATTTCACTTGGCATTTTCGGCGATTTCCAATTCTGTACGGCCTCGACCTTTGCTGGGTCTACTTGAATCCCATTTGCCGTCACAATATGACCAAGGAAGTTCACTCGAGTCAACCAAAACTCACACTTACTAAACTTGGCATAAAGTTTCTCTCTTTGCAACGTTTCCAACACTGTTCGTAGGTGCTGTCCATGCTCCTCCTCGTTCTTCGAGTATACCAACACGTCGTCAATGAAGACTAACACAAACTTGTCAAGATACTCGTGGAAAACTCGGTTCATCAAGTCCATGAAAACGGCTGGGGCGTTGGTCAGCCCAAATGGCATCACGACGAACTCATAATGGCCATAACGAGTGCGAAAAGCAGTCTTAGGCACATCCTCTCGTCGGACCTTTAGTTGATGATACCCTGATCTCAAATCCATTTTCGAGAATACGCCCGCTCCTCGAAGTTGGTCAAACAAGTCGTCAATCCTTGGCAGTGGGTACTTATTCTTCAAGGTCATCTTGTTAAGCTCACGATAGTCGATGCACATTCTCATCGTTCCGTCCTTCTTCTTAACGAACAGAACTGGCGCTCCCCATGGTGACACACTGGGTTGAATGAAACCCAAGTCCAACAGTTCCTGCAACTGGACCTTCAACTCGGCCAACTCCTTAGGGGCCATTCGGTATGGCGCCTTTGATACTGGCGCTGATCCTGGTTCTAAATCAATGGTGAACTCCACCTGTCTGTCGGGTGGCGGTCCTGGTAAAGCTTCGGGGAACACCTCGGGAAAATCTCGCACCACTGCCACGTCTTCCACCCTCAATTCTTTCTTTTCTTCCCCATTCAAGTATACCAGATACGCTGGACGTCCTTTCCTTATCATCGTAGTTGCTTGCAATGCGGAGATTATGGAGGTTCGTCGGTTCATGGAGATCCCATACAAGATAGTCGGCTCTTCGCCCGGGGCTTGAAAAGAAATCTGCCTCTGTTTACAGTAAATCGTTGCGTGGTTCTCGGTAAGCCAATCCATTCCCAAGATTATGTCCACATTCTCCAAAGGCATAACGTGCAAAGTTGGGCCACTACTTCTAGTTCTCCTAACACAAACTCTATGTTCGGGTAAGTTCTCACAATATCAATCAATCCTCCAACCGGTGAGGACACATTCAAACTCGATTCAAGCATAGCAGTAGGGAGTTCTAAGGCATTCACACATGACATGGAAATAAAAGAATGCGAAGCACCCGTATCAAACAGCACAATAATAGGCAGTTGTTGGAGCTTTCCCATACCTGCCAAATTCTCTTTGCCCTTGCTGGCTTGGGGTTCCTGTCCTTGATTCCCTTTGAGTGCATATGCCCTTGCTTGCTGTGGGGCCACTTGTCGGATTGGTTGAGGCTGCTGTGGTGGTCTCTGTCCTTGCCCATTCTTCACTCCACTTTTGTTATTGTTTGGGCATTCTCGAGACATGTGCCCGTTTCCACCGCAGGCATAACACCGAATGCCTCCAACTCGGCACTCCCCAACATGATGCTTGGAGCACCAATTACAGTAGGGTGTTCTCTGTGGGTTTCTCCTCTGCTGTGGCACAATTTGGCGCCCATGATTCTGCGGTTGCCGAAAAGCGGAGAAACGCCTCTTGTTGTCAAAAGGAGCTCGGTTTCCCTCCCATTTCCTCTTTTCTCTAAAGTTCGCTTGGGGTTGTTGTCCTCTCATTCTTGGGCAGTGCTTCCTCCACATCTAAGGCACAGCCCAGCACCTCGGAATAAGGAATTCCCCTCTGACTAGCCACTGCGACCCTTATCTCTGTCCTAAGGCCAGAACGGAACTTCGCAGCCATCTTCTCGTCTGTATCCACCAATTCTGGTGCATAGCGAGTCATCTCACATAGGGCGCGGTCGTACTCTGTGACCGTCATACTTCCTTGCTTCAACGTGTGGAACTCCACTACCTTCGCCCGCCGATAACTTTCCGGAACATACTTGTTGTACACCTCTTCCTTAAAATCCTCCCAAGTAAGCGCCTCACGGCGAGCGGGGTCCATGGTTCTCTTCTTTGTTTCCCACCAAAAGTCAGCGGGTCCTGTCAGCTGATAAGTCACGCAGGCCAGGCGTTCTCTGTCCGTGCATCCCATGAACTCAAAGATACGCTCATATCGCGCATCCATGCCTCCGCCTTCGGGGGCTCTCCCAATCCATCAAACTTAGGTGGGTTCTCTTTCCGAAAGGCTTTGATGTACTCCCTTTCGTTTGGTTGGGGTAGAGGTGGTGGTGGAGGCGGGGGTGGATTGCCGACACTTCCTTCCGTCTGCTCCCCCACATTGTTCTCCACACGCGGACCACGTCTACGTCTCGGGGGCATGTTGATCTAAACACAGGTTAGCACCGTTGTGAGTACATCGTTATTAAAACATCATCGCTTTCATGCACGCGTTACGATACGATAAAACACAATTACTTAAAAGCACGTGAAAAGGGAAACTTCCATAAACAACGTGGAAAGGAAAAAACAAAAGCATTCGTTCGAAAAAAACAGAAAGGTGCTACTTCCACTGTCTTAACAACTTAAGGAAAAGAAACAACATCACACATCTATCTAGTGCTAATATCCTCTTCCGGGTCTTCTTCCTCTTCCGGGTCTTCTTCCTCTTCCGGGTCCTCTTCCTCTTCTACGTGGTACTCATCAATCATACGGAGATCTTCTTCGTCATCCATACTATCATCCGTGTTAACATCCACGTAGTCATCTTCAAAACCCGGGACCATGCCTTCTTGTGGTACGGCTTCTCTTACTGCCGTTGGTTTAACCTCGATCACATCTTTGTCTTCCCAAAAGGTCTCATCTTCTTCTTTCTCTGTCGATGGTGGTCGCTCGGAACATGAGTCAATCAAAGCACAGGTTAAGGCCTTTAGAAAACCTTTCATGTCGCCGGCCATCATCTGGTTTCTTGGTTCGTACCACGTGAACCGACTAGCTGTTGTTTCCAACCAAGACTCCCAATTGTCGGGCATCAACTCAATTAGTCTTCTTATGCCACCATAGGCCTTACATGGTACCCATAGACATCTCGCCATATGGTCTCAAAACGGGCGACAACCTCTCTCAAAAGCCTTGCCTTCCTCTCTCTCATAGTGGTCGTAATCGTAAATCGCTTGTCGCATTCTAGCACTATACTGACTGCTCTTAAGCGCGGTTTGTTTCGTTCGTACCATCTACGCGGAGACGAAAATTTCTTTTAAAACACCAAATTGTATTGTTGCTTGGAAAAGTTGTTAAGTTTGTCGCGTAGTTCAAAAGTTTGTCGTTGTCTTAACGTTTCATATCTTTGCATGCTATCGTTGTAGTATTTTCGCGCATAAAACACTTTAGCAACATCACTTAGTTCATACTCACAAGTATTCATGCCATATCGATATCACCTTTGCACATAAAATACATGTCTCAATTATCATGCCAATCATTACTTGTACTTCCACGAAACCATGCTATTACAACATCATAATCATAAACATAGCACATGCTCAAGGTATTATGTCAATCATGCTCGTATAACCATTCCATTACAACTCATCCTCATGCATATCATTCATTCACATGCATAAACTTGTCAACGTCATATCATATCATCATACATTTTCATGCACTACTCTTCCATACTTCCAACAATTTAAACATACCTCACTTTCATCGGTTGAGCGTGATGCTTTGGATGTTGAGCCTTCGTGACACTTCTAGTCAATAAGGGTTCACTAACTTAGACTTAAAGTGAAAGAAGACTCTCGAACCAGAGCGAAAGAACAAAGCTCCTGATACCACTCTGTCACGACCGCCCATACAAGGGGGTACCACAAACACGGCGATCGTGACCGACATGCATGGATTACAATTTAAAAAGAACAACTTAATTGATTTGAAGAAAGGAAAACACTTAGTTTAAAGATTTTAAGGTTATATTTTTTTTTGAAAAGACATAAGATAAAATACTTTTAGAAAGACAAAGGGAAAAATTAGACTTAAGAAATATAATAACTAAAAACTAAAGTAGAACAAGCACTTAACTTAAATTCGGAGAATACCATTTTCAAAAGACAACGTAGATGCACGTTTAATCCTAACACCACCATGCATGTCCCAACACCAAAATGAAAAGCTTACGGTCTTAAGACATAAATTAAAACATAGCAGCGGATAAATAAGGTTCAAGGAGAGTCAAGGATCACGCCTATGTATGACGATACAACGTATCCTAAGGTCTCTAGCCAGCTCAACATCCACCGCAACATCCCGCTAAACCTGCAAAATTTTTAAAAGGAATTGCAGGGCTGAGTACTTGTTGTACTCAATGGGCTCATGCCGAAAACATTTATCAAGTTATGTCATCCATACCAGTGATCTCGAGTTTTATACGTAGTAAAGAAAATATCACGAGAACACAAAAGTTTCACAGACTGGCCAGTCAAAATAATCTCCCCACTTTTCACATCAATCCAACAATCACAACCACAGTGCGACGAAAGTGTGGCCACACTATTCGCCCACGAGACCGGCCGACTTGCAAGGACCGGCTCACGATCCCACCAGTGTACACAGCCCGATAGGGTTTACGGCCCTACTCGGACCCGAATTCGTTTCACAATACAGCCATATAGCCTAACGGAGTAAACTCATACGAACTAGGCATCAGGCACACAATCTCATAACAAAACAGTCCATGGCATGACATAACAGTTAAACCACCCTTATATCTCCACATAATATTTTTCGGAAAAGTAAAGAGGTTTGAAAGAAAGCCCACCTCGTTCTCTTAGCAAAATCACAACCCAACCTAGCAACTCTCGATCCTCGAGTTCACGAAAACACAACACCCTTGTCAACGACAACACAAGTCAGTCTCACACAACAACATATCACTATGCATGTCCTATCGTTTCTCTCTCATCGTTCTCCTCAATCCCAAAACCCAACATGCATCACAAGGGTATAAAACACACGTAACACCTTTCAACTTATCGCAAGTGATTTCAACATTAAACACGTTCCTTGCACATACATGCATCAAATAACACTTTTAAACTTGAAACTAAGTGTCATTTAATCAAGGCAGAAAACTGGCAGAATTGCGCGACCGTTTTGTAAAAATCACTATAAATTCATCCGACCTCAAAACATGCTAAATTTTGGTCACAACACAGAGGACACATTCAAGTTCATCCATGAAAATTTTCATATCGAAATCACGTCATTTAGTCAGTCATATCACATATTGAACTCTCTGGTCGGAACATACATTTCTGACAGTATTGCGCAGTTCATTTGAAAAATTCACCATAATTTCATACGATGCCCAAAAAGGCCGAAAATTTAACACAATACAGAAGACACATCAAATATTCATATCGTTCAAGAATCACGTCAATCGGAGTTCATTTGGTTAGTCAAACAGAAAACGAAACATTCATGGCGAGAACTCGCGTTTCTGGCAGATTTGCGCGGTCGACTTCAAACATTTATTAAAAATTCATTTTTCGATAAAACAGGCTGAAATTCACACGAGACACCGAAAACATCTTGAAGTTTACTCAGTAAAAATTTCGTAGCAAAATTCGTTCGTTTGATGCGTCGACTACAGATCATAAGTCACTGGTCGAGCATCACAGAATTCTGGTTCAAATCCGAAAATAGGGTTTTTAAATTTCCACAACGAAAACACCGATTCTTCATGCTCGAAAACACATCATCATGCTTACACATTCCTCAAACACATATTTGCATACAATCTCATATTATTCACAATTATTTTGATCCAAACCCACATGATTCCAATCAACAAGGCAAAAACAACCAAGTTCTTATGAACACAAAATTTCCCTCCCGTTAAAACTTGCGATCTATCAAACCTACACTCTCTACATGCATGTAGGACTCAAAACATGGTTCAAAAGAGAAGGAGAAGAAAAGTGAGCAATTATACCTTCCTTTGACAAAAACCAATCGGTAGAAGCGAAGAACAAGGCGATTCGTCGGAGATTCTTGAAGGCAACTTCAATGGATGCAAGAATAAGCTTGAATGGAAGATTTTTTTTTGGAGATGGGAGAGTGGGAGAATGGGAGAAACCGTGTGGGAGGAGAGAAGAGAGGGTGGCGGTTTTTTTTTGAAGAATGGGGGCTAGGGTTTTAGCTTTTAATATTTATAGTTTAGGTTAAAATCCATGAATTAAATGAATAAATTGTGGGGAATTAAATATATAGACCAATGAATAAGAATCCCACAATTTTAAAGAGCCACATTTTCGAAAATTGGCTGAAAATTTAATAAGGAAATATAGCAATTATTTACTTGGAGAGAATATTCATAAATTAGGAAATAAAGGTGAATATTCCATAAACAAGGGAACAAAAATAATTAAATCTCCAAGTAGGAATTAATATAGTGGGGGCCGAAAATTTCAAGAGGAATTTGTACAAAAATTATTTAAATCCCCAATTAAATAGAATAGGATTTAAATTAGGTAATTTCTTTATGGAAAAAAGGCTCCCATAAAATAGGCATCAATTAATTAAATTCCCACAAGGAAAATAATAGTATGGGACGTGTGACTTGGAAGGGAAGTAGTAGAAAAATATTCACATCCCCAATTAAAATGACATAGGAATTTATTTGAATAAAAAGGGGATCCCACAAATTAGGAAACAAATAAAATATCCCCAAAATTTAGTGGAGGGGCCGAAAATTGCTAGGCTCAAATAGCCAAGGAAATATCCCAACTCTCTATTTATTTTGGGTGAAGAAATAAATTATCCCATGATTTAATTGGATTAAATTCAAAAGGTGGAAGTCAGTAAAGTACCAATTAAATCAAAGGAAAATAATTCAATCTCCTATTGGAGATTTTCGAAACTCCCAAGGAAAAATAAAATGGAGTTCGAATTTCATGTAGTACAATTTATGGTCTATCGGTTTGGATTTAATTTGGAATAATGTCCCAAAACAATTAATTAAATCCACAAAAAGAAGTACTATTTCAATAATTAGGAATGACCGGAAATATCAATTAATTGGCTCGAGAAAGGATTAATGCATGATCCTATTAACCTTTCCCCACATTGGGCAACGATAAAATCTCGAGCTCATCATTCCACAATTACCACGACAATTTATTTCACGCAAAGCACTTAATCACATAAAATCAAACGTTTCAAAATTCCAAAATTCCAATAACATAATAAAAAGGTCACAAAAGTTTGGGATGTTA